>NC_143134.1:31022651-31325681 GCF_059928025.1 Delphinapterus leucas
CATTTAACCATAATGTGAGGGTTTATTTCCAGGCCCTCAATGTATTTCATTGATGGATAGGAGGTGGGCCTTTTCTCTCCCATCTGCAGACAGATCCATGACTCAGTTGCTAAGACATATTCTGATCCTAGGTAGGGTCTTTCAAGTCCCTTTCTTCCATCACTGTGGGGTTGAATCTGTGTCTGCTGGCATCTCTGACTTTAGGCCTCAGTTCTGTTCACAGTGTCTCTGCCTATTTTAGAAGCCAGCTTCTATGGCTGGGGTCTTAGGTGAACCCCCGGCTGCCTTCTGTGCAGTAACTGCTTCCAGGCCCCTCTGGGGTGTGGGCCTGTGATAGCAAAAGATGTCTTTGATCCAACTGCTCATGCTTCACCTCCTGCTGTGACTGTATTCCCGACACTGTTCACCTCCTGGTTGCTGGCTGTTTCACTGGGTGACAAACCCAGAGACTTGGTGGCTTCAAATAACAACCACCATTTTATTTGTGCAGAATTCTGCAGCGTCAGGGGCCAGGGCAGGGTTCAGGTGGGTAGTCCTGCTCCACGCTGTGTTGGTGAGCAAATCGGTGAGGGGCTGGGACCCCTGCAGCTGGCACTTGAGAACCTGGCCCTGGGGTGGCTGAAGCCTGGGGGCTGGCTGGATCTCTCTCTCCACGTTGTTCTTTATATAGTGCTCAGGGAGGAAGGCAGAGGAACCCAGCTTTCCCATGGTCCCACCTTGAGGCAGGAGATAGACGGGCTCCAGGCTAGGCATTTAGAACCGGCCTCCTGTTCCTGGGGTGAGAAGATGGGCTCCAGGCCGGACCTTCATTACCAGCCCTCTGTTTACATTTCCTGAGGCAAGAGACAAACAGGCTCCAGACTACATATTTATGACCGGACTCCTGTCTATATTTAGAGATTGGCACTTCGATATAAGAAACAACAAGAGGAATAGGGTAGATAATAGGACATTGGACACTTTTATGGCAGGGACAGAAAGGGGCTAAACCCTGTTAAAAGATCAAGAGGCCATATATTTCCCATCCTTGGGGCAAGGGAGACGTTGTACATGTGCAGAAAGGCTCCTTGGGGGTCAAAGAGGAGGGGGCACCACCCCGTAATATGTGATGCTAAGGCCTCTATAATCCATTTTTACTGCACTCCTCCTCATTAGGGAGGACGCCCACACCCTTTCTCTCTGGGTGTGCATCTCTGCCTTGCTTCTATCTTAACTATACAAACTGTTTCTCTGTGTGCTCTCCCACTTGTTGTGCTGTGTCTCTAATAATAAACTTTGTATCTGTTTCTACAGTTTTGCCTCCGTGAGAAATGCATTTTCCACCGGGGGCAAGAGCCCAGGGAGTATGGTGGCTAGGATTGCTGGTTTTCAACCAGGCTATCCAGGTTCCATTCCTGGGCAGGGAATTAAGATCTTGCTTCACACCACCACTCACTGCTGTCTCTCTGAGATCAGTCTTGGCAGTTACACTTCTGCATTCTCGTGGTCAAAGTCTGTCCAGAGCCTGCTGAGATGCAAAGGGAAGGACTGGACTGTACCCCTTGAGGGAAGGGTGGCACAGTCACACTGTGGAAGGGCAAAGGGGATGCGAGACATTGCTGCAGGCTTCTTTGGAAACACAGTCTACCACCAGGACCCCACATTGACTCTCCCCGGGGATGGCCTCTAACTAATAAAAATCCAGGATAAGGAATGTGGCAGCATCTCACCAAGTCCTGAGCAGAGTAGAAATGCCTTTGGAATCATCGAATAAATGTTTGGACCATGTTGTGCTTGTCTAACTTTTTTTTCTCATAAAGAAAAATGATTTTTGCAATGATTTTTGTCTTGGTAAACATTTTTGCCTAGGATTGTGCTCCAAAATTTATTGGCAATTTTACTGTTGCTTACTCCTCCCTAATAGGAGTTCAGTGAAATCTCCACGGAACATGTTCAAATGTTATGTGAAATAAAAATTATGCAATTAGGCATCGATTCTCCCAGACTGGAGGTTTCAGGGGACTTTTAAGATAGAGATGGGCACACAAGAAATAAAACGACTTATAACAGCTAGTCACTTCTAACCAACCCCCTCTCCCCTCAAGAAAGCTCAAAGATGTACAGAAATAAATCCTTTTATTTTCCGTATAAAGTGACGAGAGGCAAGGATGATAGCTCTGCAAGCCAGCAGGATGGAGGAAAGATTCCCCATCAGTGAGGTGGCAAGGCCTTGGAGAGGGGGTCTGTCCCCTTGGATGGGGTGCTAGGCAAACACACCCACGTCCCTGCTCCACTACTTTAGTTATTGACAGAATACAGCTTTCTTTACCAAAGAGGTAACAACAAATAGCAAATCCTTCGGTAAATGGTTTAGATGGATTTTCTACAAAGAAGGATAATTCTCTTGCGTATCAATCTGAGTAAACCATCTAAAGAATTGTTGGCATCTGGGAACATTCTAGCCTTAGAGAAAAGGCATAAAGTCTACAGATAACTTATGATCTGATATATTTCTTCTTGTGCCAATGAATTAAGCTTAAGGAACAACAAACTGAAAATGCTGTAGTCATTGAATTCTCCGTGGCCAGACCTAGAGAGAGCAGAAAGGGTTTTACATATTAGGTTTACAAATGCAGCTGGATGGGTACTGACTGGTAGGTTGGGGATAGGCCAAGCGGCTCATCCAGAGACTTGGATACAAACCCAAATCCACCATAATTCAAGGAGAGTTGGGCACCAGCCATGAGTCAGGCCTCTTAGATTAATATAGACACACCCAGAGGCTGCTGGTTGTTTTTCCTGTAGAGGGTGTGGATTATACTGTGAGAGGCTTTAAGTGGGATTCTGTGGATCAGTGGCCTCTCTTCCAGCAAACACATGTGACTGCATTATAAATATCCAAGCACATTCTTGTCAAACCTCAGTCATCATAAAAAAAAAAAATCCTTAAATAAAAATTGAAAAAAACGTTTTAATTAGGTTACATTTCCATATCTATAAGAGTTCTACCTTCTATTGAAGAAATAACTTTATTCTGCATAAAAATTTGCAATTTGAGGGACTTCCCTTGTGGTCCACAGGCTAAGACTTTATGCTCTCAATGCAGGGGCCCTGGGTTCTATCCCTGGTCAGGGAACTAGATCCCACATGCTGTAACTAAGAGTTTGCATGTCGCAACTAAAGATCCTGTGTGACATAATGAAAATCAAAAATCCCGTGTGTGCTGCAACTAAGACCTGGCACAGCCAAATAAATAAATAGTTTTTAAAAAATTATTTTAAAAAATTTGCAATTTGAGTGCCAATGTGGTCATTTTTGGTCTCTCTCCCTCTCTCAATCCTTCTATCTCTGTTGTCTCTGGTGAAAATGGGCTACAGAAGCATGTTAATGGGAAAGGAGAGGCAGAGCGGAAGCAGAGGGGAAGAGCCTTTTTGGGGGTCACTCCTCAGAGCCAAGCTCTGAGGGCTCCACACTCACAGATGACAGGGATGTGAACATGCAGATAAAGTCCAAACTCAAGACCCCCAGGGTCCAGTGCACAGACAGTGAGCCCCAAACTTGGGCTTGTCCACTCACCTGTTCACATGTGGTTCATGTAGTGCTGGAGCTAAGTTTTGGGCCCAGGGACCTGGTTTTCTCCCCTTGCCCCTGTCTGCTCTCCCTCCAACACATTGTAGAGCACATCGTTTATTCATCTGAAATTAGAGAAGTCCTGCCCAGAGAGAGACAGACAAACATAGTTCTTACCCTGCTAAGGGCAACTGGGGAAAAGAAGAATCTTGGATAAACTCTGAAAACCCTCACTCATGCCTGCTCCCACCTCCCACTCCATTTATACCTTGGCGCAGAGCATCCTCTGGAGTAGAAATCCCTCCTTCCCTCCAAAGGAGGAAAATTGCTGGACTCATAGGCCTGATTTGCCCCGGCTAGGCACAGAATGGTGACTCAGAGTCAACTTTCTTCAATAATAATTGGAGGGTCGCCCACAGAGGAAAACAAAAAAAGGAAAGCAAGAAAAAAAAGAAAGAAAAGAAGAGTGAAGATGAGTACTGTATAAGGGAGAGGACACAGTCCCTAGTGGGAATATCAAGATGCATCAAGGCCCCAAAACAGTGACTTCCCTGGCCGTTCAGTGGTAAAGACTCCAAGCTTCCACTGCAGGGGGCATGGGTTCGATCCCTTGTCGAGGAACTAGGATCCCGCAAGCCACAAGGCCAAAACAATAAAATAAAAAAAGACCCCAAAACAACCCACAGGGGATTTCAAGAACAAGTTCACGGACGACTCCCTTCCTCCCCTGCTCCCAACAGTGGGTGTGGACGCCTGGAGAAAAAACACTACAAATTATCTCTTCAAACGTCCATGGAGGTCTTTAAAATACAGACTTGGAAAACAAAAACAAGACCCAAAGCCATAAAACTCTGGGGCTAACTTTAATTTTCAACCTCTTCCTTTCCTTTCCAACAAATAAAATTTCTTACAGGTTGTTTTAGTTTCTTGGAGCTGCCTTAAGAAAAACTCGCAAAGCAGGTGACGTAAAAAATAGAAATTTATGCTCTCAGTTCTGGAGTCCGGAGGTCTGAAATCAAGGTATGGGCAGTGCCACCCTCTCTCCAGAGGCTCTAGGGGAGCATCCTTCCTGCCTCTTCCAGCTCCTGGGGTTCCCAGGCATCCCTTAGTTTGTGGCTGCATCACTCCAAATCTCTGCCTCTGTTCTCTCATAGCCTTCTCTGTGTCTGTGACTCTCTTCCATCCCTTACTAGGATACCAGTCATTGGATTTAATCCTGCCCGAATCCAGGATGATCCCATCTTAAGATCTTTAACTTAATCACACCTGAAAAGATCCTTTTCCCAAATAACTCACATTCACACTTTCTGGGGGGTAGGATCTGGGCATATGTTTTGGGGGAAACATCGTTCAACCCACTACTTAGATATATGAAATATAATCTAAAAATTGGTCAGATTAAATACAGAGTGGATTTTTGTCAAACTCTTAAAATACAGAGAAATATATTTTAAGAGTAATTTCCAAGTGCTACCATTTGGTTAAGATTTTGATCTTAAACTTTTATTTCCTGGTCTGTTTGGTTTAAACAAGGGTTTAAGACTAGAGTCACACTTTCCACTCAGATCGAGGAGTTCAGGGGGCTGGGCTGGGGTGAGTGTCCAAGTCAGAATGGGTGTCCCCAGTCCTCTTGTCAGGACATCCCCTGGAAAGTCTGCAAAACCCTGCCTTGCAAATCAATCCCCTTTTCACCCCTTTTCACTTGATATGCCAAGTCAGGTTGCCATTCTCTGATGCGCCAACCATCAATCCCCATTGTGTTATAAATCACCTGCATTTAACCCTCCAGAACTCCACCACCAGCCTTACCCATGCCGACTGACACCCATGCTGCTCTGAGGTGCAACCTGACAGGAGCAGATTTTGGGAACGTGATCTTTTCAGAAATCAAGGCCAATGTTCCCTTGGAGATGACGCTCCTTTTCCTGAGTAACTGCAGCATAAAATGTTTTGTTTATTATTTTTCCAGATAGTGATTCTCAGAGCACGTCTTATTAGTGGCTGGTTAAGGTCATATTTCTTGATTAAGCCAACTCATTAACTCATTTTTTACCTCTATTGTGAGCAGTGACCTACATCTCTCCAATCGCAGCTTGGGGTGCGTGGGGTGCCAGGCATGAGCTGGAGGCTTTTAACACAGAAATAAACTTCACTGTTGTGGATGCCTGGTGTGTTGAGGGGAAATTTTGGTTTAGTTTTTCCTTTTAAAATCTGAGGCTTTCGACAGAAATAAACCTCACTGACTCTGCATGCCTGCTGCTTGGATGAAAAAATTTTGGTTCAGCTCCATGTTTTAAAATCTAATACTTGTGAGCCGTCTCTCTATCCACCGCTCTTTAGTGAAGACCTACTTTGTGCCAGGCATTGTGCTAGGCATATGATGCTGCCTTGAGACATCTATCATTTAATTAAGGAGAGGAGACAGACAATGGGAGATGTGGCAATGACATAAGGGAGATAAATCACATGTCAGGGTAAGGTAGGGCAGTGTAAGGTGAAATCCCCGAAAGAGTGGTGAACAGAGGCATCATACTTTCCATTATGCAATGATGGCGCTGTGGTGGTTTCAAGCAAGCATCCAAGGGCTAGCTGACCTCTGGTTGCAACATTAAAATTGCCTCCAGAAACCAGATCAGAGGCCATGTTCATTGCTTCAGTCAGACGATGATGAAATTGGACTCAGCCCAGTAAAAAACTTAGAAACAACTAGAGAAGTAAGGGATGATGATTTTGTGGATATGTTAACCAAGTTTTGTTCATTTTACACTTTCTATGAGCGCAGACCTCATAGGATCAATCAGCTGACATTTATTGAGGATCGGAATGCAGGACAAAGGGATGCCTGCTTTAATCGAAGTAAGGGTATTGCTGAGCTGATAAGTCCCACACCCACTAGAGCTGGAGGACTTCTCAGGAAGGATTTAATTAAGGGTAAGTATGCCCATTTGGAAGAGTTGGATCTGGGGAGGTAAGGAAAGCAGGGGTTAAAGCTGAGAGAAAGAAGAGAACTGGGAAGATTCTGAGAAATCGTAGAGAACTCAGATGTGATTGGAGGGCTTTAATCTAAACCAATGTTTCCCAAAACGTGTTCCTTGAATCTTTGAAATGCTAGTGCTGAGAGATACCCTGAAAAAGGGAAAAAAGAAAAAGAAAAAGGATCTCGGTCTACTAAGTAAACCTGCAGAGTCATAAGAAATTTCAACTTCTAGAGGCAGAGTTAGTAAGACCAAATTCTGACTTTTCCCATGAAATCCAAAGACTCAAAAAGAACAAGCTAAAATGTAAAACTAAAGTCATTTCCAGGTTGCAGTTCAAATGGCCACTCTACAGGGATGTGAAACTGCACAATTCTTAAAATAAGGATGAGATATTTAAGGGTGCTTTGTGGGCCATGGCCTAGGTGGAGGCTGTGAGGAAACTGGTGCAGGGACTGCAGGCGTCCAGAGATGCCCTCCTACACCCAGTGCCTCAAGCCTGCTTTTTCCTCCTGGTGGCTGCCTGACCAGCAACCAGGGCTGCTTCAGGGGTACAGGACCCTGTCCCCATACAAATTCTAGTTACTAAATTTATTTTAAGACTTCTAGGGCTTCCCTGGTGGCGCGTGGTTAAGAATCTGCCTGCCAATACAAGGGACACGGGTTCGAGCCCTGGTTGGGGAAGATCCCACATGCCACGGAGCAACTAAGCCCGTGCGCCACAACTACTGAAGCCCGCGAGCCGCAACTACGGAAGCCTGTGTGCCAAGAACCCGTGCTCCGCAGCAAGAGAAACCACTGCAATGAGAAGCCCGCGCCTGCTTGCCGCAACTAGAGAAAGCCCACGCGCAGCAATGAAGACCCAATGCAGCCAAAAATAATAATAAATAAAATAAATTAATTAAAAAAAAAAGAATCCTAGCCTTGTGTGAGATCAAGTGCTTTATGGAGGCTCCAGAGTGATGGGCAGGGAAGTGGCACCTTTGACTTGTTTATCCCCCTCAGGGCACATGACTGTTCCACACTATCCAAGCACTGTCTCTTTTTGTTTCAGCCTAGGGACCACCTCTGTTTTCTAATTGCCAAGTATACTCTTCCCAGCTAACCTCAAATCTCCCACCATGAGTTAAGGTGGTAAACACACCTCCATGGTCTCTGAGAACATTACTGTGTGACAACAAAACTGTTCAAAAGGGTGACCCAGAGACTTAGCAAAAAGCTTAGGTTAGATTTTATATTCACTTATTTCATGAATATTTCTGTGCCAAACTCACTAGGTGTTTTCATCTTCTTACATTCTCTGCTCAGAACATACACACTTTCAACAAGAGTTGTTGTTAAAGTTTCTGAATGGGTGTGCTTCAGTTATCTGAGCAGTTTTATATTTTTGAATATTTTTTGAGTATCCCCCACATCGACAGCTACGTTAGCAATTCTACGACATGCTTTGAATGTGATGTCTTATCTCAGTCACTGCTTGTTACTACAGATTAATTAATCTGTATGAGTCCATTTTAATTAGGCCCTCTCTCATCTAGGGAAGAGAGCATCCAGTAGGAATAAGTAAATAAGATTCTGAATGCTACGTATTTAAGTGTGAATATCCTGCTTGATGTTTAGCTCACCACTAAAGTCATTGAGACGTGATAATGAAATTGGCTCTAGAAGTTGGGAAGTGTCGAAACCATGGAGATGAAAGATGTAATGAGAAGCATAGGTGTATTGCTTAGAGACTGCCTAACACATCTAGTTGCCAACCTAAGGGGCTAAATTTTGATGTGGGAACAAAGCACACATGTTAAAGAAAGCTTGTTCCTTCTCTTGATCCATGGGATAGAACAGGCCACCTAGATATGAAACAACCAGAATTGCAAGTGGAGGTTAGTTAGCAGGGTGTTCTGGTCTCCAACTACTGTGTTATCTTGGGACCTCTCCTCTCTGGGCCTCAGTTTACTCATCTGTAAATTGAGGGGTGTCCCAGCTTTGCTAAGCCTAAGAACACTCAGAACCCAGAAAATCTCTTTGCTCATAGGAAAATTGTTCTTGGAAGACAAATCACTAAAAGGCTGAAAGTCACAACTCTTCTGGCTGCAGGGTGGTGGGACAGGCGCTTTCCCCTCCCATTTCCCATCCCTGTGATCCCAGTGCAGGAAGAACAGCCAGTCCCTAAGAAAGCACAGCTTTGCTTCTCCAAATCCCCACACTGCACATTGCTCCAATCTCTATCGCTTGTGGCAAGCCGCCCCAAAGTGCATGCGTCATGCAGAGCCATGATGCCGCTCACAGGTCCTACGGGGCAGGGTTCACTCTGGGCTAGCCTAGCACTTCCTGTGCTTTGCATGGTATCAACAGGATTATTCAGTGGTACCTTGGCTGGTAGGTTGGCTGGTCTGGAGGATCCAAAATCCCTTCCCTCACATGTCTGTGCCTCAATGGAGATGGTGGAGGCTGGGATCTGGCAGCATTGTCACCGCTGTGCACATGGTCTCTCCAGCACCGCATTCTTGCACACTTGGACATCTTATATGAGGGCGCCCTTCTGGGGGCTCGTATCCCAGGATGTCACATCCCTCACCCTAATTCAATCTACATGCTTCAGACTTCATACACAGCTGAAGCATACCCAGTGAAAACAGGGTAGAGACAGGTTCTGTGATGTAATAAAGGGTACATATTTGGTCTCTGTCCCTGGTTCCTAGCATACAGCTCCTGAAATCCTTGGAATCTCGGGAGTGGTAAGAGTGTCTCTTATTGCTAATGAGATAACTTTTGGGGCTGGGGGTCCTTCCTGGGTGGCCTCAGGGTAGGGACTGGTCTCCAGAAAGACCCAGGTGGAACGTTCAGCCCCATCCCTCAACTTCCAGGGAGGGGAGAGGGGTTATAGATTGAGCTCAAGCACCAAAACCTATGATTTAGTCAACGATGCTTACATAGTGGAATGTCCATAGAAACCTCTCACTGATGGGGTTTGGGGAGCTTCTGGGGTGGTGAAGGGAGGTGCTGGAGGGTGGTGCACCCAGAGAGGACATGGAAGTTCCCACTTCCCATTCTCTCTCACTGCCCTGTGCATCTCTTCCATCTGGCTCTTCCTGAATTATATCCTTTATAATAAACTAGTAATAGGTAACTAAACAGTTTCCTGAGTTCTGTGGGTCATTCTGGCAAATTATCAAACCAGAGGAGGGGGTCATGGGAACCCCATGAATTTACAGCAGGGTGATCAGAAGTACAGGAGACAACCTGGTGTCGGAAGTGAGGGCAGTCTTGCCAGATTAAGCCCTTAACCTACGGGGTCTGTGCTATCTCCAGGACACCCGGCTGGTGTCAGAGAATTGGAGAATCGGTGTTGGAAAAGACCCTGTTCATTTGGTGCCAGAAGCATTGTGAGGGAAATGCTCGCTCGAGTCCCACAGCCTTCCTCAGCCTGGAGGTGAGTGAGTGGACAGGCAGGGCTCCTCAAAAAATTTGAGTGGAGGCATGACCTCCGCTGTCAGACCCTCCCCTCCTCCGTAGGCCCGCCATTCACATTCTCTATTACCCAGCCCAGGGTCCCTCAAACTGTCATGTGTGCACAGATCACCTGGGGATCTTGTTAAAATGGAGGTTTTGACTGCAGGTCAGGGCTCAGTCCTGAAACTCAGCCTTGCCAGCCAGTTCCCAGGTGATTCCACTTCAAGTGTTAAGGCCCTGGGCCCTCTGTCCTCACAGATGTTTCTGATGTCGAATCTCAGCTGCTGATGCCTCTGCTTCCTTCCCAGTCCCCAGTTTAGGCAGAACACTTTCAGCTCCTGCCCTTCTCTGCTACCATCTCACAGAGGCAAAACGATGCTGGGTGTAAAAGCCATGCACCAGAATTTATTTTCATCAGTGAGAACACACTTCAGTATATGTACGAATAAAAGTGTGGGGACAGTGCAGGTTTTGTGCACAGCAGTGCTGAGCATGGACAGGATTTCCATGGCATTGTGGAGCAGAGATGGAGGCATTGCAAATGTGGTGGCTTGGGAGCAGGGCAGGAGGGATTCCCCCAAACTTCAGACGTGTCCCCCAAACTAGAGTCAGTCACAGCCTCCTTGCTCTGGGCCAGCCATAAAAAGCTTCATAGAGAATAGGGGTGCAGCATTGGTGCAGAGGCTGCTCTGTCATATGGGCTGTGAGGCTGGAGAAGTTGCCTGGAACCTCTGCAAGCCTCGATTTTTCATTTTTTCAAGGGTGGCTGCTGATCCCTGCCCAGCAGGCTTGGAAGAGCATCCAAATGAAGGAAAGGGCTTTTGTGATGAAAGTTGTTAAAGGATTATCATTGAAAATGCTGAAAGTACCAATGTCAGGGGTGAGTCCAAAGGGAGGTGGAGACCTTGGAGGAAGCAGAAGGGGCATGGCGAGGAGGTGGCATCAGTAACGACACAGGACTACCAAGAGGAGACAAGAGTGTCTGAGCAGAGGTGATAGTGCACAGAAGGATGTGATCACCCTTCCTGGCCCATGAATGAATGAAGGTAGAGGAAGCAGCCATCTCTTAGAGATGGCTTCCAGGTTTGGGACGTTGTCGAGTAAAACCGAGCTACATCATGGAAGTTTAGGGGATGGGAACATGCCAGCCCAAACGTGCCATTTGGCATAAAGATTGTTTTGAGTTGGAGGCAAATAAGAATCAACAGATACATAAAGATGCCTTCCCAGAGCTTCCTTTATCTGACTAAAAGCAGAAACTTCTGAGAAATGAGAGTGCCATAAATCCCCTCTCCTGGGAAAGTTTTATGACCGTGAAGAAGATGGGAAGCTGGCACCAAGATGGGCCTTCACAGACAAATCTTACTCCACAAATGGCCCCCATATATTGATCTTCCCACAGTTCAACCTCTTTTCCTTTGTCTTGTCACTTCTCTACAAATCTATTGTTCTTCTGTTAAGATGCTATATAAGCCCCCAAGTTGTGACTACCTCTTTGAGTAACTCATCTCTGAGTTTGTCCCACATGAAGACAGGCTGCATGCAAGTATAAACTCTGCTTGTTTTCTTCTCGTTAATTTGGTTTTTGCCAGTCTAATTTGTAGTGCTCCAGCCAAGGAACCTAAGATGGGTAGAGGAAAAAATGTTTTCCTTCCCTATGGAAGGACTTGGGAAACGTTTTTCTTTCCCCATGTGAACAAAGGTGATTTAGTTATTCATTAATAGATCAGTAGGGAGATGGCAGTGGAGGGCACAGGAAAGAATAGGATCCATGCAGAGGACAGATTACCTACAGCCATGTGTCCATCATGAGTCGAGGAACCTGGAATCACAGAGGAGGCCTTGAAGGGAGGGTAGCAACTCTGGAGGGGAGTTTGGGTGTGAATAAAGGGGTTTGTAGAATAGAAAGCCTTCAAGTCCAGCTGAGGTTAGATTTGGCTCAGGTGGTGGCTCTCAGCTCCAGGCAGGGTGCTGCTGGCCCCCTCTGTACCTTGCTCACTGCTGCATCTGCAGGATTCGCACACACTCCAGGGTTGCTCTTGAACGAAAGAAGAGTGAGTTACTCCAGAAATGCCTGTTTTGTGAAGACTCACTGAAGCAGGGGGAGAAAGATTTGCCCTTAGAGTGACATTAGGATGGAATCTCATGTGTATTCATAAGCACATTTAAATTCTGGAAACTATTAAATTGGATGCAGATCTCAGCTTTCAGTATGTGGATGCTGGGAATCCCAGCTTTGTTCATTTATTGTTTTATTACTCTTGCAAACTTCTGAAAATGAAGAGCTCCCATTCTGCCATATTTTAGATCATGATTCAAAGAAAAATTATTTGCAGCCAACAAAGAAAAACAATGAAGCTCCAAGTAGCATTCTTCGAGAAGCAATTTAACTGATGGTCAACACTGATTTAGGTGACACCTGGTTTACCTCAGGATAATGCAGAAGTGCCCTCATGTAACAGTCCAAAGGTGATGAGGCCACAAAGGCAGCCTGGGTGTGAGGTCAAGTTCAAGCTTCTTGTGTGGGGTTGGGATGGAGGGGTGCTCTATCAGGATCATAACAAGGCAATCCAGAGCGGGGAATGTTGATGTTCACACTTTATTGATTTCCTTCATGTCTCAGTGACAGATTCTGTTTGCCCATGCTGGCTACAACTGCATTCTGGCCCCATGGGCTCTTTGGAATGTTTGTCACTGCACACAAAGAGGCTGCATCTCTGTCCTCTCCCCTTGGACCTGGGGAGCTCTGCAATTGCTGCAGGAATGGCCTGGGTGGTTGATGAGGCTGTGTTAGAAGAGGTGACATGGCTTCTTCCTGGGCCTCTCTCAGGACCCCTGCCTTGGGCCACTGTTGTGGGGGATCTGGTTCCACTGGCGTGGCTGTGGAGCAAAGATGCACAGTCCCCAGTGAGCCTGTCCACACTGCAGGTTTGTGAGCTAAATAAATGCTGGTGTTCTTTTAAGTCTCTGAGTTTTGAGGAGGTTTGATATACAGCTACAGGGAACTGGAAGCATCTCTACGGATCTTCTCAGACACTCTCATTTCAGGATATTTTATAGGCCAGAAATGGGAGAGAAAGAGAAGGTACTCCCTCCCATTCATCCCCATCATTGACCTCAGTGTGTCTGGTTTCCACAACCCTCTAGAATTCCTTAGCAGGTCCCTAGGGCTTCGGTCATTTTGTTGTCATATTTTTAAGGCTCTTTGTATATATGTTTGTTTGCTTGTTCCCTAATGCATGAAAATATAAATGACATCCAGGAATCGAAAGAG
Source organism: Delphinapterus leucas (assembly GCF_059928025.1). Classification (NCBI taxonomy): domain Eukaryota; kingdom Metazoa; phylum Chordata; class Mammalia; order Artiodactyla; family Monodontidae; genus Delphinapterus; species Delphinapterus leucas. The sequence continues at coordinate 31,035,900 of NC_143134.1, forward strand.
AGGGAGACCAGTCAAGTCTCCTCATCTATCTGTATCCGTCAGGGTCTTGGCAGGACACACTCGAGATCATTTGTCTGAAAAGGGGAGATACATGATCTCTGAGATGAAGAGACTCTTTGCAGAGTTGGGTAAAAATCCAACAAGGGGTGTGAGGCACAGGGGACTAGTGAGAGTTAGCCCCCAAGGCCTGAAAGGCAGAAAGAATGTGCCGCTGATGTCAGAGCCTGGTGAGGACTTGGGATTGTGTCAAGGGGCTACACAGAGCACATCTGGTTTCTGACTGGAGGGAGACAGAAAAAGGCGAGAACAAGAACTGACTTCTCTCTCTTCCCATCCCCAGCCTCTCATTGGCTGAGCCCAGCTAGAAACCAGGAGGTGAAGGAGCCCAGGTGATGACGTATTTGGGGTCAACTTCCCTGGATGAACAAAGCTGAGAGTGAGGCTGAGAGCTAACCAAGAATGCAGCCTTCCTGCCTCCACTGCACTGCTGGTTCAGGGCTCAAATAGCCAGGGAGATGTTCCCTAGGTCAGGCTTGAAATTTGCTTAGGTTTTGAAAAAAAGGGAGTTTTTGAGATAACAACCAGGAGAGCCTCATAATAATAAAGTCCCTAAGTAATGAATAACATCTAGTTCGAATGAAAAACTTACTTCAAATGAATACCAGAAAAGAATTTCTTGTAGTAAAATTCTTCAAAGCCTGATCTTCTAATGAGCTCTAATATTTACCAAATTCTTAAAAATCAATTTTTACCCTATTTAACTTTGTTGTAGGGAGAATTGAGATGGGCTTCAAGATTCCTGGCCCCTGGTGGACACCACCTCCTCTCAGTTATTCAGTTGAACACTAACCTAAGTCTTTGTAAGAAGGAATTTTGCAGTTGTAATTAAGGTCCCCATCAGTTGATCTTAAAAAGATCATCCTTGGCGGGCCTGACCTAGTCAGGCAAGCCCTTGAAAAGGACTAGATTGAAAAAGGATTCAATGTGAGGTAGATTCTCAATATAACGCACCTTTGGGAAAAGCTTAGTAAGCTCACAGGTGCCCCATTTATCTGAACTGATATAAATTTTGAACCATCATTAAATTTCACAGATATTGTAATTTATCTAAATAACAGGTTGCAAGCATTAGAAGCAACCAATCACATAATAAAAGGTCTTTGCAAATTAAAAAAGTAAAGAAAGACAGATTCTCCATTGCTGGCTGAGTGGCTCTGGCTGACAACAGTGAGGAAATGGTGACCTTAGTTCTACAACCACAAGGAATTGAAATCTGCCACAACTATGTGAACTTGGAAGGGGACTCTGAGCTCCAGATGAGAGTGCTGCAGCTAGCCGACACATTGATGCTAGTCTTGTGGGACCCTGAGCAGATAACCCAGTCATGCTGTGCTGGACCATGACCTACAGAACTGTGAACTGATAAATGGGTGTTGTTCTAAGTCACAAATTTATGGTAATTTGTTACATGGCAATAGACAACTAATACGAACTCCATGAATGTGAACGCCCCTCATAGATATTATCCCATCTTCCCAATGTTTCCTCTCTGTTCCCCCACATACAGGTGCACTAGACCCAAGATGAACAGCTTGCATCTTGTCCCAGCATCTTCCCTGCTTGTTGCCCTTTCCCTCCCAGGGTACCAAGCTGGGATGCTGTATTAAATGGTCATCCCAATCAGAGGTTATCTCCCTGACAGTCTCCAGGTCAGGATTTCCAGTCAAAATTTTGCCCAAGAAACAAATGAATGCCAGACACGTGGAACTTCTGACTGTTGCCACTTCCAGGTATCTTGGAAGAAAACTGTCTAGAAAAAATGTAAAATTGTTTGCTGCTTTTATTGATCTTACTATTTTAGACTCTGTAGTCAGAACTGGCTGTAGATTAAGCTACTTGAGCCAGACAGAGTCTTTCAGTTGAGGTATCTACGCAAACTTGCATTTTGACACTGCAGTGAGCATCTGGGGAAAGCAATCTCTGTCTGGGACAACAGGTGCGGACCATGTGAACTCACACCCACATGAACTGAGGTTTAGTCATTCTGCCTTTTTCACTTATCAAGGTATGGTTTGACCCGCTTCGACCAAAAGTTAGAATTCAATATCATTTAGTGGTTTATATACGCTTTTGTGTTTTTACTCTGATGAAGGAGGAATGACCAGTTAGTTCTATTATTAAATGTCATCACTATTAGTGACTAAAGAGAAAAGAGAAAATGGTAATAGTGATTTCTTACCTGGAAAGGAAGTGGGTGCCTGGCCAAAGGGGACTATGAGGTACTTTTTATTCTTTGTTCCATTTAAATTTTGTACTTTGTATAGGTGTTGCCTATCAAAAATAAATTAATAATTTAAAAAACGCATAATCTCAACTATCGTAAAATTAAAATAATTCTGTTTGGTGCAAGCCTTCCAGAATTTGTTTATATCTAACACTTCTATAGAGAAGATAAATTAATTTACTGATTTAGGAATCTGTACTTTCGACAAAATGATCCTGATCGTTTCAACAAGAAGCTATATTTCTCAAAAATAAATGCTGAGTTTTAAAATTTTATTTATTTATTTTTGGCTGCATTGGGTCTTCATTGCTGTGCGTGGGCTTTCTCTAGTTGCGGCAAGTGGGGGCTACTCTTCGTTGCGGTGCACGGGCTTCTCATTGTGGTGGCTTCTCTTTGTTGCAGAGCACAGGCTCTAGGCACATGGGCTTCAGTAGTTGCGGTACAAGGACTCGGTAGTTTTGGTGCATGGGCTTAGTTCCTCCGCGGCATGTGGGATCTTTCCGGACCAGGGCTTGAACCCGTGTCCCCTGCATTGGCAGGCTGATTCATAACAACTGCACCACCAGGGAAGCCCAAATGCTATTTTTGTGTGTGTGTGTGACTTGAAAGATGTGTGATAACAGCTGCCTTGAAAATGATACCGATTACAATGGCTGACAATTAATATGGCACTTACTAGATTTGGGGCACTATCCTAAGTACTTTTTCCTACATTAGCTTATTGAATGTCATAGCAACCCCCTGAAGTGGTACTGTTGACATTCCCAGGTTACAGATGAAGAAACTGAAGTACTGAAACGTTAAGTAACAAGATAACACAGTTAGCGGGGCATCCAAAACCAGCCTGTGCAGCTCCACCAGCACTCAGCACATCCAAGTCTTGTGAGTCAAGAAGATTTCAGCCACATATTCAATACAGTGGCCAGCATGCAAACTGTAATGTGTGGTGGTCATCACAGTGTGTATAAAAGCCTGATTCTCAGAACTTATTTGGACACAGCAGGTTTGTGGTGATGCTCAATAGCCTACTTTTTGAATAAGCTGATTCTTATTTGGAGAATCTGTGGACTACAATATAAAATAAATCTACTCTATAGTATAACCCCGCTAACTTGGACGTTGGATCTATGTTTTTCAGAGATCAAAAGATGAACATGGAAATGCCTGATGGAGACCAGCATCTGGGGAGATGGCCTAGAGCTAAGGAAATTACTGCAGGAAGGTGGGATAGTTTTGATAAGGACACTCTTGGGTCCACTTCAATTAATGGATGATTGGTCAATAACCAATCTCCCCTTCTTGTACCTGCCCAGTTCTTGTTGAAAGTTTGCATAAGAGATGCAGAATGTATGGAAAAATGTGTATCAAATATGTGATTTTATAGAAATCTTAGGTTTTATGGTGGGAATAGGTGACATTACTGTAAAAGGGGCATAATTGAATTTGAATTTTGACCATTTGAATTTGAATTTTGCTCCAAATTGAATTTTGAATTTGACCATCTGAATTTTGCTTCCCCAGCTCTCACCTAGAGAGTTGTTGTGTGTGCTGTTGTCATAATTTTACTTCTATTAAAGGATGCTACGAGAAAGAGTTGTGTGGAATCCCAGGTACTTTCACATTGTGAGGATGTTATCTATTACAGGGTTTCTCAAACTTGAGAGAGGCTAAGAATCACTTGGAGGGTTTTTAAACACAGACTGCTGGTCCCCACAAGAATTTCTGATTCAGATGTGAGGTGAGTTTGCCTTTCCAAGAAGTTCCCATGTGATGCTGATGCTGTTGGTCAGGGGATCTCATGCAAGATGTTTCAGAACTTAGAGTTGAAAAAACTTTGCTGCCCTCACAGGTCTGTCTTGCTTCCTCCTTATTAATAATGGGAACTATGCAACTGTATTCCTCTTTTCACTTTTACTGCTGGGAGATAAATTTGTGGTTCAGCTTTCTTATCTGTGAAGGCCTCAGTAGTGACTCCTCAAAATTCATGTTCACTCAGAATCTAAGAATGTGATATTATTTGGAAATAGGGTCTTTGCAGATATAATTAGTTAAGGATCTTAGGATGAAATCATCCTGAATTCAGGGTGGGCCCTAAATCCAATGAGGGGTGTCCTTATAAGAAGAGGACACAGAGAGACACAGAAGAAATAGCCATGTCAGGATGGAGACAGCTATTCGAAATGATTCCGCCACAATCCAAGGAACTCCTGGAGCCATGAGAAGCCGGAAGAGGCAAGAAAGGATCCTTCCATGGAGTTTTTGAGGGAGCATTGCCCTTCTGATAGCATGTTTCAGACTTCTGGCCGCCAGAACTGTGAGAGAATTAATTTCTGTTGTTTTAACCACCTGGTTTGTAATCTCTCTCTTTCTCTCTTTCTCTGTCTTTCTTTATCTCTATCTATATATGTGTGCGTGTTTGTGTTTGTATACTTTCAATGTATATATTTGGAGATGTCAATGAAAAATTAATCAATAGTCAATCAAAAAGAGAAGTAGAGAATGTCATTCAAGCCAACCTGAGAATTATAACCTGGGTGACAGTTTTTCAGCAACCTCTGAGGACTGTTCCACTTTTTAGAAGTTGAAAGCACAGTCATATACATTTTCAAGGCAAAGGATGGTAAATCAAAATGACACACTGTCACACTGACATTTTACATAAAGTTCACCAAAGGTACTTAGTCCAGATCTGTACATACGAAGTGAGCAGCAATATGCCATGACCCCTTACAGAATTAGGAAAAGAAAAATTAATCTAAAGGGTTATATTGCTGGCATTAGAAGAATGAAAAATCAACAACAACAACAACAACATTCATCTTTATGGTTGAGCAGGCATTCCCACCTTTGAGAAGGTCTGGTTTCTATGTAACACAGATGCACACTGCACATTAGGGAGGGCCCAATACGTGCAGGGAATATGTTATGCTTAAATTTTCTTGTCCTGCCTTAAAACATAACTTTTATTCCATCAGAGCCATTTCAGAGTAAGTTGAAGGCAGCATGTTACTTCACTCCTAAATACTTCTGTGTTTTTAAAGAGTGATGGAGACATACCAAAAATGGCATCAACACCAAATCTGGAATGATTGAGCATCAGAATAATTAACAACAAAAACAGATTACAACTTACTGATGCAGTGGAATGACTACTAAGAAATAAAATGGTATTTTAGAGAAAAGAAATCTGGCAGAATCCACCTTAACCAAACAACCAAAGTTAACATTGCCAGAATTGGGACAAACTGATACCATGTGCTTCTTGATATAAGGTGTTGTGAAAGTATACTTTGATAGTATTCCTTCTAAAACCTAACTATGAGACAACATCAGACAAACCAGAATTGAGGGACATTCTACAAAACTAGTGTAATGAAAATGAATTGTAATTTAAATATTACAAGGTCATAAAAGACAAAAGCTGAGGAACTGTTCCAGATTAATAGAGATTAAAGGGATATGAAACAAAATGTATTGTATAATTATGGATTTGATCAAAGACCAGAAAAAAAAAAAGAGCCACAAAAAGAACATTATTGGGACAACTGACAACAGTAGACAGTGTTCTGTGGATTAGATAATAGCATTGTGCCAAAGTTAAATTTCTTGGTTTTGATGATTGTGTTGTGGTTATGTAAGAGAATGTTCTTGTTCTTAGGAAATTCTTACCACTTTAAAACTTTAATCGTAATATATATTTTCTTTTTTTCTTTTTGCCTTTTAAATTTTTTATGGCTTTTTATTTTTTCCTTTAATATTTTATTATAAACATTGAAAAGTATGATAATGTTATGGGCTGAATTGTGTCCCTCCAAAATTTATACTTTGGAGTCCTAACCCTCAGTATCTCACAGTGAGGCTATATTTGGAGGTAGGGTCTTTAAGGAGGTAATTAAGTTAAACTGAGGTCATTAGGGTGGGCTCTAATCCAATATGATTGGTGTCCTTAGGGAAAAGATGTGCAGGCAAGAAGAGTGGGAACACCATGTGAAGATACAGGGAAAAGACTGTTGTCTATAAGCCAAGGAGAGAGGCCTCAGGAGAAACCAACCCTGCCCAAAACTTGATAGACTTCCAACCTCTAGGACTGGGAGAAATAAATTTCTGTTGCTTAAGCTGCCCAGAGTGTGGAACTTTGTTATGGCTGTCCTAGCTAACTAATACAGATTTATACAGTAGAATTTATGAAAGTCATAGAGTTTAAGTAATAATACTTCTAATGATGATGATGATAATAATAAACAACCAAGTTCCTCTGTTTACCACTCAAGCTAAGAATTAAAACATTACCGAGGGGACCTTCAAGATGGAGGAGGATTAAGACGTGGAGATCAACTTCCTCCCCACAAATACATCAGAAATACATCTACATGTGGAACAACTCCTACAGAACACCTACTGAATGCTGGCAGAAGACCTCAGACTTCCCAAAAGGCAAGAAACTACCCATGTACCTAGGTAGGGCAAAAGAAAAAGAAAAAACAGAGACAAAAGAATAGGGATGGGACCTGCACCAGTGGGAGGGAGCTGTGAAGGAGGAAAGGTTTCCACACACTAGGAAGACCCTTCACTGGCAGAGACGGCGGGTGGCAGGGGGGAAGCTACGGAGCCACGGAGGAGAGTGTAGCAATAGGGGTGCGGAGGGCAAAGCGGAGAGATTCCTGCACAGAGGATCGGTGCTGACCAGCACTCACCAGCCCGAGAGGCTTGTCTGCTCACCCGCTGGGACGGGCGGGGGCTGAGAGCTGAGGCTCGGGCTTCCGAGGTCAGATCCCAGGGAGAGGACTGGGGTTGGTGCGTGAACACAGCCTGAAGGGGGCTAGTGCACCTGCAGGGTGGGAGTCCGGGAAAAAGTCTGGAACTGCCGAAGAGGCAAGAGACCATTGTTTCGGGGTGTGCTAAGAGAGGAGATTTAAAACACCGCCAAAACAAGCTTCAGAGACAGGTGCAAGCTGCGGATATCAGCGTGGACACCAGAGACCGGCATGAGACACTAAGGCTGCTGCTGCCGCCACCAAGAAGCCTGTGACCAAGCATAGGTCACTTGTCCACACCTCCCCTCCCGGGAGGCTGTGCAGCCCACCACTGCCAGGGTCCCATGATCCAGGGACAACTTCACTGGGAGAATACACAGCTCGCCTCAGGCTGTTGCAACGTCACGCTGGTCTCTGCTGCTGCAGGCTCACCCCGCATTCCGTACACCTCCCTCCCACAGGCCTGAGTGAGCCAGAGCCCCCTAATCAGCTGCTACTTTACCCCGCCCGTCCTGTCTGAGCGAAGAACAGACGCCCTCAGGCGACCTACACGCAGAAGCGAGGTCAAATCCAAAGAAAACCCCAGGAGCTGTGTGAACAAAGAAGAGAAAGGGAAGTCTCTCCCAGCTGCCTCAGGAGCAGCGGATTAAATCTCCACAATCTCTGGAATACCTGAATAGGCAACAAATCATCCCAAAATGGAGATGGTGGACTTTGTGTGATTTTGTCTGTATAGTTTTGCTTTTACCATTTGTCCTAGGGTTCTGTCTGTCCATTATTATTATTATTTTTGGATAGTTTTAGCACTTGTTATCATTGGCGGATTTGTTTTTTGGTTTGGTTGCTCTTTCTTTCTATTTTTTTAAATTACTTTTTAATTTTCTTTATTCTTAATAATTTTTAATAACTTTATTTTTTTCTTTATTTCTTTCTTTTATTCTCCCTTTTCTTCTAGCTGTGTGGCTGACAGGGTCTTGGTGCTCTGGCCGGCTGTCAGGCCCAGTGCCTCAGAGGTGGGAGGCCCGAGTTCAGGACATTGGTCCACCAGAGACCTCCCGGCTCCATGTAATATCAAATGGCGAAAGCTCTCCCAAAGATCTCCATCTCAATGCTAAGACCCAGCTCCACTCAACGACCAGTAAGCTACAGTGCTGGACACCCTATGCCAAACAACTAGCAAGACAGGAACACAACCCCACACATGAGCAGAGAGGCTGCCTAAAATCAAAATAAGTTCACAGACACCCCAAAACAAACCACCAGAAGCAGTCCTGCCCACAAGAAAGACAAGATCCATCCTCATCCCCCAGAACACAGGCACCAGTCCCCTCCATCAGGAAGCCTACACAACCCACTGAACCAACCTTAGCCACTGGGGGCAGACACCAAAAACAAAGGGAACTACAAACCTGCAGCCTGTGTAAAGGAGACCCCAAACACAGTAAGTTAAGCAAAATGAGAAGACAGAGAAACACACAGCAGATGAAGGAGTAAGGTAGAAACCCACCAGAAAAAACAAATGAAGAGGAAATAGGCAGTCTACCTGAAAAAGAATTCAGAGTAATGATAGTAAAGATGATCCAAAATCTTGGAAATAGAATGGAGAAAATACAAGAAACGTTTAACAAGGACCTACAAAAACTAAAGAGCAAACAAACAGTGATGAGCAACACAATAAATGAAATTAAAAATTCTCTAGAAAGAATCAATAGCAGAAATACTGAGGCAGAAGAATGGATAAGTTACCTGGAAGATAAAATAGTGGAAATAACTACCACAGAGCAGAATAAGGAAAAAAGAATGAAAAGAATTAAGGACAGTCTCAGAGACCTCTGGGACAATATTAAATGCACCAACATTTGATTTATAGGGGTCCCAGAAGAAGAGAAAAAAAAAGGGACTGAGAAAATATTTGAAGAGATTATACTTGAAACTTCCCTAATATGGGAAAGGAAATAGTCAACCAAGTCCAGGAAGAACAGAGAGTCCCATACAGTATAAACCCAGGGAGAAACATACCAAGACATGTATTAATCAAACTATCAAAAATTAAATGCGAAGAGAAAAGATTAAAAGCAGCAAGGGAAAAACAACAAATAACATACACGGGAATCCCCATAAGGTTAACGGCTGATCTTTCAGCAGAAACTCTGCAAGGTAGAAGGGAGTGGCAGGACATATTTAAAGTGATGAAAGGGAAAAACCTACAGCCAATATTACTCAACCCAGCAAGGATTTCATTCAGATTCGACAGGGAGTGGCAGGACATATTTAAAGTGATGAAAGGGAAAAACCTACAGCCAAGATTACTCAACCCAGCAAGGATTTCATTCAGATTCGACAGAGAAATTAAAACCTTTACAGACAAGCAAAAACTAAGAGAATTCAGCACCACCAAACCAACTTTACTACAAATGGTAAAGGAATTTCTCTAGGCAGGAAACACGAGAGAAGGAAAAGACCTACAGTAACAAACCCAAAACAATTAAGAAAATGGTAATAGGAGCATACATATTGATAATTACCATAAATATAAGTGGATTAAATGCTCCAACAAAAAGACATAGACTGCCTGAATGGATACAAAAACAAGACCCATATATATGCTGTCTACAAGAGACACACTTCAGACCCAGGGACACATGAAGACTGCAAGTGAGGGGATGGAATAAGATATTCCACGCAAATGGAAATAGAAACAAAGCTGGAATAGCAATTCTCATATCAGACAAAATAGATTTTAAAATAAAGACTATTACAAGAGACAAAGAAGGACACTACATAATGATCAGGGGATTGCTCGAAGAAGAAAATATAACAATTGTAAGTATCTACACACCCAACATAGGAGCACCTCAATACATAAGGCAAAGGCTGACAGCCATAAAAGGGGAAACTGACAGTAACACAATCATAGTAGGGGACTTTAACACACCACTTTCACCGATGGACAGATCATCCATAATGAAAATAATAAGGAAACACAAGCTTTAAATGATACATTAAACAAAATGGACTTAATTGATATTTATTAGGACATTTCATCCAAAAACAACAGAATACATTTCTTCCCAAGTGCTCATGGAACGTTACCCAGGATAAATCATACCTTGGGTCACATATCAAGCCCTGGTAAATTTAAGAAAATTGAAATTGTATCAAGTATCTTTTCCGACCACATGCTATTAGACTAGATATCAATTACATGAAAAAATCTGTAAAATATACAAACACATGGAGCCTAAACAATACACTACTAAATAACCAAGAGATCACTGAAGAAATCAAAGAGGAAATCAAAAATACCTAGAAACAAATGTCAATGAAAGCATGATGACAGAAAACCTGTGGGATGCAGCGAAAGCAGTTCTAAGAAGGAAGTTTATAGCAATACAATCCTACCTCAAGAAAAAAGAAACATCTCAAATAAACAACCTAACCTTACACCTAAAGCAATTAGAGAAAGAAGAACAAAAAAACTCCAAAGTTAGCAGAAGGAAAGAAATCATAAAGATCAGATTAGAAATAAATGAAAAAGAAACAAAGGAAACAATAGCAAAGATCAATAAAACTAAAAGCTGGTTCTTTGAGAAGATAAACAAAATTGATAAACCATTAGCCAGACTCATCACGAAAAAAAAGGAGAAGACTCAAATCAATAGAATTAGAAATGAAAAAGAAGAAGTAACAACTGACACTGCAGAAATCCAAAGGATCATGAGAGATTACTACAAGGAACTATATGCCAATAAAATGGCAACCTGTAAAAAATGGACAAATTCTTAGAAAAGCACAACCTTCTGAGACTGAACCAGGAAGAAATAGAAAATATAAACAGAAAAATCACAAGCACTGAAATTGAGACTGTGATTAAAAATCTTCCAACAAACAAAAGCCCAGGACCAGACGGCTTCACAGGCAAATTCTATCAAACATTTAGAGAAGAGCTAACACCTATCCTTCTCAAACTCTTCCAAAGTATATCAGATGGAGGAACATTCCCAAACTCATTTTACAAGGCCACCATCACCCTGATACCAAAACCAGACAAAGATGTCACAAAGAAAGAAAATTACAGGCCAATATCACTGATGAACAGACATGCAAACATCCTCAACAAAATACTAGTAAACAGAATCCAACAGCATAGAATACACCATGATCAAGTGGGGTTTATCCCAGGGATGCAAGGAGTCTTCAATATAGGCAAATCAATCAATGTGAAACACCATATTAACAAACTGAAGGAGAAAAAACATATGATCATCTCAATAGCTGCAGAAAAAGCTTTCACAAAATACAACACCCATTCATGATAAAAATCCTCCAGAAAGTAGGCTTGGAGGGAACTTACCTCAACATAATAAAGGCCATATATGACAAACCCAGAGCCAACATTGTTCTGAATGGTGAAAAACTGAAACAATTTCCTCAAAAATCAGGAACAAGGCAAGGTTGTCCACTCTCAGCACTATTATTCAACATAGTTTTGGAAATTTTAGCACAGCAATCAGAGGAGAAAAAGAAATAAAAGGAATCCAAATTAGAAAAGAAGAAGTAAAGCTGTCACTGTTTGCAGATGTCAGGATACTATACATAGAGAATCCTAAAGATGCTATCAGAAAACTACTAGAGCTAATCAATGAATTTGGTAAAGTTGCAGGATACAAAATTAATGCACAGAAATCTCTTGTATACCTATACACTAATGATGAAAAATATGAAAAAGAAATTAAGGAAACACTCCCATTTACCACTGCAACAAAAAGAATAAAATTCTTAGGAATAAACCTACCTAGGGAGGCAAAAGATCTGTATGCAGAAAACTATAAGACACTGATGAAAGAAATTAAAGATGATACACACAGATGATACACAAGATACACACGTGTTCTTGGAGTGGAAGAATCAACATTGTGAAAATACTACCCAAAGCAATCTACAGATTCAATGCAACCTCTATCAAACTACCAATGGCATTTTTCACAGAACTAGAACAAAAAATTTCACAATTTGTATGGAAATATAAAGGACACCGAATAGCCAAAGCAATCTTGAGAAAGAAAAACAGAGCTGGTGGAATCAGGCTCCCTGACTTCAGACTATACAACAAAGCTACAGTAATCAAGACAGTATGGTGTTGGCACAAAAATAGAAATACAGATCAATGGAGCAGGATAGAAAGCCCAGGGATAAACCCACACACTTTTGGTCACCTTATCTTTGTTAAAGGAGTCAAGAATATACAATGGAGAAAAGACTGTCTCTTCAATAAGTGGTGCTGGGAAAACTGGACAGCTACATGTAAAAGAATGAAATTAGAACACTCCCTAACACCAAACACAAAAATAAATTCAAAATGGATTAAAGCCCTAAATGTAAGGCCAGACACTATAAAACTCTTAGAGGAAAACATAGGCAGAACATTCTTTGACATAAATCACAGCAAGATCCTTTTTGACCCATCTCCCAGAGAAATGGAAATAAAAACAAAAATAAACAAATGGGACTTAATGAAATGTAAAAGCTTTTTCACAGCAAAGGAAAACATAAACAAGATGAAAAGACAACCCTCGGAATGGGAGAAAATATTTGCAAATGAAGAAACTGACAAAGGATTAATCTCCAAAATTTACAAGCAGCTCATGCAGCTCAATATGAAAAATACAAACAACCCAATTCAGAAATGGGCAGAAGACCTAAACAGACATTTCTCCAAAGAAGATATACAGATTGCCAACAAACACATGAAAGGATCCTCAACATCACTAATCATTAGAGAAATGCAAATCAAAAGTACATTGAGGTATCACCTCACACCAGTCAGAATTGCCATCATCAAAAAATTCTACAAACAATAAATGCTGGAAAAGGTGTGGAGAAAAGGAAACCCTCATACACTGTTGGTGGGAATTTAAATTGATACAGCCATTATGGAGAACAGTATGGAGGTTCCTTAAAAAACTAAAAATAGAACTACCATACGACCCAGCATCCCACTACTGGGCATATACCCTGAGAAAACCATAATTCAAAAAGAGTCATGTACCCCAATATTCATTGCAGCTCTATTTACAATAGCCAGGACATGGAAGCAACCCAAGTGTCCATTGACAGACGAATGGATAAAGAAGATGTGGCAAATATATATAATGGAATGTTACTCAGCCATAAAAAGAAATGAAATTAAGTTATTTGTAGTGAGGTGAATGGACCTAGAGTCTGTCATACAGAATGAAGTAAGTCAGAAAGAGAAAAACAAATACCATATACTAACACATATATATGGAATCTAAAAAATAATAATAGTAATAAATGGTTCTGCAGAACCTAGGGGCAGGACAGGAATAAAGATGCAGACATAGAGAAGGGGCTTGAGGATGCTGGGAGCAGGAAGGGTAAGCCCAGGCGAAGTGAGAGAGTGGCATGGACATATATACACTATGAAATGTAAAATAGTTAGTGGGAAGAAGCCACATTGCACAGGGAGATCAGCTCAGTGCTTTGTGACCACCTAGGGGGGTGGGATAGGGAGGGTGGGAGGGAGACGCAAGAGGGAGGATATATGTATATGGATATAGCTGATTCACTCTGTTATAAAGCAGAAACTAACACATCATTGTAAGGCAATTATACTCCAATAAAGATGTTAATAAAAAGAATTAAAACATTACCAATCATCTAGAAACCCTATTGGCTCACCCTTAATGGAACCCCTCCAGAAATAACAACTATACCAACATTTTCTGTCATCAGCATATGTAGTGTGAAAAAAACAATTGCTATGGTTTGAAATCTAAATAGCAAGCACAAGACTAACTTGAATAAGGGAAGGTCAATATTGCCAGGGTGGATAAAAGTTTTCAGGAGAAGACAAGCCATAGAGAATTCCTGGGAAGTAACCTGGCTTTACTTTTGGGTAAGGTCATGAGAGAACCTTGGGAAATAGGGGCCTTACCACATTTGGGGCATCTCCAGGGCTAAGATGTGGGTCAAGACCTGGATACCTGGCAAGAATATGCGCAGAGGAAGTGGGCTGCTCTGAATTTTGTTTTTCTAAGCTTACCATGGCTGATGTCCAACTCTTAGGCACATATCAAACAAAACACTTTGTGGGGTGAAATGAAAGTGCCTAGACAGACATGGTGGGACTGTCAGAAGTATCATACCTCTGGGTCCAGCAAATCAAATGTAAATAAGAATCTGTGCCAAGTTCACCTGAGGGAGTTTTCAGGTTAACGAGATAATAAAATAGCAACAGGAATTTTGGTGATGATAACTCTCTTTCCTCTGGATCATGCTGGTCCAATGTGGACTGGTTGCTTTCTGTTTGGTGCTCTGCTGCTGTCCTTGGGCATCTCTTTCCATCACCTTGGGGGTCCCCTTGTCCATTGTTGCATCTCTTGTTTCCTGCATCCCATGTCTTTTTCTCCTGGTTGATATTCTCATTTTGGTTGAGCATATTCTTCAGCAGCTTCTGGGGGAAGTGTGCATGGCACCTTGGGTGTCTGAAAATATCATTATTCTTTCCTTATATTTGGTTGATAGTTTGGCTAGATATAGAAATCCAGGATGTCATTTTCATACAGTTTTGAAGGCATGGCCTTACTGTCTTCTAACTGCTGACAAGTCTGGTGCTATTCTGATTCATGTCTTGTGTAAGTGACATTTTTTCCCTGAAATCTTTGTAGAATCCTTGTGCCTGGGTTGTGAAATTTCAGAATGCAATGCCTTGATGTGGGACTATTTCCATCCATTGTGCCAGGTATGTTTTCAATCTGGAAACTCAAGTCCTTCAGTGGGAGAAATTTTCTTAAATTATTTCTTTGATTTTTCTCTTCTTTTTCAGAAACTTGTTATTCAGATCTAGGCCTCACCCTGTGACTTTCTCTTCTTTTCATTCCTTTTTCCCTTCTGTCTTTTTGTTTTACTTTCTAGGCGATTTCCTTAAATATTTCATCTAAGCAACATGCTGAGTTTATTTCTATAATTATTAAAAAATCTCTAAACATTTATTTTTAATAGCATCTTATTATGGATTTTCTTATCTTTCTGAGGATATTAGTTACCATTTTTGTTTATTGAAATGTTCTTCTTCTTGCATAGTCTATGTTTATTTCAAGTTGTTTTTATAAGCTTCATTCTCCCATTCTTCCCTCATCTCATAATTTGTGGGAGAGGTTCTAGCTGTCCTCTATCATTCCATTCTCCATTAGTGATATAGAACCCCTGATCTAGGTGGACACATCCAGCCCTGAAGGAAGACTACATTTTCCAGATGCCCTTGCAGCTGCATGGGGGTCACGTGATCTCATTCTACACAATAGGCTATGTGTATGAACAATTAGTTCCTCCCCAAGGGCAGGGTGTGCCCTTCATTTCCTCTTCATCCTCCTGTTACCTGGAACATAGGTGAGGTTGTGAACCACATTTGACCATGCAGTTGGGGCAAGACCCTGAGGATGGCAATCTCATGATCTGCAGGTTTTAGAGGGGGAGGGAGGGAAGAAGCAAGGGATGATCACATCCTCCACATTTTCTGTTCGAGGAAAGCACCTTATTTGTCATTGTATTAATCAGACCCTTTTATTTTCTGTATTTCTGATGTTTTGACATCTGAGGTCTTGCCGATCCTGGAGACACTGCTCCTCCCAGGGCTAGCCAATTCCTAAATAGCTAAGAAGTCACAAGGAGCATGCTTTTCATACACAAACCAACCCAGCAGAGCTCACACCTCAACCACCTCCTCTACTGGGCTTTCACACTCTGAGTCACTATCCCCCTGGCCTGATCAGCCCAGGGCCAGATACCAGACAACCAAGGACAGCCCCTGTGCCTCAGAGCCTGCTGAAATTATTAACTAGATAATTCTAAACCTACTTATCCTGTATTGTTTGTTCCTTCCTGCAGAAACCACAAAAAAAGGCTTTTGTCCACATTTCCTCCTTTTCTTCTGCCTCCTGGCTGATCCTGGTGCTTCCCTGAGTGGCCCTGCATGGCATGCTCCCACCTCTTGGAAACTGTGGGTAACAAACTGTCTTTTCAATGACAACCATCTGATCTGTTGTCCTCACCATACCTGGATAATAATAAAATCTACATTTTTCAACAGTCCTGAGTTGGTTGCACTTGTATCATCACATGACAGAAATGAAATTCTATGTTTTTTAAGACCCTGTTGCTTTCAGAGTAAACTGCTATTTTATTTTTATAACTATATAAATAAAATATTTACAAATATTATTCCCCTTTTACATCTGTGTGGATTGTTGCTATCTTATAACTATTTTTCAGATTTCAAAAATAATACCTATTTTTTATAAAAATTCAAATTAACAGTAGTCCTTCATGTTACACATTTTGTTTTTCTTTTGATTACAATATTTCCTGATCTCACCCCCATGCTTAGAAAACGGCTCTTCTGGTGCTCAGCTCAGATCCCTGTGCCTTATTCCTGAAAGCATGAAAAGAACAAGATGAAACACACGCTCATTGTTAGGCCCCTCCTGTGTGCTGTTCTGTAGGAGTTAGAATACAGGTCAGGTGCCACAAGGAAAAATTCCTTCCTGTGAACTGGCTAATTTGTCTTACTTGTCATTGGCACTGGGGCTCAGAATGCTGCCCATGCCAAGGACTGGAGCCTCCAGCAATCTGAAATCCCGTGAGTAGCTCCAATTAGAATGACGACCAGTCTGCAGAAGACAGAGGCACTCAGCTCACCTGACTGCTCGCATATCTGGAAAATGGAACACGATCTTCATCCTTCCCTGTACATCCAAAACACAGCTGGGGATGAGGCAATCCTTGGCTGAGAATTAATCAACTCCTAACACACAATCATTTTAAAAATTTCACTAGAGTTTGTGTCACCGTCAGAGGTGGCCCTGGCAAAATAATGTTTACTATATATTTTCTTTCTTTTAAAAAAATTTTTATTAGAGTATAGTTGATTTACAACGTTGTGTTAGTTTCAGCTGTACCGCAAAGTGAATCAGTTATACATATAGCCACTCTTTTTTTAGATTCTTTTCCCATATAGGCCATTACAGAGTATTGAGTAGAGTTCCCTGTGCTATACAGTAGGTCCTTATTAGTTATCTATTTTATATAGAGTAGTGCATATATGTCAATCCAAATCTCTATATTTTTCCCCTTAAGAATTAACATTTGTCTTTAGTATGTATGTGGCTGTGTAAATGTGTGTGTGCACTACTTAAACGTGGCCCACTGGACAATCAAGTGAATAAAGCGAGTATGTGGCAACTAAACCGAGTTTGGAGATTCTAAAGGGCCCATGCCTCCTGGGAGGGTTCTGTGAGGTGGAGTGCCCCAGGCCAGCTCCTTCCTGCACCTCCACCTGGGGGAGCGAGGGGGTCCAGGGAGTAGAAACTCCTATGCGTGGAGGTGGGTTTTTTTGAAATGTGAGTGGAGGGGTGGAAGCAGGAATTTCTTTTGTGGATATGCACAGACTGAGGGCATGTGTGTAATTCCTTGGGTGTTTTTCACTAAACTAAGGGGGAGATCACGTTTGGCCCATCGTTTAAACATTTCCCTCTTCCATGTTAAACTTTCCTTTAGAGAACTTGCCAAGGGCACCCGCTAGATTTATTAGCTTTTTACTGCAAGGGGAGGAAACGCCCCAGAGGAGCGAGAGAGAGGCTCAGCAAGGGGGAGACTTGGAAGCGCAGAGTTCTAACCACTGGACTTCCAGGGAAGTCCCTTGGGTGGGCTTTTATGGGGCTGAGCCTGCGCTGGGTGACAAGGGAGGTTACCACCAGCTCTGGGCTGGACGTTGCCCACCAGGAAGCAGGATCCTCCAATGGAGCTCTCAAACGCATTGTGGAGGAGTGAGGTGAACGGCCTTGGGAGGTCATTGATAAGCACAGAGTTGTCACTGGGTAATGGGCTGCTGGTCATTTTGGCAGCTATCTTGTTTGTGCTCTATGAGAAAAATTGTCTACATTCTGTTGGTATTATCTATATTCCACTGTAAACATGGTGTTTCTTGTGCTGGGAAAATTTCAGGCTGGTTGTCAGCAGAACAGAGAATCACTTTCTAAAACCCATGCAGCCTGTCAGTGTGGTCAGGCTGTGCAGCCTTGGGTTCTATGGGATGTGCAGAATGAATGCAGGGCATGGGCTGTTGCAGGGCTGATGTGGGCGGGTGGGCTGAAATGCAGCCTGCTCGGCTTGCCATGCTGTGGGCCCTGGGATGGGAGCCAGGGCAAGCAAAGGCTTCTTCAGTTTGCCTTCCTAGTTCACGCAAAGATCCTGTGTGAACTAGCTGAGGCCCTGGGGACACAGGGTCAGGAGCAGAGGAGGGAAGGGTGGCCAGCCCTGCTCTGGGTCTCCGCCGCAGGGACGGCCAACAGTACTGTGCTTGGGACTGTGGTGCAAAAAAAAAATATCTGGTCTTTGTCCCTGGTTCCTGGCACAGAGCTCCTAAAATCCCCGGGGTTTCCTGAGGATAGAAGGGTCTTGCTCTTCATAAGGAGCCCCTTTCCACCAGATCTGAGTTCGTGCTAATGAAGTGACTCAGGGTGGGGCCCCTCAGTAGCCTCAGGATGGGGCTGGTATGAATGGCCGTTGGGACTGGCACTTGAGGTGAGGGGTGGTCTCCTGGGACTGATTTCAACTTGTGGGATTTAACTCCATCTCTGAATAGATGGTGGAATTGAATTGAATTGGACACCAGCTGGTGCTGGAGAATCAGAGGGCCATACCCAGGGGTGGGGAGGGGTCAGCACCATGAAGGCACCTGCCAGGGAATAACTCAAGAGTAAACGAAGGCGTAGGATCCTCTTACCCAACATACACAGGTGCGAGGTCCCTTCACTGAGACCTGTAGGGGTTAGAAACATCTCACTGACTGAGAGCTTTCAGATTTTAGAAAAGTGATAGGGAGCACGTTCTCTAATATAAAACACCTCTGTCAGGGCTGGGCAGCAGCCCCAAATCAAGCATATTAATATTTTGTGCAATGAATCGTATGATTATTCATACTAAGTGAAATAAATGAAGAATATAAGAAACCTCAGGTTGGGCTTTGGTGCCTTGAACTCAGGCAAAGATTTGACTTTGAAAATGTCTGGATTTTGGAATTGCTGGTGAGGACTGTGGACCTTTGTCAGCTGAGAAAGCCCCTCCTAGGCAGGTGGAGGCTTGAATCTTGCTCAGGAAAGGGTGATCAGCTGAGGTGGGATGGAGAGGTTGCCTGGGGAGCAAAGTGGAATGCTTGATGAAAAAGGGCATGCCCAGCAGAGGCTGAACAGCTAAATACGTTAACAACCTGTATATTTTTGTGAATTGCATAGACAGCGTCATCAAGCAATTCTACTTCCCATCATTGAAATGTTTTTTTGGTTCATTTTGTTTTATTCTTACATCTCTCCACAAAATAAACATGCTTCGAAACCAAAGAGAAATCATGCTTGACCCACAGATCTTCAGCAAAAAGTTTCTCTGTTGTATAATATTTCAGAGCTTTTATTAACGACACTTTTCCTTGTTCATGATGGTCACTGTTTTTCAGGCATTTTATTTACCACTGCAGATATTCATAATGTAGAGCAGCAGTCCACAAGCTTCTTGGCACCAGCAACCAATTTTGTGGAAGACAATTTTTCTATGGGCCAACGGCCGGGATGTGGGAGGAGGGGGGGGAATGGTTTAGGCGGTGATGCGAGCGATGGGGAGAGGTAGATGAAGTTCTGCTTGCTTGCTGCTTGCCTCCTGCTGTGCAACTCAGTTCCTAACACACCGAGGACCAGTACCGGTCCACGGCCTGGGGTTGGGGACCCCTGATGTACAGCACAAGTCAGAAAGTGTAGATTTGTATAATCTGAATACACTGTATTAGAGTGACGTGATCCACTTTGGTTAGGAAAAGCTAAAATTCTATACTCCTGGCTAGAATGTTTACACAGTTTTATTTTATGAATGTGAAGTCTGAAAAAAAATTATTTGTCTGGCAAGACAGGACTGAGTAATTTGTCACAGCTGCTATATTACTGTAACTATTCATGTTTTGGGAATTTAGTTTACCAAGTGATATTCTATTAATCACATAAGTACATGAGAAACAAACTGAGAAATGTCAGGGAGAAACAAAGGGCAAATCGGAGTTTCTAGGCCACTTTTGTAGAGTCTTAGCTTAGAAATTACTGCTATGGTGATAACCTCTGGATACACCTACTGCAAAATCTAATGGCAGTTAATATTTTAAGTGACAAGACTCTCGAATAAAGCAGTGAATCTGTCTTCAAACTAATTATGAAAATATGTCATAACCGTGAAGCCTGGAAGGTGTGCAGGTGGACGAGAATTTTTCAGAACTTGAATGAAGGCAGGAAGGAGGCTGACACTTACTAAGAGCCTCCAATGCTAGGCTCTGTGAGGTTGGAATTAATTAGCCCAGGATCTGGAAATGCTGAAATGTAGTTTAGGCCTTCTAGATGCCCACTGATTTCTCTTCCTTAAAATTGCACATTTCCTTTTCCATCTGTACAGCACCTTCTTCCTATAATAAATACTTAGGTTAGTCCCCAGGCTGAATCATTTCAGAGGGGGCACTCTGGCCTTGTACATGACCCAACCCTTTTTCACATCAGCCCCAGATGGGATTTGAAAATTGGGCAGAGACTTGGGGAACTGAAGACCTAAGGCAATTGGAGCTCCAGGATCCCTCGAGTGTGGTCCCACCGCCCTTCCAGACTTCTCTGGTTCCCTGCCCATGCGCACACCACCAACTTGGCCTGGGATGTTTTCTTCACTTTACTTTTGAATTTGACAGCCTAACCATCAAGGGTTTAATTGACAAAAAAGAAAAAAGAACTTTCCTTAGGGCTTCTCAAATTGATACTCAAATCATTCTCATTGACAGCATTGATCTTTATTTTCTTCTCTTTAACCATTACATAATCCTTTTTAGGGGGACAAATCTTTTCGCAGCAGATTTAACCTGATCTGAGCAGTGTTTCCCTGAGATTTTCATCAACCTCATGAAGCTCTGCATTATTTTCAAGATTTCAAATTTTAACTTAGTTAATGCACATTATATTTACCTTGTGTCCTTGGACGCCTAACACCCTGTGGACCAGTGAGATATGGGTTGACTAGATGGGTGTGGCCTGGGGTAAAACAACAGGTTTCAGACGGAAGGATGCTGAATGGACTGGGTTTGAATGTGGCCAATAACAAATATTTATGATGCTAAAATATTAAAACCTCATTTGTGACCTGTAGAGTTACCAGGAATTATAAATATTTGATACTTAGAGAAGGAATAAACTCTATGTTTCTTTCTGGTTGTTTATACATCTTTCTGTTTCTTTTTAGTACATTTCTATGTATGCCTACATGAATGTATCCTCTCATATCATTCCTTTTTTCCTTTACATTATGTCACAGGAATTTTCTCAAGCCATTACACAGGTTTTGCAAACATTTTAGTGGCCTTATTATAGTCTTTCACATAAATGAGCTACATTTTACTTAACTTTTACTCAAATAATAATATCCTAAATTGTTTCAAAGATACATTTTTAATTAAGTAACATAAAATTTTGTGCATAAATCTTTTCTGCCTTTTCTGGTTATTTCTTTAAGGATAATTTCAGAGAAGTGGGATTACTGGGTTAGTGTTCATAAAATCATTTTAAGGCATTTTTTAAAAATCACAAAATTATACCAAATTATTTTCCCATCAGCTGTTTCATTACAGTTTTGCCATTGAAACCTTTTGCTAATTTGAGAGACAAAAATGGATATCTTATTGTTTAATTTGCATTTTTGATTTCTAGTAAGGTGGAATATACTTTCTCTTCTTTTAATCCTCTTTAATAAATAGTTTACTTATGTTCTCTGTCCTCACTAAACTCTAGGGGTCATGTTTTCTCTAATCACTATGTACAAATCAGGAATATTAAAGAGTACTAAGCTCATCATGTTTGTTACACACTCCTTCTCTCTTTGTGGTATGTAATTTTAAATGTAAAAATTGTTTTACATTTTATATTTTTTACATTTTCAATGCAATCCATGACATCAAATTTTTACTTTGTAATTTCTTCCATTTATATTAAGCATACACATATCTTCCCATACAGAAAATGGATAAATGTTTACCTTTACTTTCTTCTGCTCTTTGTAAATTTATATTCAAATATTTTATTTTTTAATTCACATATCCTGAACTGATGGTTAACAGAGCCCTGTTCCAGGACATGTGATTTACTCATTTATTTGTACATGCGGTCATCTATTATTATACAGAAATGATTATTGTGTGTGTATTATTGTAAGGCTCTGTGCTTGGGATTGGAAAAATAGCATTTACTCTCATGAAAGCATACAGTGTTGAGAAGCAAGATGCCAGGTTCAAGAAGTTCTGCCATGGCAGAGAGAGGAAATTTGTCAAGTTGAAGGAGATATTTGCAGGAAGAAATAAAACAATTAGCACTCAGGTAAACAGGATAATTCAAGTTTTCATACCTGCTTGTAGTTTTAAGGATGGTTGGGAAGGCCTCATGGAGGAGGGGGCATGGAAGCTGAGTTTTAAGGATGCTAAGATCAGAGGAGAAGGAAGCTGCCCAGGCAAATGCCTCCAGGTAGGATGGCCGAATGTGATGAAGTGACAGATTGTCCACAGTCTGACTGGAACTCAGAGAGAGAGAAAAGTGGAAGAGGCAAGCAGACTCCTGAAATCAAGGATGGATTTTATTCCAGTGGGCAGAGCTGTAAGCAGGGGAGAGAGATGAGTCTTCGTATTACAAACGTTTGTTCAGCGTCCTGGTCTGAACACTGCCAAGGGGCAAAAGTGGAGAGAAGGACACATGTGGCCATCAGATGAGAAGTGATGGTGGCTGGACGGGCAGTGGGCACTATATGGAAAGGAGGATTCAGCGGCTACTTGGAGATACCTTGAAGGGCATATACAAATTGGATGTGGCACATGAATGGAAGGAGGAGTTAAGGATAAATTCTAGGGCTTTGGCTTGAAACTGGGTAAATGTGCTGTTTATTTGGGATGGAGGGAAAGGACAAGTGAAGAATTCTGTTTTTTAAAAAAATTTTCAGTGGAATATATTTGATTTACAATGTGTTAGTTTCAGGTGTACAGCAAAGGGAATCAGTTATACATATACATATATCCACTCTTTTTTAGATTCTTTTCCCATATAGACCATTACAGAATATTGAGTAGAGCTCCATTTGCTATACAGTAGGTCCTTATTAGTTATCTATTTTATATATAGTAGTGTGTATATGTTGATCCCAATCTCCTAATTTATCCCTCTCCCCACTTTCCACACTGGTAACCATAAGTTTATTTTCTACATCTGTGACTCTATTTCTGTTTTGTAAATAAGTTCATTTGTACCATTTTTAAAAATTCCACATATAAGTAATATATGATATTTGTCTTTCTCTGACTTACTTCACTCAAAATTTTTAAGTCCATCCATGTTGCTGCAAATGGCATTATTTCATTCTTTTTTATGGCTGAGTAGTATTCCATTGTATATATGTACCACATCTTCTTTATCCACTCATCTGTCAATAAACATTTAGGTTCCTTCCATGTCCTGGCTATGGTAAATAGTGCTGCAATGAACATTGGGGTGCATGTATCTTTTCAAATTATAGTTTTCTCCAGATATATGCCCAGAAGAGTGGGATTGCTGGATCATATGGTAGCTCTATTTTTAGTTTTTTAAGGAACCTCCATACTGTTCTCCATAGTGGCTGTACCAATTTACATTCCCACTGACAGTGTAGGAGGGTTCCCTTTTCTCCACTTCCTCTCCAGCATTTATTGTTTGTAGACTGGTGTGAGGTGATACCTCATTGTAGTTTTGATTTGCATTTCTCTAATAATTACCAATGTTGAGCATCTTTTCATGTGCTTTTTGGCCATCTGTATATCTTTTTTGGAGAAATGTCTTCTTAGATCTTCTGCCCATTTTTGGATTGGGTTGTTTGTTTTTTTGATATTGAGCTGCATGAGCTGTTTGTATATTTTGGAGATTAATCCCTTGTTGGTTGCTTCATTTGCAAATATTTTATCCCATTCTGAGGGTTGTCTTTTCATTTTGTTTATGGTTTCCTTTGCTGTGCAAAAGCTTTTAAGTTTAATTAGGTCCGATTTGTTTATTTTTGTTTTCATTTTCATTACTTTAGGAGGTGGATCAAAAAAGATCTTGCTGCAATTTATGTCAGAGAGTGTTCTGCCTATGTTTTCCTCTAAGAGTTTTATAGGGTCTGGCCTTACATTTAGGGCTTTAATCCATTTTGAGTTTATTTTTGTGTATGGTGTTAGGGAGTTGTTCTAATTTCATTCTTTTACATGTATCTGTACAGTTTTCCCAGCACCACTTATTGAAGAGACTGTCTTTTCTCCATTGTATATTCTTGATTCCTTTGTCATAGATTAGGTGACCATAGGTGCATGGGTTTATCTCTGAACTTTCTGTCCTGTTCCACTGATCTATAGTTCTGTTTTTGTGCCATAGTCTGAAGTCAGGGTGCCTGATTCCTCCAGCTCTGTTTTTCTTTCTCAGGATTGCTTTAGCTCTTCAGGGTTTTTGTGTTTCCATACAAATTATAAGATTTTTTTGTTCTCATTCTGTGAAAAATGCCATTGGTAATTTGATAAGGATTGCAATAAATTTGTAGATTGCTTTGGATAGTATAGTCATTTTGACAGTATTCATTCTTCTAATTCAAGAACATGGTATACCTCTCCATCTGTGTCACCTTTGATTTCTTTGATCAGTACCTTATAGTTTTCTGAGTACAGGTCTTTTGCCCCCTTTAGTAGATTTATTCCTAAGTATTTTATTCTTTTTAATGTGATGGTGAATGGAATTGTTTCCTTAATTTCTCTTTCTGATCTTTTGTTGTTAGTGTATAGGAATGCAAGAGATTTCTGTGTGTTAATTCTGTATCCTGCAACTTTGCCAAATTCATTGATTAGCTCTAGTAGTTTTTGGTGGCATATTTAGGGTTTTCTATGTATAGTATCCTGACTTCTGCAAACAGTTACAGTTTTACTTCTTCTTTTCCAATTTGTATTCCTTTTATTTCTTTTTCTTCTCTGATTGCCTTGGCTAGGACTTCCAAATAATAGTGGAAGTTGAATAGTTGAATAGTAGTGGTGAGAGTGGATATCCTTGTCTTGTTCCTGATCTTAGAGGAAATGGTTTCAGTTTTTCACCAGTGAGAAGGATGTTTGCTATGTGTTTGTCATATATGGTCCTTATTATGTTGAAGTAGCCTCCCTCTATGCCCACTTTCTGGAGGGTTTTTTTCATAAATGGGTGTTGAATTTCGTCAAAAGCTTTTTCTGCATCTATTGAAATGGGTTTTATTCTTCAGTTCATAAATGTAGTATATCACATTGATTGATTTGAGGATATTGAAGAATCCTTGCATCCCTGGGATAAATCCCACTTGATCATGATGTATGATGCTTTTAATGTGTTGTTGTTGAAGAATTCTGTTTAAATTTAAACTTGGAGATATTGAAGTAGTAACTAAGGAGTAGAAATTTGAGTCTGGAGTTCAGGGGAGGGTTCTGGGCTCTATTATTTGGGCAGCATCTAGATGTTATTTAAAGCCATGGGACTGGATAACGTTAGCAAAGGTGTGAGTATAACTAGAAAAGAGGAGTCAGTGACTGTTCCTGCAAAACTGGAGAGACCCCCTCGCCCCACCTAATTTAGGTTCTGATGTCAAGACTGATAAAGCCACATACACAGCAAAATGATATGAAGAGGTTTATTACTTAACATCAGGGAGGAGAAACTTCTCCTCTACGCTCTTATATTCTGTAAAGAGGGGCTGTGAATTAAGCTAACAAATGGCAGATTAACAGGAGAAAATGCACACAATTTTTATTAATATTTATGTGCATGAGAGTTCACGGAAAAGAAAACTCAAAGAAGTGGTTAGACTCAGAGACTTATATACCATTTTAACAAAGGGAAGGGGAATTGGGCTTCAAGGGACAATAAATTGTGGGTAAGTGATGAGGAAATACATAGTAGAACTAACGGGAGATAAGGGTAATTTTAGTAAGGTCTGTTTATGTAAGTGCAAGTCTGTGTTGACTCCTTGTCTCAGGTGATAAGAGTGCTCTTCTCTCCCTGATATGAGGGAGGGATCACCTTTCTCAAGTGAAATTGGTGCCCTGCTTTCAGGTAGATAGGGAAGGGCATCTGTTGTATCTCAATTGCCTTTAGCTTAAAATAATCTCTATGCCAAAGGAGCATACTTGGGGTGGCATATCTTGATCCCCTTCACTTACATAAATGAGGTCTCTGGGAGAGCAGGGCAGCCTTCGCAAGCAGGTGCAAAAGGCTTGAGAGCACAATGAAGGGAGACTGGCTCGGGGTTTCATCATGGTTAGCGGGTGGGCCAAGCTGTAGGTTGCCGCACAGGCAGGGGCTCATTCAGTTAGAGTCTCCTGATGGTGCCAAAGGAAGGAGCACCAAATTTCTTACCAGTGTGTCCAGATGTGCACCAGCAGGGAAGGGAGGCGAGGGGGTTTAAAGGCAGTCATCAAACATCGAAAAGTAGAGTCAGATCTTCATTCCACATGCCAACCCCAGGGTGCTGGAAGAGAGAAGTATAAGCCAGCAAAGTGGTGAAGCTGGGACCTTCAGGGCTATGGCAAAGCCAGGAGAGGGAATGAGAGGGAAGTTCAATTAGGAGGAGATTTCAAAATGGGGGACTGGCCTTCTGGGTTGAATGAGATGAACACACTGGGCGTTCACTGGATTTGCCAAGAGGCAGACCATTGGTAGCCAGGAGAAAAGTAATCTCAGTGGAGTGGTTGAGCTGGAAGTCTAATTGAAGAGGCTGGAATTCATGGAAGGAGTGAAGACACAAGCAAGGTGTGCCGGAAGTAGGGTGGGTTCAGGGAAAGCTGTTAAGTGACAGGAGAGGCCAGAACAGGTTAGGATGCCAAAGGGAACGGCTGCATGTGCTTGGCCATAGTCAGATTGTGCCTGTTCCATGCCAGTGTAGATAGGAAGGAGGGAGGAGGCGTTTCCTCTGGTGGATTCTGTTTTCCCACTGAGTGTGAGGTGGCTCATCAGCTGTGAGTGGAAGAGGAGGAAGTTTGCATCTCGTGTGTGCGTCTGTGTAATCCCTTTTCCACCCCACCCCTCTTGGCTACAGAGAGACCCCCGACCTCATGCTGAGTTGGGCATTCTATGGACTCCCTCCAGGGAAGCTACAGAAAGAAAATTCAACCAAGTTGAGGGCATACCTACCTTACAAAATTATTCCACCTCAACAGGATGCAGTCAGACCCAGGAGTCCTAGCCTTCTGTTGGTCTTAGATTCCTTTGAGATTCTGATGAAAGCTACAGACTCACTCCCCAGAAAAATTTGCATATCATTTTGGGGAAATTCAAAAGAACCCCTCAAAGCTCTAGATCTCCTGAACCTGATGTTGGAAGATACACTGAGGAGTGGAAGGAGCATGCTGTCAATGCAGCCCTGACCTCTTCTTGGAAGAGTGGAAGATGTTGTCACATCCATAGAACTCAACCCTGCCCCATCCCTAAGCATCTGGTTCACATGGGAGACTTGTCTGTGGCTTTGTGAGATCCTGGATTCCTACCCTCAGTCCCTTCCCACCCCCACAACGATTATAATTTACAATCTCCTAATACAAACAGTGGCTCTCTTACTCATCACTGACTAAAAACCCTGGATGAAATTCAAATTCTCAGAACAACCCACTTGCTACTAATGGAATTGTGTCCCCCCAGGATTCACATGTTGAAGCCTCCACCCCCAGTGGGATGGTATTTGGAGGTGGGGTCTTTGGGAGGTGATTAGGCTTAGATGAGTTCATGAGGGTGGAGCCCCAAGATAGGATTAGTGCCTTTAAAAGAAGAGGAAGAGACACCAGAGCCCTCTCTCTGCCATGTTAGGACAGTGAGAAGGCAGCCGGCTGTCTGCAAACCAGGAAGAGAGCCCTCACCAGAACCAAGGCATGCTGGCACCCTGATCTCAGGCTCCCAGGTTCCAGAAATGTGAGAAAGTATCTGTAGTTCAAGCCACCTGGTCTGTGGTATTTTGTTATGGTAGCTGGAGCTGACAAAGATACCACAATTTTTCCTTAGTGGTCCTTTTTGTGAGCAAGAATGTAATTCATTTCCAAAGGGTGTAAAGCCTTCATTTGACTTACTTAGGAAATATGTTTAGAGGGCTGGAATGCCTCAGGCTCTGTCCCGGGAGTTGAGGAGACCCAGAAGCTCCAGATAAAAAGGTTGCCTTCATTGTGGGGAGGGGACAGAAAGAGATCAGTAAATACATTTTAAAATTATAACTTGAAACAGACATAACTGCTATGAATAAAATGAACCTAACATCAAAAAGATAGTGGCTTTTAATAAGAATAAAAAGTAAGGGGGAGGGACAAAATAGGGGTAGGAGATTAAGAGGTACCAACCACTGTGTAAAAAATAAATAAGCTACAGGGATATATTATACAGCACAGGGAATATAGTCAATATTTTATAATAAATATAAGTGGAGTATAACCTTTTTTTTAAGATTTTTTTGATATGGACCATTTTTAAAGTCTTTATTGAATTTGTTACAACATTTCTTCTGGTCTATGTTTTGGTGTTTTTGGCCACGAGGCATTTGGGATCTTAGCTCCCCGACCAGGGATCGAACCTTCACCCCCTGCATTGGAAGGTGAAGCCTTAACCACTGGACCACCAGGGAAGTCCCTGGAGTATAACCTTTAAAAATTGTGAATCCCTATGCTGTACACCTGAAACATATATAATATTGTAAATCAACTATACCTCAATTTTTAAAAATGAAAAAAAATGTAATGTCAAAAAGATTTTCCTCTTCTCCACAGTGTGAAGCAGGACATTTAGGGCCTGTCAGGTCTTCCTTTGCTATGAAGGTGAGAACAACGTTATTCTCCTGGTTTCTCATCTTTGGTTCAATTCTAAGCACATTTTTTCAACCACATTCCCAGCCAGTGGGGGTGGATTCCTCAGTTCTATCTGTCCCCAGTTGATACAGGTCTATCTTTTTCCTGTATTCAAAAACAGTAGTTTCTTACCTAATGGTGGGATGAACCCTGGTTGGAAATCTGCTTTTCAAATAAACTGAGTGTAGAGAGAGAACCCCAAATACTTGTTTATCACAGCTACAGATGGGCAAAGAAAGAAACCATTCCTGCTATTCTAACCTGGGGCTTCTCAAACTCTAGTGAGCATCAGAGCTACCAGCAGGCTTGGGGAGACAGGCTTGGGGAGACAGGGCTGTGATTTCACAGGACTGGGGGTGGGTCTGAGAATTTTGCATCTCTAACTGGTTCACAAGGCTGCAGGGGCTTGTCTGGGGGCAGCACTCAGAACCCCCAGTGTATACTGAGCTTATCCTGTCCATTGTGTTTGATGGTTTAGTTGCAGTTTCATGGCGAGTGAATTCACACTGAATTCAAACATTCAGAAACCTAGAGGATGAGAAAGGAATTATGTCTGCTAGAGACCATGAAAGGCAGTTTGGGGGCGTATCGACCCTCACTACTTTTAATATTAATAACAGTGGTGATAAAGACAAAACATCTTAGACAAGTTGATCATATGTCATGGTTTATCAACCAGATTATCATCAGGGAACCAGCAAGGTGATGAAGAGGTGACCTGCAGCAGAGTGTCTTTGCAAATCTTGGGGGTTTGTACTCGGGAAATCAAGTTTGCAGATTTTAATCTGTGAGCAGCTAACTAGGTAATGACTTGAGTTTTGTTTCATGAAGTCGTGAACAGGTGTTCCCACCACTCTTCACAGAGGAAGCCCCACACTGACACTGTGCTCCTCAGATGGGACTCGAACCCACAGTCATTTGATTGAAGCTGCACACCTGGCCTCAGGACCTGCTGAAGAAAGAATTCAGTGAGAGGCAAAGCGACAGGCAAAGAGTGAGTTTATTAGCATAGGACGCTTGTGAGAGATACAAGCTGGCAGGCAAGGGAGTGCAGCCCTGAGAACAAAGAGGGCTGTGTTTTTATAATCAGAGAAAAATTAGAGCGGGAAGAAGACTACCTTCTTCCTCATTCTTGGGTAGACATAAAGGCTTACATCATCATTTCCTCCTTTGACCCTATACAGTCTAACTGGGACTGTCATGGCGCTTTTAAAATCATACGTATATTAACAAAAGGGTGGTAACATATACTAAAATACGGTAATTCATCTCAGGTTTCGCTATAATGTCCCCTTTCACCTAGTTTCTTTCCCCTTTCACCTATGTTTCTGCCTTGGCTACATGCAGGAATGCAGTTTTTTCAGGTTCCATTATCTTACTGACCTCCCAAGGCCAAATTCAGGTCTTGTATCCATTTTTCTATGGTAGTGGCCTAAGTCTGTTTAGTTTCAAAATGTTCTGATAATTGCTTAGCTGCCAGATGTTCTGGGCATTTTCTGGTTGGTGTCTAGCTTATGGTGGTCTCCTAAAGTCTCTCTCTATCTAGCTTCCCCTAGTGGGATTTCTAGCTGTGTAACTATCTTATTCTATCCCTATCAACTGGATGATGGGAGGCACCAAGCAAGGCAACTATTGATCAGAAATCACCGAATCTCAGAAGCAAGGGACTGATGATAGGGGCCCTAAGGCCATAGGATGGATTCACACAGAAGCCTCAGGGATGTTAGACAGAGGCCAGGACCCCACCAAACAGTCTGCTCTTAAATAGGTGCCACTCGTGAATATCTCAGGCCAGTGAGGAAGACCCAGAACACGGTTTGTCTGTTCTCAGTGTGGGACACTTTTTTTTCTTTGACAGTGTTTAAAATAATTAGCATTTGTGTCTTGCTTTACAGTTTATAAAAAGTTCTCTGTGCTCTATTTCCTCACAATTGCTCTGAACGTGCTATGATCCTTTATGACAAATGAGAAAACCAGACTCTAACAGTTTAAGTAAATTGTTCAGGGCTCTGCAGCTGACCAGCACTAGAGCAGAGCTTGGAACGTGCTTCCTGATGTAGCTGGTGTTGCTGCTACATGAAGTTCAGATAACAAGTTTTTTAAAAAATTTATTTATTTATTTATTTTCGGCTGCGTTGGGTCTTTGTTGCTACGTGTGGGCTTTCTCTAACTGCAGCGAGTGGGGGTTACTCTTCATTGCGATGCACGAGCTTCTCATTGCAGTGGCTTCTCTTGCTGCAGAGCACGGGCTCTAGGTGTGCAGGCTTCAATAGTTGTTGCACATGGCCTTAGTCGCTCCGTGGCATGTTAAGCCAGATAAGGTTAATACATAGCCAAGTAGACTATAAATCCCTTAAGGACAAGACTCACATTGTTCTCTCACAATGTAAAATATTCAGATAGTTATATTTCAGTATAATTGGTTTCCTTTGTAATTTTATACACTTAAAAACTTTATTTGGAGACATCGAAAAGATACATGCTCACAGTCAACCTCCCGCCCCCAGGTGCCAGTGGTTTTATAGCTAGTCTTTCTCTGTCTCTTCCTGTGATATCACTTTTAAGCTTCTGACTTGTCAGCCTCTATTGGTATCAATAGATACCAGCTATTTGCCTTTGTTAATTAGCTGACTGCTGTATTGTTTTGAATGACACCCTGGGGCATAAATTGCTCCCCAGTCTGATCCAATTGAAGCTGAACTTCTTAATGGGCATAGACTTTGGGGCCAATCTTTAAAGCTTGTTCAGAACCTGGACAGTTCTTAGCTGTCTCTTTGCTTGGTTCTCTTTGTTAAACTTCAGTTTGTGTATTATTTCACTCATTGCTATCATAGAAGTTTCCAAGATTGCTCACCACCAAAATATCCTTGGAGTACCCTTATGCTTGAACTTCCCCATGTACTTTTCTAAATAAAATCTGTCCCATTAGGGACAGTTACAGAGTCCTTCATTCCCCTGGCATGGCTTTGCTCCAGAAAGACCCTCTGTGTCTTTGTTCTGGGACCTGTAGCTGGAACAGTAGCCCGCTTCTCTCAGACCAACACCCTGCTCTGGATCAGGCATAGGGTTGGAGCAGTAGCGCCTGCATTTCTTGGTTTTTTCCTCCTAGTATAGAACCTCTGCTTTATCAGGGTACTGGGTGGAGGTGATGGGGGTCTAGAATTCTCAGCCTGCCCTACTTGCAGTGAAGCTTCTGCCCTAGAGTAGGGACTGAGTAGAGGAAGGAAGACTCAGATTCTTGGCCATGCTTGCCTGGAATAGAGTTTCTGCAACACAGAGCTGAGGGATGCAAGTGCTGGTGGTCTCCCCTTCCAAGAAGGTATTGTAGCTCTTGACTGGGAGGTAGGGAAGAGGGAGTCCCATCTTCTTGGCCACATCTGGGCAGAGTACAGCTTCAGTCACCTTAGATAGAAGTGTGTCAATGCTCAAAAGGCATAGACTTTCTGTTATTACTGAGACAGTAGCTTTCTTGAATAAATATTTCTCCATTTGCTCTATGCTCATAGGACAACTTATTGAGAGTTTAAATAATTGGGTTTTTAAAAAATATATAATTTTTACTAGTTTTGACTCATTTGCTGGGGAGAGGGTCCATGGAGCTCCACACAGACAGTCCAGAAGTGCTTCTCATCTCATTTATTTTAATTACTCAGATGTTAGTTAAAGGTTTCTTTTGACCACCACTTTCCCTTGTCAGAAGTCAGCCTTTCAGGGGTTTCCCTGGTGGTCCAGTGGTTAAGACTTCACCTCCCAATGCCAGGGGTGCGGGTTTGATCCCTGGTCAGGGAGCTGAGATCCCACATGCCTCATGGCCAAAAATCCAAAACATAAACAGAAGCAATATTGTAACAAATTCAATAAAGACTTTAAAAATGGTCCACATTAAAAAAAATCTGAAAAAAAGGCTATTAGTAATGTTAAAAAAAAGTAAGTTTTTCATTTTTCAGTGAATAAACTTCCAAACCTCTGTTCTATGCATATGCATAGCTCTATATGGACCTATAAACATTTCCAATTGTAAATAGTGTTTTATTTACTTATTTTATAAGTGGAATCACAATGTGTGTTGCTATTCAGGAGTAAAGCTTGTTAAGGCAGCAGTTCTAACCCATTCTTTTTCATTGCTGTGTGGTTTTACATAGTGTAGATTGACATTGTTTTGAATGTTCCTTATTGATGGGAAGTTAAATTGCTTCCAATTTTTCAGGAGTACACACAATGCTGCACTGGAAATTCTGCTATGTGCTTCTCTGTGTCCCTCCGGACTATAAGTGTTTTCCAGCACACACACATGTAGGAGGAACTGCTGGGTAAGAGGGTATTTGTAGCATTCAGGTTTGTTACAGTAACAAACAAGCCCACACTGCCAGTGATGCACATTTTTTCTCACATAAGGGCTGCACAGCACCAGCTCCTCTGCTCCTGGATGAGGCTCAGGTCTATATTCTTCTCATCCCAGGTCCCTGTTGCTGAAGGTGGGATCCCTACCCTGAGTAGTACGAAGTGGCCAAACACACAGTGCTGATGCTGGACAGATGAGATGGACAGCAGTTTATTAGTCACAAGTTCTTCCAGCCTCATGAAGGAGGACTCCACACACTGTGCAGGGTCACACAGGGGTGCACTTGGGAGTAGAGTGAAACAGCAGGGCTGTGGGAGGCAGGCTTTGGCATAACAAGGGGTTCCCCCTCATTCCCACAGGAGGATATGATTGGCTTGTTTAAATACTTCCACAGGCTGACAGGGAGGTGAAACCCATTAAGTTGAGGACTGGGTGGAAGGGGAGTATTTCCTGCTGGTTGTGGGTCACACCTGTTGAGAGCAGGGGAACTCATTTAGAACTTTGGAGCCCTGTGAGGCTCAAAGATGTCAAGGCAGCTCTTAAAAATTTAGGTCTTACAATACAGGATGTACTCTTGGCCTAGGGGTGGGCCCTGGGAGTCTCATGGCAGTGGACAGACATGGAAACTCTTCTTACAGCAAAGTGGGGGTGAATGCTGACAAGTGACACTCATTCTACTCCAAGTATGCACTTTAAAAATAGCAATACATTCTTGCCAAAATGCCCTTCAAAAAAGGCTGTACCAATTTATTCTCTTTTCTATAGTGTATTACCAAAGAGAGAATGTCATTCTGAGAAAGATAACATAATACATAATAGATTTTTAAACTAATTTCCGCAATCATTATAAAGGTGAAAATATTTCTATATGTCTATAGGCCATTTGTATGGCTGTCTATATACTTTGTCTAACTACCTATTGGGTTGTTTGTCTATTTTAAAAAATTGATTTATAAAAGTTAAAATAAATGTATACTCTAAATATAAACCCTTTATAGACATAGTGCATATATTTGTTCTCTCATCTTTTTTTTTAAATTAATTAATTTAATTTAATTTTTTTTTGGCTGTGTTGGGTCTTTGTTGCTGTGCACCGGCTTTCTCTAATTGCAACAAGCAGGGGCTACTCTTCATTGTTGTGCACGGTCTTCTCATTGCGGTGGCTTCTCTTGTTGCGGAGCACGGGCTCTAGGCATGTGGGCTTCAGTAGTTGTGGCTCGTGGACTCTAGAGAGCAAGCTCAGTAGTTGTGGTGCACGGACTTAGTTGCTCCATGGCATGTGGGATCTTCCCGGGCGAGGGCTCGAACCTGTGTGCTCTGCATTGGCAGGCGGATTCTTAACCACTGTACCACCAGGGAAGCTGGGTTCTCTCATCTTTTTACTTTGTTTATAATCTTTTGTTGTATAGAAGTTTTAAATTTTTATGTAGTCAAATTATCACACGCTTATCATTTCCATGCTGTGTGTCTTTCTTAAGAAGGTCTTTTCTACACGGTTTTGTAAATTATGCTTCTATACTTATATATTTTAATATTTTTATTATTTATTTATTTGGTTGTGCCCGGTCTTAGCTGTAGCAGGTAGGCTCCTTAGTTGAGGCACACAAGTTCCTTAGTTGCGGCACACAGGATCCTTAGTTGTGTCATTCTAACTCTTAGTTGCAACATGCATGTGGGATCTACTTCCCTGACCAGGGATCAAACCCAGGCTCTCTGCATTGGGAGCATGGAGTCTTAACCACTGTGCCACCAGGGAAGTCCCTCTATACTTTTAAAGTATTTTCTGTATTTTATGCCTTAATTATGAATTTATTTTTGTACAACATGAGAAAAGGATCTAACTTTCCGTTGTAACTGCTCCAGGAATCTCTATTTCATCCCACTGTTTCATGTGTCCAACTCCTTGCCAGTATTTGAATTGCTAGAATGTGTGTAATGTAACATGTAATGTACGTATGGTCTTCATGCTTTTATATCTGGCAGGAACGTTTTCTCTTTCATTTCTTCTTTTGAAAAATTTCTTGGCTTCTTCCATGTGTTTTCTTTTCCTAATGAAGTTTAGAATTATCTTGTTGAGTTTCATAAAATATTCTGTGAGGTTGTATTAAATTTATAGATTAAGTTACACAGATATGAAGTTGTTCAAGAACAGGATTTTTTATTGTAGTTTTAAAAATCAGGAGGGAGAAATATCTAGATGTACTCTTCCTAATTATTAAGATAGTACATAATGTTTGTATATTGACAGAGTTAATGTTTATAAGATCAGAGAGGTCAGAGTTGGTGGGTAGTTATTATAATGTAGGTGAACAAATTCGAAATTTTATGGCAAACATTCTTTCTAAATTTCAATGAATAAATACAATTTTCTGTAACAAACATTCTAACATTCCAACAAATGCAGTTTATAGATCATCCTTGAGTTTTTTGATTAGCAACCTTCATAGTTGTAAATTGACTATGACAGGGGCATCCTACTCTTACTTTCTAAACATTTAAGAAGAAACGTAGTTATGTATAAGTTTAAAATGAAGAATCTTGTCTCATTGGTCCATAATTATTTGTCAATCTTTTGAGATCACCAAATAAAAGCATTCCTTAATCTTCCTTATCTCAGTTACTCGCTAAATATTGCCCTTTAGCTAGATGCACAAGAATGACAACAATCTTTCTCTCAAGGTTTCTCACTAAATACCCCTCTTACTTATGACTTAATGGTTTCAATAATTTTAAACAAAACTGAGTCTAAATTTGGGGGATTCTATTTCTACAACTTTGAGTCTTACTATGTGGCATTATTTATTCATTTATATAGGCCTTTTGTATTTTCAGTAAAATGTAAATTTTTTCATAAGGATCTTGCACATTTCTTGTTAGGTTCCTAGGATTGTATAATTTTTGTCATTATTGTTAATGGATCACTTTTTAAATTCAGTACATTTAAAAATGTATATACAGATATTAACTTTTATACATATATATTATTTTGATCATCTTGCTGAATTCTGTTGCTATTTCTAACACTTTTTCAATGGATTCTCTTGGGCTTTCTAGTTAAATGATCACACATCAGTAAATAGGTGATTCTTTCCCTCTTTCTTCCTAACTCAGATCCTCTGATTTTCTTCTTCCACTGGCCAGGACCTGAAATATCTTGTGGAATGGAAGTAATGACAGTAAGTGTTCCTATCTTCCAGAATTTAATAGGAATTCTGATATTTCAACTTAAGGGTGTAATTTGCCAGATACATTTTTATCAATAAATAAGGTTTTATCTAATCCAAGTTTATTGAGTCTTTTTCCCCCCAAATCTCAGATGTGTGTTGAATTTTATTTTATTATCACTAAGAGGGTCACCCTTCTCCCACCTTTAGTCCTTTAGTTTATTACATTAATGGATTTCCTAATGTTAAAATAGCCTTGCATTCTTAGGATACACTCTACTTGTTGGTCATATTTTATTTTAGTACAGGTTGGATTTGATTTGATAATATTGTGAGGGCTGCAGAGTTGAGCACTGACAGTTAAAGGCTTCACAAATGTCACTTCTCACATTTTTTTGACCAGAACTATTCTCACAGCCACACCTAGCAGAAATAGAGAACTTGTTATTATTGAACAATATGAAAGTCTGCCATTGGGGACCTTACCATTTATCATCCAAACTGGAACACTTTTTTTTTTTTTTTTTTTTTTTGCTGCATCAGGTCTTAGTTGCGGCATGCAGGATCTTTCCTTGCACTGGGCAGGCTCTTTGTTGCGGCGTGAGGGCTTCTCTCTAGTTGTGGCGTGCAAGTTTTCTCTCTCTAGTTGTGGCGCACGGGCTCCAGAGTGCGTGGACTCTCTAATTGAGGCACGCAGGCTCAGCAGTTGTGGCACGTGGGCTTAGTTGCCCCGTGGCATGTGGGATCTTAGTTTTCTGACCAGGGATTGAACTTGCGTCCCCTGAATTGAAAGACGGATTCTTTACTACTGGACCACCAGGGAAGTCCCTGGAACACTTTTGAGAGTGAAAGGGGGAGCTATTAATAATTATGCTGAGGTGAAAAGTATGTTGGGTTTTTAATATTCATCTTTGTTAATTTTCTCCTGAATATGTATGTACTGGGATGAATAGTTTCCCTCCCAAATTCATGTCCACGTGGGATGTGTGAATATGACCATATTTGGAAATAGAATGTTTGTTTGCAGATGTAATCATGTTAAGACAAGGTCATACTGGAGTAGGGTGGACCCTAATCCAATGACTGGCGTCCTTGTAAGAAGAGGGAAATTTGGACTCAGACACACAGAGCAGAAAGACTGCCCTGTGAAGATGGAGGTAGAAAATGGAATTATTCTGCCATAAACCAAGGATCACCATGAATTTCCGGCCACCACCAAAAGCTGGAAGCGGAGGGAGGATTTCCCCCTAGAGCCCTTGGAGGCAGCTTGGCTTCAATAACACCTCGATTTCAGACTTCTGGCCTTCAGAACTGTGAAAGAATACATTTCTGTTATTTAAATCACCCAGTTTGTTCAACCTTGTTATGGCAGTTATGGGAAACAAACAGCATCAGAGACCAAGTTCTTAATGAAACCTCACAGACCATACAAGATGTTCAAGTGTGCTGGCACCCCTTTGGTCCAGGTCTTTAACCCTGGAGAGACAGGAGGCAAGCTTGGGGGGAATGTTTCTGATACGGGTGGCAGGATGAAGTGAGGGTTTGAGGGAAAAGGATTCTTCTCTGCACATAAAGGGAAGGAGGCAGCTGTTCTCGCTCCTTCTGAAAGGGTCTCTTTGGAAATATAATGGGCCTGAGTCCTTAATTCAACCTTTTGATACATAAAGTCTCCAGGGGCCAGACAGTCCTGTGTTTGTGTGTGTGTGTGTGTGTCTTGGCTTTTTAGACTTAGAGAGTTTTCCAAGTTCTGAGGCTCACTCTTCCTTGAAATGTCTATAACTAGGGAGAGAGTTGCTTCCCTTTTTGCCACCTTGGGGAGGTTGGTCTGTATTGTTTGGCCTTCTTGGGGAGACAAGAGAAGTTTTATTATTCTTATGGATCTAAGAAATTAACTAGACAAAAGAATGAGAATTAGTAACTACTATTAGTAGTTAGTATTAATTAGTAACTACTATTAGTAGAAATAGTAACTACTATTCCATCCTCCAGATGGAATTCTCATGGCATGTGAGGAATATCAGGAAGCAGGTCTTTTACAGGAGCACTGAGAAAACCGGGGAAGTTTTATTTCCCCACACAGTGTAAGCTGAGAGTGTCCTGGGAAAACTGGGACACATGGCCATCCTATCTGTCACAGGGTGCAAAAAGTAATAAAGCTAGAAATTAACTACACATATGTGTGCACATGCATACACACACACACACACACACACACTGAAGATATGGGAATTTTTTTTAACATCTTTATTGGAGTATAATTGCTTTACAATGGTATGTTAGTTTCTGCTTTATAACAAAGTGAATCAACTATACATTTACATATATCCCCATATCTGAAGATATGGGAATTTATAAAACACTCCAGTGGAAAAAAATGTGTCAAAGAGGAAAGTAAATCACTTTAGAAAACCTCACAATGAGAACCTGCAGAACAGTACTAATAACCTTCAATTATTATATTATAAACAATAATAGTAAACAAGAATAATCTAATCAAAGTTTACTTTACAAAACACCATCAACAATAAGCAAATCACCCTTATGAATAGAAGAAAACAGAATAGCAACTACTAGAAGATATTAGTAAATACTAAATTGATACATAAATTCAAGAGCTGCTACTTTCAGGGTCTCCCAACCATATACAAATAATACACGGATAGCCTAGAAAAAATGTAGTGAAAAAGAACATGAAATCAACAAAGTTAGAAATGCAAAAGGGGTTATAACCAGATTAATAAGAGGCCAGATTAATAAGAGAATATCATATACATGTCCATGAATAAATTTGAAAAATCTTAATAAAACAAATGATTTTCTGGAAATAAATAATGACCCAAACTGACTCAAGAAAGGAAATATCTGAGTATATTAAGAACAGTGGAAAAGATTGAAGGAATTAATAAAGAGTTCTTCTAAAAACAAAAGTTTTGATTCCTAAATGATTTTACAAGTGCTCATTTGAAAGTTAAAAGGAATAAATAATTTCATCATAGAAAAAGATTTTAAAAATTTACCCCAATTCATTAAATATCATAAGATAGTTTCCCAACTCCAAAACCTAAAGATAATTTTAGTTAAGATTATCGTATTAATTATCTATTGCTGCCTAAAAAATTATCCCAAAACTTGGTGGCTTAAAACAACACATATTTTTTATCCCACTGTCTCTGTGGGTGAGGAGTCTGGCTCGGCTCAGCTGTGTCCTCTGCAGGGCTGCACTCACCTTGCTGGTTGGGGCTGGGGTCATCTCACGGCTCGACAGGGGTTCGGTCTGCTTCGTGCTCACTCAGGTGGCTGTCAGCCTCAGGTCCTCTCTGGCAGACAAAAGAGACAACAGCCATGGGCCTCTCCCAAGGGCAGCTCAAACATGGCTGTGGGCTTCCTGCAGAGAGGGAGGGAGAAAGTCAGGAGGACACCCAAGAGGGAAGCCAGAGTCTTTTTATATGCAACCAACAGAGACAATGCCATCGCTTCTGCCTATTTGTTCCTTAAGAGCATGAGCCCCAGATTCAGTCCACATGGTGTGGGAAGAATGACACAAGGGTGTGAATACAGAGTGTGATCATCGGGGCATCCTGAAGGCTGCTGTCCACAAACTGGCTAAATTCTGACTACAAGACCAGTAAATCAAATTTATGTTACGGTAAAAAAATAGTCCGACATAACCAAACAGAATTTGTGCCGGGAATGGCATAAAATGAAGAAATCTCTTCACATGGCACACTACTTCATTAAGTCAAACCAAATACATGTGATGAGATTCAACATTCATCATAACTGTCAAAAATCTCCCCTAAGTAGCTAAGGGCCATCTACTGTGCCAGGTGCCCCTTCAGGGCTGATGCCTGTCTGACAAGGGAGTTTGATAAACCCTGCATCATCATGGGGCTGTGTAGGGCCGAGGCTTCCTGTTGGAAGGGAAACACAGGCTGGTGATGCACAGGATCCCCTGGTCTCCACCATCTCATCAAGAGGTCACCCAGGCATCTGCTGAATGTAGATGGTTGTTCTAGAGCATAGCCTCCCCCTGTGGGGTTTCCTTCTTATAGGGTAAGTGCAAATGGGGTGACAGATGTTTACAGGAGTTGCTTGGAGATCTTGGGGTCAATGGTGATAAGAGAAAAATATACACTCTGACTCAAGGTGAATTCCTGGTTGGGCAGGAAACAAACTAATTGAGGGATTAGACACTGCAGGATGGGCTTCAGATGATCTGTCAGGGAATAACCAAGAAACACGTAGGTTAAAGCACTGAGGATTCACCAGTGCGTGTGTATTAGTCAGCTTGGGATGCCGTTAACAAATACCACAGACTGGGCAGCTTAAACAACAGAAATGTACTGTCCCACAGTTCTGTAGACTAGAAATCTGAGATCCAGGTGTCGGCACGGTTGGTTTCTTCTGAGAACTCTACTTGGCTTGTAGATGGCTGTGCCTTCTTCCGGTGTCCTTCATGGTCTTCCCTCTGTGCATGTCTGTGTCTCAATCTTCTAAGGACACAAGTCATACTGGATTAGGGCTCACCCTAGTGACTACATTTAACCTTAACTACTTCTGTAAAGACCTTATGTCTTAATATACTCACTTTCTGAGGTACTGGGGGTTAGGACTCAAACATATGAATTTGTGTGTTTCCCTGGGGGGGGGGCTACAATTTAACCCCTAGCAGCATGGGAAGGCAGCCCTTGGTAAGACCTGCTTTTAGACCAATAAAACCCAAATAGAGGATACTTCCTTAAAATAAAATGTTTATCTATTGTGGAAATGAACTAAGGCCATCCAAATGAGAAGAAGCAAAGGCTATATATTCAGAGCTTACAAGGGAGTCAGCTACCATCATTGCATTTGGAAGATCCTCGAAGGGAAGGAGAAGGGTGGAATATCAGTGGGAAAAGAGCAGGTTCAGGTGAGCACTTGTGGAGGCTATGGGGGCCTAGCTAGAAGGGGGCATCTTGTGTGACTGGTTAGGGGAGCATATCTGGCTTTCTGTGGTTGGTCCTGAGTTGGAAGTGGGAACAAAAATTAGGGAAGCTGCCGGTTATTGATCAAGTTCTGGCCATTTGGAGCTGATTGTTAGGGGTTGTTGTTTGATGGCAGGCTGGCTTCTGACACGGAACAAGAAAGTGAACTCAGTGTGACCTCTTTATTTAATATTGTCCTGGAGGCTCATCCAGTTAACCAGGATGAAATCGAAGCTATGAAACTTGGTTAGGAACAGGCTAAGTTACCGCTGTTAGTGGATAACATGACAGTACAAATGGTAGGTGCAAGAAAACCAACTGCAAACAAGTTTATATAAGAAAATCAATATATAGTTATTCTACATAGAAATAATACCTAGTTAGAAAATACATTGGAAGAAAAAATCTCATGTATAATAACCATACAAACAATATTTAGAAATACTATTAACAAGAAGTGTATAAAAATACATATGAAGAAACACATGATGATAAAACAAGGTTTGAATTTGAATACATGGGATGATATATTTTGTCCTGGAGTCAAAATATAGAAAATGAAAAATGTAATTCTCCTTAAATTAATCTATACTTATAGTATAATCCCAATAAAAATTTTACAGAGAAAAGAAAATTCAAATGTGAATATAAAGCCACAAGTCACTGGGCTTTGCTGGACCTCTGACTTCATCATCAATAGAAAGTCACAGATCTGTGCACATTACAATTGTGGTGGATTTCTCAAAATATCATTCAAACTCATCACAACCTTAAAACTGGTAATTAGTGGCAGTTAGACCCACCACTAGATCTTGTTTCCAATGTGTTAATAAAGAGGCACATATATTACTATTCCACAAATTATGTTTTTAACCTGTATTCCAATATAATTGGTTTCCTTTATAATTATAAATATTTTATTCATTAAAAACATTGTTTTGAGATGGGACCGTGGCAGATTGTATTTTCCAAAGTCGGCCACAGCAATATCTTCCACCCACCAGCTCTTCTGCAAGTGATGGTGTCAAGACCCCTGTCAACAAAAATAATCAATAAACAGTCTATAATAAGAAAAGAGTTTTATTTGAGCCAAACTAAGGACTAGCCCAGTAGCCAGCTTCCCGTATTACTCTGAGAAGCTGCTCCAGAGAAGCATGGTTTCCAGCACAGTTTTATATCTTGTCAGAACAAAGAACATTAAACAAGTCAGGGATACATTTCTTCAAGGCTTCAAAAAACAAAACAAAACAAAAAAAACCCCAAAAAATACCACCAACAACAAAAATCACACAGATAAGCATTTATATAGCAAGTCAGCATGGTCTTGGCATCTGGGAAGGGAGTCTTATCATCAAAGGAGGAGTACTAGCACTGGTGTCCTGGGAAGAGAGGAATTTAAACTTATTTTTAACATGGACATTCTTTACTTTTGGTCGATGTGCCCTTTTCTTTAATAATTAAAGCAGATGTACAATGTATGTTTGATAGGCCATAAACAGGATATTTTAGTTAGCATAAAATTCAAGTTAACTCATGCATAAGTCAGAATGGCTTCTCTGTATCTCAATATGTGAAAATTTCTTTTATCACCCCTCAGGGTGGCATTTAACTTCCCCGTGTGTGTCTAGTGATCTAGCTGTCTAGGGACAGCTCTAGTGACCTCTCATCACCAGTGGAATGTGGGAGCAGCAATGTGCCTGACGTGGGAGAGGAGGCCAGAAAAACCCATTCGGTATTCTCCTGGTTCTCTTGGAATGCTCAGTCTTTCCTGGGACCCAGCGGTGAGCTCTGAGAAGCCCAAGCCACATAGGCCACATGCCGGCCCTTTGGTTGACAGTACCAAACAAGCACACCTCAAGCACCACTCATGAATGTAGAAGACTCCGGTCCAGGTTCTGGTATTCTGAGTCCTCCCAGCCGTATGTCCTGTCCCAACTGCTGACCCACACCCCGTGAGCATAACTAAACAATGGTTGGTGTCCACAACCCTTTCTGTGATGCAGCATGGACACCTGAAACAGGGCCCATGGGCTTCATCAAAGTGGTCCAAGGCAAGAGCAGTTCTTAACTACAATATTTCTTGGCTGGGTCTGGAGATGCCAGTGCTGCTGTCTTGACCTTGCCACCCCTGGCTCCTGCAAGGCCGAGGTGCAGCTGCAGGTCTGGGCATGCACAGAGCTTGGGCTGCGGCAGGCAGTGGGAGTGCCCCAGCTGGGTTGATGGAGGGAACTCCAGGTTGTACCACAGTTCCAGCTGAAGTAAAGTTCCACATTGTGGCGCTTCTTGACACAGAGAGTTGGAATCTCTGGGGAGGAAGGGCCAGATGAATCCCTGCTGCAACTTGGTATCTAAGTAATTGCAGGTCTTTACCTCACCTTTGTTGTCTTCATGCTACAGAGGAAAAACAGGGCCTTAGACACTTGCCCAAGGTCACAGAGCCCAGCACTAGAGTCACAGGCTTAATTACTGCAGTTTCTGTAGCACGTCATTGGGAGATTTTTGTTTTTTAGAAATTGACAAGATAATTCCAATTTTTTCTTGAAGAATGAACAATTGAGAATCCAGCAGGGTTGCATCTTCTCAGAGCTGTGTCTAAAGTGAGTATGTATTGTAATTAGAACATATGTAGAATAAAATTACTACCAAA
Organism: Delphinapterus leucas; assembly: GCF_059928025.1. Lineage (NCBI taxonomy): Eukaryota > Metazoa > Chordata > Mammalia > Artiodactyla > Monodontidae > Delphinapterus > Delphinapterus leucas. Next base: position 31,080,025 of record NC_143134.1, read on the forward strand.
AAGCCCTGGTAGCAGGCTCAAGTCACCAAGGCTATGATCCTTGCAGCATAGAAGCTAGGAATAATAAGGCAAGGTGTTCCCCTACCATTGACTTGATTTTTATTCTCAGCTCATCTCATCAGATTTTTGTAAGTAAAGTGTGTACATGATGCAATTCCTCTGTAGTCAGGAAAGTTGGACGAAGAGGCAGCATGGGGACATGCACCGACTGGGCAAGCCTCAGCCCAGCCCTGGCCACACAGCCAAGGGGACATGGCTCCAGCCTCAGTGGTCCCCCCAGGAATGGGGCTACACCACACTTCTAACTCCAACGTTCTGTAATTCCAAAGGGCAATTTCCAGACCTCCCGTGTTCTAGTTAGAGCCGCCAACTCCCAAGTCTCGGTGTCCTTTACCACATAATCGATTGATCAATCACAGAAGCAGTTATTCTGTTTTATAAAGGAGTGACATCACAGGATTTAAATACTGCTTTTGATAGAGTAAAAAGGTTTTAAAATATTTCCTTTTATAAGGAAGGAAGGAATAAGTAGGAAAAAACAATGGACAGGAATAGAAATAAAATTAGTAAAGTTTCCCAGAAAATATGGAAAAAAATTATAACTTCACTTGAAAACAAAATAATATAAATTTAAAACTACATAAAGAAAAATAAAATTAACTTTAAAATTTAGCAAGTACATAAAGATACTATTCCATATTATTTCAATTCACTTATTATTTGCAAAAAATAATATCCTATGTTGATATGTTGACATGGTACATTTGATAAAAATACGTACTGTTGTTGTATAACAGCTTTTGACAAGCTTTTATGTATTCTCTGTAATATAACATCTGGGTATAATAGCACATAATAATCATTGCGTCCTTCTCTAAGATAAGCGTTTTTACATGTATGTTTTTACCTAATTTTCACAATGATACTATGAGATGAGCACCCTTATCTCTCACTTTACATACAAAACTCAGAGAGGTTAAGTTATAAGCCCAGGACCACACAGCAAGAGAGGGTGGAGCAAAGATTACCCCCAGGCAGGAAGAATTTGGAGACTGTCATCCTTTTACTCAACTAGGTATATTTAATCTGTATTCTGAACCACTAAATAGTACAACAGACAAAAGAAAAAAATTGTAGTGGTTTGACCATTTAGAGAACCAGTTTAGAGAACCAGCAAATATTGGTATAAAAGAGAAATAAAACATAAAGTGATGAAAAAGAAGAGAAGATTTCCTAGGGGTAGTTTAAAACAGTTTAGTTCCACTTGGAAGTATAGATGGGACAGGAAGACAATAATACAGAATAAATAAAGGACACATTTTATGAATCTCACAATTACAGAAACACTAAATATAATCAGTAATGCCTCCACTGGGCACTGTTGTTCACACTCTCTGGGAAAAATTTAAATTACCTTGTGTAATGGGCTGAATTGTGTCTCCCCACCCCACCAAAATTCATATGTTGAAGTCCTAACCCACAGTACTTCAGAATGTGACTGTCTTTGGAGATAAGGCCCTTTAGAAGGTGATTAATGTAAAATGAGGTCGTTAGAGTGGGCCCTAATCCAATCTGACTGTGTTCTCATAAAAAGAGGCTATTAGGACACAGACATGCACCCAGGGAAGGCCATGTGAGGACACAGGGAGAAGATGGCCATCTACACTCCAAGGAGAGAGACCTCAAGAGAAACCAGCCCTGGCTGTACCTTGACCTTGGACTTCCAGACTCTGGAACTGTGAGAAATAAATTCCTATTGTTTAAGTCACCCAGTCAGTGGTGTTTGTTATGCAGTTCGAGCTGACTGATACACTTTGCATCCATGTACCTTGGTGATGTGCAGAGCCACCTGAGGGTAGTTTGTTTAGTCTCCTCATCCTCTTTACAGCTCTAACCTGCCTTTGTCCCACCTACCAGTTCTGGCCAGCACTGTTGAGACAGAACCTTCTGCCTCAGTTTTCTGTACTGCTGCACAAATTCTAAAGTTCCAGAATTTCAGGGGCAGCAAGGAGGAGTGACAGCTGTAATGCTCATTGTTTGTGCACTCCTAGATGGAGCGATCAATACCCATGCTGCAGGATGCCTCACCTCAGCCCTTGTTTTCCTATTATCTGGCATGCTTCATTTGTACAGGCAGAAAACTGGCTTATCATACCTGTCACCCACTCAGCTGCAGCATCTCTAAATTAATATCATTCTGCTTGGAAGTACATAAGCCTGCCCAGTCATCAATCAGATAATTCAAGATGTCGTCAAATGGGGTGTCTGTTTTCTTCTTACCAGTAAAAATAGTCCATTGCCAGTTAATGGACATCGCAGGGCTTCACACTGCAGAACCCAGCACCACCATGTGGAGTCCATTCTGATGAGCCGGTTGTTGATGGCTGAGTCATTTGAAGAGGTTGAGAAGAGAAACAGCAGACCCTGCCTCTGTCCCTCTCATCCTTTGAGCTGTGTAGCTGGAGAAAGCACTTGAGTATGGAGGATGCTGGTGACCACGGAACATTGTGAAAACCCAAAATAATAAATTCTTTTGTTTACATATCCCTGCTTTTGGAATCTGGACAAGACCAAGGACCCACTCAGGCACTGGGCACATGCTTTACGGGCTTTCTTCACCAGAACCGACTTCACGGGAACACGTTCCCAGGGCCCCATGCTTCTGCATGGCCATCTTGGAATCCTTAATAATTTTGAGCACTCAGTCCTGCATTTTCACTTTGCACTGGGCCACACAAATTATATAGTTGGTCCTGCTCTTTAACCAGGAGCTAGAAAAATGTCCTCAAAAAAGCAATGAACCTATTACTAGGTGAAAGTAGCTGGTGTGAAAAGACTACATACTGTATGATTTCAACTAAACGACATTCTGGAAAAGGCAAAATTATGGAGACAGTAAAAATATCAGTGGTTGCCATAGATTAGTGGGGAGAGAGGGATGAACAGGTGGAGCACACAGGATTTTTAGGGCAGTGAAGCTACTATGTATGATATAGTAATGATGCATACATCTAAACCTATAGAATGTACAACACCCAGAGTGACCCTAATGTAAGCTATGCACTCTGGCTGCTGCTGATGTGTCAATGTAGTTTCATTGATTGTAACAAATGTACCGTGCTGATAGGAGTGTTGATAACGGGGGAGGCTGTACACGTATTGGAAATCTCTGTACCTTCCTCTCAGTTTTTCTGTAAACCTAAAACTGCTCTAAAAAATAAAAGATCTATTAAAAAACAAACAATGTACCAGTGATGGTCCGGGAGGCTGAAGACATGCCTTCCATGTGCAGAATGCTGAACAGTTGTAGAGTTGTAGAGGTTTTTGTTTTTGTTTTTTAATGCATTTTTGCCAAAGATAAACATAAAATATTTTATTTACTTAATTTTTAAAAACTTTTTGTGGTAACTATTTCTGAGATTGGGTTTTCTTTCTCTTTCATGCTGGCATTTTAGGGTATTCTCACTTCACAAACAAAACATGTTTTAAGGTTTAAAACAAATTTAGACAGGCTGCCGTTGGAATTCACCAGTTTCTAAAAATCCATGATGTATTTAATGTTGTTGATTAAAACCTGGCTTCCAAAATGTTTCCTTGTGAGACACATGCTTGGTCTTAGTTTCTGGAAGTCTGAGTTCTGCACCACTAACCCGTGTGCAATGACTTCACTCTTTCATCTGCCTGGGAAAGGAAGCCGACTCCAGCATCTACAGCTTAATGCAGACTCATCTGACACTCGTTTCCTGTCGCAGGAATCCACTGGCTGACTCTGGTTTCAGTCGGACTGCTCAGAGCTGAGAGCTCAATTTTGGCAGGAAATGAAGAATCAGCATTAAGAAAGCAAATGTTTCCCGAATCCCAACCTAGGTGTGAGTTTCAAAAGTGTACAGTAATGCAGTAGCCTTTGGATAGAAAGCAAGCAGGCAGTTAGGCAGCAGAAAAGCCCATTCTCCAGTTGGTGTGGTTTGTGTTGCCAAAAGCTGAGCAGGTACAAGATGATTCTAGTCACTTAAGCAACAAAAGTAAATGCGTGTGTGCCGGGGGTAACGTGGACAGAGCTCCTTTCTAGTGTGATCCTTACAACCAATCACTCCTTGATTGTGTTATGTGGACACCTCGGTTAAAAACATCTAACCTTGACGTCTCACGATCTTGAACTGTAATCTTTTACACGCTGAAGGGAGAACACAGGCACACAGAAACATTTGGGGGCACCAAAGCCTGTACAGCAGTAACCCACAGTGTCAGGGATGTGGGGCCGCCCCTCGCTGTCCATGGTCCTCTTCTTGCTTGGCTGGAGTCCCCCTGGGGAGACCTGGCTGCAGGTGATAGGCTGCCCCTCCACCCCCACCCATATCCTCTCTCTGGGTCTCTGTCACCCACCAGCTCCGCTTCCTCCCCTGGCGGGTCCCAGGCAGTATCATGATGGGAAATGCTGGAGGGTTCTACTACTGCCAACTGACCAGGAGAAAGTGCCCGCCCTCTGGACTCACTTTCCCACCTGCCCAGTGAGGAGTGTCTTCCTAATTCTAAGACATTAAGATGCTTGGGAGCCTTTGGGTTAAAATCACAGTGGTTCCTGGAGAACCCACAGGCACCCCAAGAACTCCGCCATATTGGGGGAGCTGAGTGAGGCACTCTGGTTGGAACCGGTCATCCAGGGCAGCTCCAGTGGCCTCTGTGCACCGCATGGACAGCAGAATTTCCTCTTGTTTCTGTGTTTTCTCACCTTAGCAGCCCACGCTGCTCTGAGAAAATATAAATTGGACACGTGTTTAGTACTTTAAGTCATGAATGGCATTTCCATATCAATCACTGTACTCAAGTGACAGTGGTTTGAGACTGGCAAGTGCACAGATTCTCATTTAACAGAAAGAATGCAAAGCAGGTAATTCAGACGTGGAGTCAAGAGAAATTTATCTTCATAACCGCTAGGAGGTATCCTTTCTTTGCGCCTCATTTTCCTTTCCTGCAAAATAGGAACCCTGCATAGGCCTATTGTGAGGTGTCACAGCCAGGGCCTCTGACATACCCACAGCAGTGGGTAGGAGAAAGTCCCCTCACAGAGTGCAAGCCTACAGGAGATCATGGCATGGTCAGAGGGAAATGGATGGCCTGTCAACCTGTCTTTACTCTTTTTTAAGTTGTATAATGTACACACAGTAAAGTGCATGAATCTTAAATGTAGAGCTTGGTGAATGTCTACATATGTATATGCTGGTTTAACCACCACCCAGATCAAGATATAGGATCTTCATCCCTTCATCCCTGCAGAGGAGGAAAAAGTCACTTTTTCTTCTACCCTCTTATGTTCAGGGAATAAAGCATGCAAATTAAATTGACAAAAACAGATTAACAGGAAAGGAAAAAAACAGAATTTATTTATTTGTGCAGCGTTCATACATGTGGGAGAACTCAAAGAATTGGTTAGAATTTGGGGCTGGATGAGAAATCGTAGAGCAATGACAAGACGAAGGAAAAGGGGTGTGGGCTCCTGGGGTGGTAAGTTGTGGGAAGGTAAACATATGGGGAAACTAATGGAAGATGAGGGTTACTTAGTAAGGTTTGTTGTGCAGACCCAAGTCAGTGCTGACTTTCTGACTCCAATGATGACTGTTTTTTTCCTCCTGGTGCAGAAGCATGGTGGGGGTGAGGTGGGGGGAGCAGCTTCTTAAAGGGGAATTTATGCCCTGCTTTTAAGCAGATGCGGAGGGTAGAGAGCTCTTCCTGCATCTGTTGTTTCTCAATTGCCTTCCGCTCAAAATAATCCTTATGTCAAAATGGCATATTTTGGGGTGGCATGTTCTGGTCCCCTTTCACTCCCGAAGACGTGCCTCACCCAGTCAATTCCCCCCCCTCTCCCAAGGAAGCCTCTATTATTTTATTTATTTTCTGGGATAATTTTTTTGAGGTAGGCTTCCCCTACCACTGTTTCCTTCCAGCTTTCCCAGCCCACCATGGGGAAGTAGTAGGAGTTCTGTGTTTGGGGTACAGCTTGCCTATTGATCTGTCCACTTTGTGATGAAGGGTGGTAACTGAGGTCAAATTCAGAATTGGGGTGCACCAGCCTCAGCTCTCCCATTCTGACTTTTTCCTCAGGCTGTTTTATCCACTTTCTAAAGGGAGAATTCCCATTGCTTCCTGCAGGTAAAATGCTGGGCCATGGTGGCAAGCAGCAGTGGAAGCAGGCAGCCGTTGGCAGACTTATTCATAAGACACACCTCCAAAGGCGCTCCTTGCTCCCTACTCATTCCTGACCTGGGCTCTGCCTGCAGCTTCCTCTTCTAGCCGCTGCCCCTTCCTTCCAGGCCACTCTACATATTCTGGGAAGTGCCTTATCTGCTGACAGCTGGCTTCTATCTCCCAGAATTGTCCTGACATTTATGTCCCCTAAGATCCCCTTCTCATTCCTTTCACTTGAATGAGCTGATTCCTTCAATGCTGTAGTCCTGGGGGCAGAAAAGACAAAGGATGACACCCAGTCTGACCTGCTGAAGTGAAACCCTATCCAGGTTTTCAAAAAGAGTTGTGTTTTATTATTTGTTTGCTTATTTGCTTTTCATGGAAAAGTATCCTTGTCTGAATAGTATAAGTATTTGATTTCCTGCAGTCTGCTCTCAGAAAAACCCCCCTTGCTGCCCATGAAGCCATCAGGGACCCCTGGCTGCCCCCAAATAAGTTCAGATGCAGGGGTTCTTAGGAGGCAGAGGGGAAGGTGTGAGGTCCATGACTGGGAAGTGTGTCCAGTATTTTCACTGTAAGCATCTCTGCCACAAGCATTTTTGTTGCAAATATATACACTGCATAACTAATTGGCCGTAAGGTAATTTTGCAGTAAAAGATAAAATAACTGTTTGATGGTTTTGAGTTAGACAGTTTGGTTTCAACTGGTTGAAATGAATTAGAATTTCATCCAGCTAGTGATGTTATTGATGGCTTTATTGAGCTGACAGGTGACGATGATTTGTCCCAAGAGTGGTTTCTTATTTTGAAATGCACTACATTGGTGGAGAAAAAAGCTGAGGGCCTCGAAGGTGCAGAGTTGAACCCACATTTCCCATAGAACTTTGAACAAGTTCAAAGTTCACATCAATGAACATGTGACAAGATGCCAAGAATCAACGACAGTGTAGAGGCTTTCACTGCACAGTATGAAGCTCAGATATAAATATGCATCCTAGTGATTGGAAATTGATACCTCTTTTAATGAAGGAAGAAATTTTAGCACAAAAGAAAAAAAGTGTGATGTCAAATGAAGAGATGAATCAATAAGCAAAACAATATATAATATTATGAATGAAAGTCTTGGAAGACAAATGCTTAGGTGTAACTCAAAATAAAACCAGTTCTTTGTGCAGTATTGCCATGAATCTACACACATTTTAAATGAATTCACATATTTTGTATGTGATAAAGTCTTTTTAATTTTGTTATTCATTTTTCATGTTGCATTATTTCCTTTTTAATGTCCCTATTTTATTATCTGTTATTTTATCTTTTATGGCAAAGTTGCCTACAGCCAGTTAGGCACTGAAAATGTTTGTGGCAAAAATGCCTGCGCTGAAGATGCTATGGCAACGATGCTGAGGGTGAAGATACCTAGAACTCAGGATGCATGGCGGGCAGTGCAGAGAAGGAGTGGGGATTCATTAAGGACCAAGACTTACCCTCCCAGCTGCAAGTATGTAAGCTCCCTTGTGAATCAGGAGCCATCCCCCTCAGAAGACTGTGCAGGTTCACGCAGCTAAGACCAAAACAGCACACAGGTCAGGGTCAGACTTGCAGGAAATGCACCAGCAAAAGCAATTTAAAAAATCCCTGCTAAGACATCACCCTGAATTGTCCACATTGGGCACTAATTACCAGTAGCTGGTTTATTCTGGTGTGTAACAGGCATTCCGGGGCCAACAGGGAAAGATATCCAAGAGGAAGGTGAAGATTAAAATGCAATAAAGAGAAAGCCAAGGAGAGGCAGGTTTCTGTGTATTTTTACAGCCTCTATTATATTAACTTATAGTTTAATTCTTAAAATCATTGAAGATCCCAAAGAGCTTTTGTTTATGTGGGTTACATTATAGATGTTTACCATACTAGAATTAAGACCAAGTAATGTCAAACTATTTAATATTAATTCATTGAAAAATAGCAATAACAGGCTCCTTTACTGTTTTTTCATTCAATGCTAATATAAAACACATATTTATTTAAAATAATATATTTTGTAAAAGAGAAAAGAATTTAGTTGAGAAGTGCTATTTTGAATTTTTGCAGTTCTTTTTAATGTCTGGCTTAATAGAAGACAACTGTATTGTTACGTATGTTTCCACATTCAGCCTGTTGTGGTATCACATATCATGTAGCTTCTGGAAAACTCCCTTATATATTTGTGAGAAAATGAGTGTGAAAAAGGCAATAATGTGTTAGAGCAGGTGTTGGCAAAATATGGCCCTGGGGCCTAATGTGGCCCACTGCCTGCTTTGTAAATAAAGTTGTATTGGAACACAGACGAGCCCATCATTACCTGTTGTCTATGGTTGCTCTCACCCTGTAAAAGTAAAGTTGAATGGTTATGACAGAAACCAGAGACCTGCCAAGCCTAAAATATTTATCTGGCCTTTTTCAGAAAAAGTTTGCTGGTCCCTGTTTTAGATTATTATGAAAAGAGTTTTGACTTCCTGGATTCCTGAAAGGGGCTCAGAGACCTGCAAGCATCCCCAGACCGCACTTCATCAATGCCTGTTGTCCATGCTTTTTCTTGCATCCCTGTTTTGATTCACGCATTCATCAAATATCTCTGGACTCCTTGAGGACACATGGTGCTTGTCTCAAGGAGTCCCGTCTAGAGGGGGCAGGCAGGGAGCCAGCAGTGATAAGAACCATGATGGAGGAGAGCAGAGGACCATGAAGACAGAGCTGGGGAGATGAGTTGACCAGGTAGAGGCGGGAAAGGAGAAGGTGACATTTTTGGCATAGGGAAAGCACAACTTTTAAGGACCTGCAATGTTCTGGTTTGTGTGGAGCACCAAAACCCATTCACACCCTGATGTCCTGTCCTCAAGGTACCATGGGAAGGGGTGATACCCAGGACTTGGCCAAAGACTTTCAACAAGGCCAGAGTCACCCCATCCAGCAGGGCTGCTGCAGTTCCTTCCACCAGGTGCCCGCCTTTCCCCAGGGCAGTGGAGGGCCTCTTGCTTTTATCTACAGACACCCCAGCCCCCACCTACCAAAGAAACACTGTAAGGTGAATGCTGTGCTCCTCGGGTCAGCCCTCCAACAGAGAGAGGTGGGAGCCCACAAATGCCATGTGCACCTTGTAGGAAGCAGTGTATTAGGGCACTCACACTTGACCTTGGCATTTTGAAATCTGTAAGAATATAGTTTTGTCACAATGGAATCTTGAGAAGGTTTTTGTGTGTCCCTTGATGAGAAGCCCTTACTACAAAGGCTCCAGGTTTGTACACTGAGGAAGAGCTGAAAGACACCTGGGCCCTGGGGTTGGAAAAGGCAACAGTTTTGTGAGTACCAGTTTCAGCAGGCTCCCTTACCTCACTTAGGTGTTGCTTCCTAGAATGTAGAGATAAGATGAACTGTGTAGTGGAAGGCCTTGTAATATAGTAAAACCTGGCTTTCAGGGGTGTGCAGCTAACGAGGTAACTGCCATTCAGGACCATCAGTTGGATCTGTGTGTGGACAAAGTAGGGTGGATCTTGTTGGCAATCTCTGCTGTCACCCACACAGAGATCCAGAGATGATCTCTGATAATTGTGAGTCGGTTAGCACTGGTGCTGCCTTTACTATAGTAGGAAAAAGTATTGGGGTTTGATAAGCATCTAAGGAAGGACATAGTTCCTATGACAATCACTTAATTTTGTTGCACCATTACACACTTGTTTCAAAGATTTTATCTACCAAATCAAAGGCTGTTTCATCTACTGTTTCAGGAGCAGAAATAATCAGAAGGTATTAGAATAAACATAGCCTCAAACTGGAAACTACCCAAATGCCCATCAACAGTAGGATGGATAAATGAATGGTGATATTTTCATGCAATGGAATATTACTTAGCAATAAAAAGGAACCACCTATAACAACACCAATAAAATGGGTAGGCTCCCTCCCTCTCCCCTTCCTTCCCTTCCTCCCTCCCTCCCTTTCTTCCTTTCTCCTTCTTCCTCCCTCCTTCCCTCCTTCCTTCCTCTGTTTTCTTCCTTGCCTTTCATGTCTTATTCATAAACTTAAATTTGTAATTTGATAAAAATTAAGATGTTCCTCTACATGTATTAAAAACCATTTCTTTATCCACCTTTATGATTTATTTTAATTTTCTTTTTGATAAATACAAATAGTTACTGAGACCTACTTTTCTGATGATTTCACAGCTCTCTAACTAATATGCTATCTTAAACCAAATAGGTCCAAACAATCCATACTCTAACACCCCCATCCCTAGGAATATGTACCATCTCGTTCATTCACAGAGAATTTACTGAGCCACTGGCACAGCTAGGAGGTGGATCTGCCCTGGAGAAGTTTTAGGCATGGCTCAAGGAAAGAAGGAGCCAGAATTGAAGCAGCCAAGAGAGATGCAGATACTTAAATCCAAGTTATAGGGACATCCCAGGGGTGGACCAATTGCTTGGAGTCATCAGAACAGCTGGCCATGCTGAGCCCACTGCTGTCCCCACCCTGGATGCAGGGGTCAGGACTTTTCTGTTAAAGGGAAGCTAACAAATTGGCACTGGCTGTGTTCTGTCTCGAGGTTTGGGAAAGCAAGACAACCAGATTCCAAAGACAAATGAAGCAGCCCTGCAGAGAGAAGCAGAGGCTTCGGGGCTCCTAGATGAGGTTTCTGCCCTGCACTCCAATGGGTAGTCCACCTCTTCTGCATCTTTACAGTGACTTGGCCCTTTCCCTTTGCTATTTCCACTTTTTCCCTCATGACCAAGAGTCTAAGCATGCCATATTTTAATAAGGCAAAATATCCCAGTCATTGGATACATCTAACCCTGTAGTATCAGGGTGGAAGGTCTGGCTTTCAAGTTCATCTAATGTAGGGTGTTTCAAACTTTTATCTTTTAACAGAAGCCACAGAAAAGAAAAAAAATACACTGGGGCCCATTTTGTACACATACATGCCTCATGGACATATGAAACACTGTAATGAAAGTTTGATAAGACAATATTTATCTTTACTGTATGTGATACATCTCATCTCCCTTCCCTTCTCTTCAATTTACTCTCTATTAGATTCTGTTAGAAAAGGTGGTTGTTAACCTACTAAATTAATTTTAGGATCTATGAATGGTTGTTCCCTGTAGATTGGAAAATACTGCTTTGATCATCTCGTCTCTGCTTACTGTCCAATTCCCTGAGTAAAATATTGTGTCTCATAAGATTTTCTTACATAGCTAGGAAGAAAATGAACCAACAATCAGTGTGAGTATTTCTGCTTGTTTGGGATCTATTTCCCACCATAGAAGATCAAACTAGGCTCTGCCTGGCTGTGAGCTCATGGCCTCTGTCAGTTTAGTTGTACAAGGCTCCCCCAGGAGACTGGGCATTTACAGAACTGAATTTCTGACTCTGCAAAGCTGAGGGTCCAGCCCTAGACTTGGCGTTCTCTCTCATTCTGGGTACATGCAATCACCAATACTGTCAATACTTCATTTTAATATCACCTTCTCTGGGAACCTTCTGTTAGGGGCGGAATTATGTCTGCTCAAATCCATATGTTGAAGTCCTAATCCCCACCCCCAGTGCCCCAGAAAGTTACTGTATTTGGAGGTAAGGACTTTAAAGCCCTATGTCCTTCTGTCCTCACAGGCAAGTAGCATTTCTTGGTTCCAAGGCATGCTTGGAGGGTGAAGCTGGGACGGTGTGGTCCAGGAATACAGGGTGGAGGCACACTGATGGTGGCCAGTTCAGGACCTGTCTCAGAATAATGATTAAAACAAACAGGATTATAAAAAAAATCCATTTTATTGAAAATCCTGGATAGAATGTAAGAAATAAATTTGTGATATAGTAATATGGATGCTTCTTTATTAACAATGTAATAAGCCCTAGAAGCGGGTCTAATGGTCACTGTAATTTTGAATAGTGATGAGCACAAACAGTAATTCAGGGTGAGATGAGACGACTGAGATTTCTATTATTGACAAAGGCACCAAGTTGTGCTGTTGCTGCTGTGGTTTGATACCTGCATTCATAGTAGAAGGAAATGCTAAGTTGTAGTTAGAAGCTAGTGAAAATGAGTAAGTTAGTTAGTTAGCTGGTCAGTTAGCTAGTAATTTTTTTCCATCCACATTCTTGGTCCCCTGAATTTTGTCCATGGGCCCCATGGTAGAGCTTCTGCCCACACAGAAGTGACCATACAATGCAAGACACAGCTTACAAGTGACAGCTTCCCAACACATTTCCCTGGCTGGGGAAGGCCTCCCCCAGGGCAGGAACACCCTTGATGTTTCCCCAAAAGACACAGTTTCTTCCTGAGGTCCTACTGGAGCCCTTTCCATCTAACCCCTGGACCGGGGTCATCCCTGAATTTCCTGCAGGTCTCCCGCTTTGATCAAACGCACAGATGCCTGGGTCTGCAGGGTCCAGGCTGCGTTACATACTGCAGGATGGAAGGAACAACTCACCTGGCTGAAACCCGGACAGATTGAAAACAGCTGGTTGGAACAGTGTGACAAGTACCAGGGTGCCATGGTTGGCCTCACATGCACAGATGCATGCATAATCAAGAATTTCAGAACTGTGGGAAACACTCCCTCTTCAGGAAGCAGCAGAAGCCCACATGGCCTGGGGGCAGAGGGCCGGCTGAGGGGCCTTCCCTGCACATAGCACAGTTGCGCAGGCAGGGCCTGCAGGGCGGAGGAGGAGTGTGGGGAGAAGCGGTACCTAGGATCAATCCTGCAAAATGATGGGAAATTACTCAGTGAAATTCAGAAGAACACATTGACCCCTGCTTGACTAGGGCTCAAGGCAGGACTCACATTTCTAGCAAAGTCTGCAAAAGCATGTGAAGTGAAATAATGGGGAACAGATTAAAAACCGGCCCAAGACGAGTGGGAGTGCCAGGGGTCAGAGTTCAGGCAGCATTTCTGGAAAGAGAATAAAGAGCGTGTTTCTTGGTTCCAATTTTCACATGCCTGAACTATGCAACCAGACAAATATTTGTGGATCTCCTCCAGCACTGTAGAGCCCGTCATGGGAGCCCGAGGAGGAATGTTCCTGCATACCAGTCTCTGGGCCGGCCCCAGATTGCCCTGCGGTTCACCCTAGCTCTCAGGAACCCCGTATTTCCCAAAGGAAGCTGCAGTGAAACCCAGACTGTCTGCTTCCCCAGGTTAGGCTGCTCACACCTCCCACCGCCTCTGAGCCTCAGTCTGTGCTCAGAGCTGGGGGTCACCAGGCTTTGGGGGAGGGGACATGGGGTCTGGACACTCAGCTAAGGGCTCAGTGAGCTCAGGAGAAGGACGGGGGATGAGCACACATTTGTCCGTGGTGCATCTGACTGTCACAGGGTGCGGGTGAGCCTGAGAGAGTTGTCACAGCTGGGCAGACAGCTCACATCCCTGCCCTGCGATGTCTGCAGCTCTGTAAACCTGTGAACATGGAATTCCACGGGCCTGACTTTGGCCAAAAGGGCAGAAGCCCAATGTGACATATCTGTCTATGACTTCGTTCACATAGCTGCTTAATAAAGACCTGGGAAAGGCTGCCCTGTTCAGTCAGCCTGTTCCTGATACATTCTCCTGGCTAACTACCGATTGGACCATACTGTCCACTCTAAGACACATAATTTTTCACAATCTGACATTTCTGAAACCCAAATGCTACCACCAGCCAGGAGGTGAATTGTGGCATCACTGCAGGAGCAATAGCTCTGTCACTGGTGTTGGTGATGACACTAATAGCTAAAGTTTAAATTAAATTTGGGTGTCTCTGGTTTTTACTGAAGTCACATCACCATGAACTTTGAAAGCAAAGGTTGTTTTTAGCATATTAGTTTGCCTAAGGTGTACACCACGCAATAATGCAATTGAAGATATAGGACAGAGGCTCATCTCTTATGCCTGACTCTTATGCGCTACCTAAGGGTGGAAACTCCCTCTTAAGAAACCTCCAGGGACCTTCCTGGTGGCACAGTGATTAAGAATCCACCTGCCAATGCAAGGGACACGGGTTCGAGCCCTGGTCCGGGAGGATCCCACATGCCACGGAGCAACTAAGCCCATGCACCACAACTACTGAGTCTGTGCTCTAGAGCCCACAAGCCACAACTACTGAGTCTGCATGCCACAACTACTGAAGCCCACGCACCTAGAGCCCGTGCTCTGCAACAAGAGAAGCCACCGCAATGAGAAGCCCTTGCATGGCAACGAAGAGTAGCCCCTGCTCACTGCAACTAGAGAAAGCCCGCGTGCAGCAACAAAGACCCAACGCATCCAAAAAACAAATAAATAAATAAATAAATAGAATTAAAAAAAAGAAACCTCCAGATGATTTCCAGAAATAGGCAATTCAGATAAAAAGATAGCAAGACTTTGGACTCAACTAATCAGAGTTGGTTTTCACGGCCCCCACCAAAAAAATCCTCAATGAAAAATACTAGATTACAAAATAATGTACATTTAATATGGAGTTTTCTTTTTCCCAAATAGCTGTTATTAAGTTGATGATCTTCTAACAAGTTGATGACTTGTTAGAAGCAAGGAAATGTCACAGTTCTGGACTACACATTTTAAGATGCATTCCACAGCTTCCTGATGGTTCCTGCTCTGCTTTCTCTCCCAGAGATACGCCCTCCACTCTGCCACCTGGAACATGACTCTGAAGTGAGCATCTGATCCTCTGACTCTGGCGTGAATTCCAGCAATGGGTCCGCAGGGTTCCATGTCAAGGGCTCTTTTCTTCACACCCCAGTGCCCTGTAGACCCTCTGAAATTATAGACACAATTGTACTTGTGGGCAGCATTTCAAGGAATATGGCCATAGCTTTGTTTGGATTCTCAAAGAGGTTTGTTCCCAGACCTCCAAATGAGGTGCACTGCCTACAGAAAAGCATCCACATTCCTTCACATGTACATTAGTCCATCCACAATTTGGACCTCCTGCTGCCTGAGTTTCTCCCTTGTATTCTATAAATCCAACAACCGTGAAGCACTTGTAATTCTTTTAATGTGCTGGGGTATTTAATGGTTTCATATTACTGTACCTGCGGCACCTTCTGGAGTGTTCTCCCCATACAGCCTGCTTGCTCTTGCCAGCTGGCACCCTCTCCTTCATCCTTCAATGTCCCCTCCAGGTATGACTCCCTCTGCACAGCTTTGATCAACCGCCTGAAGAGAACCAGCTTCTCCCTGATACGGCTTCAGCATCATCAACACAGTTCTGTTATTGTGCAGGTCACGGCACTGCAATCCTGCTCCTTTCCACTAGGACCGTATGTTTTCTCTTTGCATTCCAACACACTGCTGGCTACACAGCAGGCCTCAATAAACACATGTAGGAGAAATGAATCTTCCCAATAAATATTAATACTTTTCCCTCTGGAATTCCCAGATTACTTTATCTTGATTTCATCAGGCCTGTGTGATAGTTATTTGCATGCAATTTTTACCTGCCTCTGCAGAGTGGAGGTTATTTGAGGGCAGACGGTACCTGTGGTCCATCTTTGTAACATGTACAGGGTCCTACATGGGATCTGATGCAGCCGGTCTGCTCAGTGCGGGATCAGGATCGGTTCTGAACGGGATTTCTCATACATCCCTGCACAACAGTTCATTATGGTGCTGGAGATGTGCAGCCTACCTGGCTTGACTTTCAATTGCCTTCACTTGCTCACATCAGAATTTGTTAAGAAAACATGAGACTAGTACATCATTTGTTTTCTGCTAAAGTATTTGTTATAACATTGTCTCTCAGCCTTCAGCTGTTTCAGAATCAAGGATTTTCTGAAACCTCAAAAAGTTGAATATAAGTGCCCATCCTGTCATAGGAAATCCTTGTTTTAAATCTTCATTTTATAAAAGATCAACAGAAAAACCAATGACAAGGGAAAGGCAAATTTTAGGTTCAGAGACAACCTTCTGTGTTGTACAACTATCACTTTACTAATTGTCCCCCCAACAGACATGGCCACTGGACATTCCTTCTTTGAAAAAGGACCAGAAATCCTGGAGGCATAAGACCTTAAAATTGCTTTTAGGTGTCCTGTATTAATTAGCCCAAGACCTTCCTCTCCACCCCTCTTAGCATGCCTGCAGAGCAAGACAGAAAAAGGTGAGATTCAAGCCAGATGACACCGGGCTTTGCTCTCAACAGTCATCGCCAAGCTAGTCTGAAGGCTCGCTCCTGTGGTCAGAACCCTGGTTTCCACGCTTGAGGGACCAGATGCCCTTTCCTGGAGGTGACCGCTCATCAGCACTCACTGGGGTTGGTGTGGGGCAGCCAAAGCTTCGGGTGGGCTGACCAGAAGGCTCTGGAACCCTGAGGGATTCTCTGGGTCGGGGAATGTGGGTATACTTCCATTATTTCTACACTGTTGGGAACACAGCTCTGGAAATAACTGGCAAATTCTCCAGGCTGGGCAGGCTGCAGGCCACCACCAGAGAGTGGGCTGCTGATGAAGGAGGCACCAGGGTGAATTGTGACTGATGTCTGATTTGCAAAAGGGAACACATTCTGATTTTCCTTTACCACTAGCCGGTATACTCTACCTATCTCTCCCAGCTGAGCATTTCTATGGTACTTGTGGTAGCCAGCTACTACGATGGCCCCCAGGGAACCCCACCTCCTGGCTTTCACGCCCTTATGGAGTCCCCTCTAACAGCGTGCCAGGTAGGTCTGTGTGACCATTGCATACAGTGTAAGTAATGGCATGTCACTGACATGATGAGGTCAGAGGAGAAACCATGACTTTGTTCTTGGGGCTAGCCATCTTCTCTCATCACTTGCACTGGGGGAAGCCAGCGATGATTTTGTGAGCAACTCTATAGACTGGCCTGCATGGGGAGGAACTGAAGCTTCGGTCAATTAGTGAAGAGCTGAGGCATGGGGACAGCAGTTTAGACTCCAACTCTCCAGCCGCACTCACGCCCTCAGAGGAGACTGAGGCCTGGCAGACAGCTGGGCTGCAGCCTGTGGGAGGGCCTGAGACAGAAACACCCAAATAAGCCACTCCTGATTTCCCAACCTCAGAGACTGTGTGAGTCTTGGAGTAATTTGTTATATAGCCATAGTTAACTAAAACAGTTCTTACGAAAATTTTCAGAACTTCAAATAATTATTTACATTCATGAAGTATCAAAGTACTGTGTGATTATTATGACGCTTTTCAGAAAGTGAAAATTAGGTTCAAGGAGATTGACTTAACTAAGATCCCATTGATCTGTGAGCCAGCTGCCATTAGAAATTAAAACTTCAAGTTTTAGCACCAGTGGAACCTCTTTGTGAATTTCTGTTCATTTTTGTTTGAAGTAAATGAGAAGAAAATGTCTTTCTTAAAGTCTCATGGCATTCCAGGGGTGTGCGCCTGGCTGATATTGCTCATTAAACTATATTTCAACACATTCTTAAAAGCCATAAATGGGGATGAGTGGAGAGAACTATGGAGCAGGAAATATCTGTGGTGTGGAGACCACGGAGTGCTCTGGCTCCTGCGATTATGGGGGACTGACAAGGTGAACTACAAGGAATTCACATTAATGCTGCATTTTTCATGCCATGATAAGATATATAGCTACAATTGTACATGAAGTTCTCATCATTTCTATTATAATGCTCATACGGGTTCATAGTGAGATGGGAAACCTCATTCCAGCTGAAACTCTTAAAACACAGTCTTAGCTTGGAAATGAAATTTAAAACAAAACACAATAGCTAAAGGCCTTGTCTCCCTTCCTCACCCACCAGGGCTATATATTCTCAGAGATACTTGATCTCTGGCTTGAATTATGTGAAAGTACAAAAAAGGAAGAATTTTAGTGTACAGAAAATATGGACTATTGTCCCAAATGAGGGTTTCTCCTGCATTTTGTTCCCAGGATATTGAAGGTGGGATGACCCTGAAGGGTGAGGGTAGAAAGAGGTGACTCTGTCATTTGATGTTAAAAAAGACAGTGTAATTGAAGTGCTTATTGTGTGGAATGCACTGTTCTATATTTTCTGAATATCAACTCATTTATTCTTTCCTGTGTTCTTGTTTGGAACCCATGTGGAACACACTACAAGATATTAGTGAGGAAAGTAACAAAATATTCGTGAGAAAAGTTAACATCTATTAAAAATGTGCCAGGCATTATTCTAACCACTGAGAAACATTTATTTGTTTAATTTTCACAACCATCTTATGAAGTGCTGCTCTTATTATCCACATTTTATATACATAAAATATGAGGCACAGAGAGGTTTAATATCTCACTTAGGGTCACACAGTAAGAAACTTTCTGAGCTGGGATTTGAACCCAGACCATGTAGGTGAAAACTTCATACTCTTAGTCATTATTTTTTTCACTGAAATGGAAATTCATGCTTTCTTTTTGGATGCGAAGCCTAACTATTGTTTTGTAGATTTAAAAATAAAAAAACATTCAAATCAAAATTTCCTTAGGGGAAACTTGACAAAATGTTCTAAAGTTTATTCAGAAAAAAAATAGCTTGGAAATTCTAAAAGAGATAACAATGAAGGTAACTTTCCTAGCAAATTTTTAATAGATATTGTAAAAATTATAATGATTAGTATGGTACTGCTATTAGGGCCAATTAATTAGTGGAAAAAATAAGGAAGTCCAGAATCACACAGAAACATACATAACTTTACTACACTTTCTTAAACAATCAAGGAGAATTTCACATCAGTGGGAAAGGAGTTACCAAATTGTGATTGTTACAATCAGCCAAACTTCAGGTGGAAAAAAGTTAGATTCCCCTCTCATGTGTTACATCAAAATGAATCCCAAATGGTTTAAATAATTAAATGGCAAAAATAAAAACTATGAGAATAGCATAAAAGTCAACATCCATTTGATCTTTTAGGATGCCGACAAACTTGCTGGGCCTGACAACAAAGGCAAAACGCACAAACAGAATCATTAGATTTGTCCCCATAAAGATGTCTGCCTGTGATAACATAGTAAACAAAGGTTGAAGACAAAGACACATTTGCAACATATGTGATAAACAAAGGATTAAAAACTTTAATATAAGTAGGTCTTGAAAAGCGAAACAACCCAAGGAAGAAGATAATGTAACCCAGGAATACTGAAGTCACAAAAGAAGAAATGCAAAGTGATAATATCTGCAAAAAAGATCAGCCTCACTAGTAATCAGAGATATGCAAGTTCAGAGGAATTCTCCCTCGGTCTCTGTCTCTGTCTCTCTCTCTCTTCTCTCTCTCTCTGTCTTTGTCTCTCTCTACCTCTCTGTCTCTTTCTTCCTTGTTCTCTGTCTCTCTCTCTGTGTTCCCTCTATCGCTTGTCTCTCTTGGCCTATTGGATGAACAAACTTAAAAAGAACACTAATAATGAGTTTTTGGAGGACAAGTGGGAAAATATCCTTAAATGTTTTTTTTGAAAGTGATTCGCTCACTATGAAATACTTGAGAAAATATTGAAAACTCTAAGAAAACAAAAGTTCCTCACCATCCCCCACCTGAAGCTAATCTTGTCACCATGCATATTTTGTGCCCACTGGCTGTCCCAGGAGTCATCCTCAACAAGCCCCATCTTCCACACGTGCAGAGTGTGCTTATCATTGAATCTGGGCTTCCCCAGACAGATGGCTGCCCTCAGCAGCAGAAAGCATACTTGCCCTGCCATGATGTCCCTGTTGCTGTGTGGGACAATTAGTAGACACCCTGTGGATGTTTGTGGAGGGAGGCATGAAGTCCACGCCTTTGTAAATCTCTCGGAAGTCCCTCAGAAAGCCCTGAGGGCTCCAGGGCTCATGTCGTGAGCACAAGCAGTGAGGTGAGCTCTGGGCCCAAAGCTGGCCCAACCAAAGTGCCTTGACAGAGGGATGAGGTGACAGCCATGCTACAGGGATCATGGCCACTGATAGTGATTCCCATGAACAGGGGCCCCCTGCATCACTCCCTCAGCACCACTCACTCCAGGCAACTCAACAGATGTCAGGGAAGGGGGTGAGGGGCCAAGGGCTTCAGGGACAGTCTGGTGACCTGGACCCTAAACAACTGATGGCAGCTGAAGTCCCTGCCTACTGGGTCCGTCTCACCAAGTTTGAGTGGTTGGTGAAAACACCACAGAACAGCCTATTGCGGTTATAGCAAGCACTTAGTGATAATCCAATATATCACTGGATATAACTTCGACTTTTGTGAACCTGGGCAAGTGACACATTCTCTGTGTATCCACTGTCTCCTCTTCTGATAAAAGCAGTGCCTGCTTCACGGTGCCAGGGCGGGAAGGAAAGTCCTGGAAGGTAACAGAGCATGGCAAGTGCTGGCTTTAGCTGTTAATGGTTATTGTTACTGTGAGTTTCCCTTCTCAAGAAACTCATGAGGATGTTGTTGGGAGGGTCACAGTGATGGGTCCATTGGCTCACACCTGTTCTCAGGGGACTGAACCATCAAGCAGTGAAGAATGTCAGGCTCAAGTATTGTATACACCTTATATGTGCAAAGCCTGACTCTTTCTAGCTGTGCGAACTGGGCCAAGTCCTTATCCTTTGAGCCTTAGTTTCCTCACCTGTAAAATACAATGAATGACGGTTGTATGGATCAAATCGCATAATAACTATCAGCCGTTAGTCTACCCTTCTACTGAACATGTGTATGAGCTAAGACAGTGTGTTAGGGCTCTGCAGTGAAGCAGAACCAATAAGATACCTATACCTCTGTCTATATATCTATACCTATCTATATCCTATCCTATCCTATCCTATCCTAATCTGTCTGCCTATCTATCTATCTATCCACCTATCTATCAATCTATCATCTATCTATCAAAAGGGGAAGAGAGACATAAAGAGATTTATTTAAGGAATTGGTCCATGCAATTGCGGGGGCTGGCAAGTCTGACATCTGTAGGACAGGATGGCAGGCTGGAAACTCAGGGAAGAGTGGAGCTTGCAGTCTTCAGTCCAAATTCATTAGGGCAGTAGGCTGGAAACTCAAGCAGGGTTTCTATTTTACAGTCTGAGGCATAATTTCTTCTTTTGGGGGAAATCCTCAGTCTTCGCTCTTAAGATTTTCTACTGATTGGATGGGGCCCACCCGTAACGTGGAAAGTCATCTGCTTTACTCAACGTCTACTGATTTTAATGTTAATCGCACCTTTAAGATACCGTCACAGTGACATCTTGACTGGTGTTTGACCAAAAAACTGGGCACCGTAGCCTTGTCAAGTTGACACACAAAATTAATCATCACAGTTTTGTAACTTCTCCAAGCCTGTTTCTCAAGCACCAAATGATGTTGATAATACCTAAGTTATAACATTTTTTAAACAAATATTTTTCCCATACATTTTGTGTTCCAGGAAGTTCTACGTGCTTGAGATATAGCAATGAGCAGAACAGATTCTCCATCATCACTGAGCTCACATTTCGAGGTGATGAGGAGAGGACATTATTTAATTGCTGTATAGACGGTCAATATCGATAAGTGCTAGGGAGGAAAACAAAGCAGAAGCTGCTGTTGAGAGGATTAAATGGGATAATGTAGACAAGGAGCATAGCTAAGGATTGAGCAGAATTTAGGTGCTCAGTGGATGTGGGCTTCCTTCCTTTCCCGTATCACAGTGTAATGTGATAAACAGTTTTCTTTACCTTACCAGAAATTATATGTTTCCCCTTCTTGGCATAGCCCATCTTTCAGCAAATCTTGATCACGCCGGTGGCCTTCAGACAAACACTGGGAAAATGGTGAAAAATATACTTTTGCTTCCCCAGGTGCCTAAGCAAAGTTATTTTATCCCTGGGCACAGAAATCTGGAATTTTAGAAGGGGTAAAAAAAATTGTTTTTAATTTATTTTTTATTGAAGTATAGTTATTTACAGTTTATAGTTGTTAGTTTCTGATGTACAGAAAAGTGATTCATATATATATATGTATGTATGTATGTATTCTTTTTCATATTCTTTTCCATTATGATTTATTACAGGATATTGAATATAGTTCCCTGTGCTATACAGTAGGATCTTGTTGTTTATCCATTTTATATATAATAGTCTGTTTCTGCTAATCCCAAACTCGCAATCCATCCCTCTCCCACTCCTCCTCCCCCTTGGCAACCACAAGTCTGTTCTCTATGTCTGTGAGTTTGTTTCTGTTTTGTAGTAAGTTCATTGGTGTTATATTTTAGATTTCACATATAAGTGATATCATATGGTATTTGTCTTCCTCTTTTTGAAGTACTTCATTTAGTATGGTAATCTCTAGGTCCATCCATGTTGCTGCAAATGGCATTATTTCATTCTTTTTTATGGCTGAGGACTGTCCCATTGTATATATGTACCACATCTTCTTTATCCATTCCTCTGTTGATGGGCATTTAGGTTGTTTCCTTGTCTTGGCTATTGTAAATAGTGCTGCTATATAGAACATAGGGGTGTATGTATCTTTTTGAATTATAGTTTTGTCCAGATAAATGACCAGAAGTGGAATTGCTGGATGATATGGCAACTCTATTTTTAGTTTTTTGAGGACCTCACTCCAATGAGCATGGTACATTACATGGCAAAGGTGAAGGGATTTTGTATATGTAATTAAGGTCTCTAATCTGTTGATTTTGAACTAATCAAAGGAGTTTCTTATGGGTGGGACTGACCTAATCAGGTAAGCCCTTTAAAAGAATTGAGCCCTACCTGACATCAGAGAGTTTCTCTTGCTGCCATGCTGTGAAGAAGCCTCTTGAAGGGTCCACAGGGCCAGAACTGGAGCTGAGAATGCTGAGAATGGTGCCCAGTCAACAGCCAGCAAGGAAATGGGAACCTTGGTCCTACAACTCCAAGGAGCTGAATTCTGGCAACAACCAGTGAGCTTGGAAAAGGACACCAAACTTCAGAAAGGCATGTAGCCCGGTTATGCCTAGATTGCAGACCTAAGAGTAAGAGGGCCAGGCCACACTGTGACCAGACTCCTGACCCAGGGAAGCCGTGAGGTAATGAATGTATGTTGTTTTAAGCTGCTAAGTTTATGGTGATTTGTTACACAGCAACAGAAAACTAATATACCAACCGGGCCAAAATGCAAGGAGATTGTAGATGAACTCCTGATGAGCAGAGCAAGATGGGGAAAGGTGGGGAGACCCCTGGAAAACACCCAGTACAGCACCTCAGGGGACCTGGCTACCGCAAAGACAGCACTGCCTACCCCCTTTTCCAAAGATTCTGAGCTGGGAAATCTAGTAGGTTCTATACTGGTTTCCTCCTGACCAAGGCCCAGTGGCAGGGCAGGGCATCTGCTAAGGCTGCCAGGGTCAATGCCCTCCTGATATTCTGGCATGTTCCATCTAGCCCTGTGGATAAAGCCTCAGGAGATAAGTGGTTCAATACCAGAGCACTGTAAGGCTCTGCAGCATCTTGCCCCATAAAGGACTGGTGTCTTACGGGGCACCCCTGCCCTTTCCCACATGGATCCAGGCCTTCTTTATCTTAGGGTCAGTCTTGAGCCTCAGCCCACTACAGGTACCAAACACTGTGTGAGTTATAACACTTACTTGTGAGTATCCCCAGCTCAAAGCAGCTTACACAAACAAGGGTTTCATTTGCTCATACAGCTGGGAACATCCAAGGGTGGGTGGGGAGGCCCAGGGACAGAAGAGGTCTTGAGATGCTCTCTCCCATCTCTGCTAGGCTCTTCTTGGTTTGATTTCCTGACTTCACACAGTGGTAGGGATGAGGCTACAAGCAGATCCAGCATCACATCCTTCCAACTTTGATCTGAGATGCAAGGCAAAGGCCTTTATGTAGGTCACCACATTGAAAAATCCCAGTGCTTTGGGTCACATACTGCTGAACCAGGCATTGTGGTCAGGGAATTGGGGTATACAGCCTGGTTATGTAACAACATATGGCCAGAGGTTGAGGACATGTAATTGGCCATTATCTAAACTCACCCATCAGCATGGTGGAGATGAGCTGTTCCCATAGAAAGACAGATAACTAATACTCATTTCTTTGATATTTCAAGCTATTGATCTCAGTTTGTCAGCATGTGTTTATCAGGCATATATGCTATCAATTGGAAGAAGAGCTTCTCTTTTTTTTTAACATCTTTATAGGAGTATAATTGCTTTACAGTGTTGTGTTAGTTTCTGCTTTATAACAAAGTGAATCAACTATACATATACATATATCCCCATATCCCCTCCCTCTTGCGTATCCCTCCCACCTGCCTTATCCCACCCTTGTAGTTCGTCACAAAGCACTCTGCCATGAGGCTGCTTCCCACTAGCTATCTATTTTACATTTGGTAGTGTATATATGTCCATGCCACTCTTTCACTTCGTCCCAGCTTACCCTTCCCCCTCCCCACGTCCTCAAGTCCATTCTCTATGTCTTTATCCCTGTCCTGCCCTTGGTTCTTCAGAACCATTTTTTTTTTTAGATTCCATATATATGTGTTAGCATACGATATTTGTTTTGCTCTTTCTGACTTACTTCACTCTGTATGACAGACTCTAAGTCCATCCACCTCACTGCAAGTAACTCAATTTCGTTTCTTTTAATGGCTGAGTAATAGTCCATTGTACATATGTGCCACATCTTCTTTATCTATTCATCTGTCGACGGACACTTAGGTTGTTTCCATATCCTGCTTATTGTAAATAGTACTGAAATGAACATTGTGGTACATGACTCTTTTTGAATTATGGTTTACTCAGGGTATATGTCCGGTAGTGGGATTGCTGGGTTGTATGGTAGTTCTATTTTTAGTTTTTTTGGAACCTCCATACTGTTCTCCATAGTGGCTGTATCAATTTACGTTCCCACCAACAGGGCAAGAGGGTTCCCTTTTCTCCACACCCTCTCCAGCATTTATTGTTTGTAGATTTTTTGATGATGGCAATTCTGACTGGTGTGAGATGACACCTCATTGTAGTTTTGATTTCTATTTCTCTATTGATTAGTGATGTTGAGCATCCTTTCATGTGTTTGTTGACAATCTGTATATCTTCTTTGGAGAAATGTCTATTTAGGTCTTCTGTCCATTTTGGATTGGGTTGTTTGTTTTTTTGATATTGAGCTGCATGAGCTGATTGTATGTTTTGGAGATTAATCCTTTGTCAGTTGCTTCATTTGCAAATATTTTCTGCCATTCTAAGAGTTGTCTTTTCATCTGGTTTAGGGTTTCCTTCACTGTGCAAAAGCTTTTAGGTTTCATTAGGTCCCATTTGTTTATTTTTGTTTTTATTTCCATTTCTCTAGGAGATGGGTCAAAAAGGATCTTGCTGTGATTTATGTCATACAGTGTTCTACCTATATTTTCCTCTAAGAGTTTTATAGTGTCTGGTCTTACATTTAGGTCTTTAATCCATTTTGAGTTTATTTTTGTGTATGGTGTTAGAGAGTATTCTAATATTATTCTTTTACATGTAGCTCTCTAGTTTTCCCAGCAACACTTATTGAAGAGGCTGTCTACTTTCCATTGTATATTCTTGCCTCCTTTATCAAAAATTAGGTGACCAAATGTGTGTGGGTTTATCTCTGGGCTTTCTATCCTGTTCCATTAATCTATGTTTCTGTTTTTGTGCCAGTACCATATTGTCTTCATTACTGTAGCTTTATAGTATAGTCTGAAGTCCAGGAGCCTGATTCCTCTATCTCCATTTTACTTTCTCAAGATTGCTTTGGCTATTCAGGGTCTTTTGTGTTTTCATGCAAATTGTGAAATTTTTTGTTTTACTTCTGTGACAAATGCCATCGGTAGTTTGATAGGGATTGCACTGAATCTGTAGATTACTTTGGGTAGTATAGTCATTTTCACAATGTTGATTCCTCCAATCCAAGAGCATGGTATATCTCTCCATCTATTTGTATCACCTTTAATATCTTTCATCAGTGTCTTATAGTTTCCTCTATACAGGTCTTTTGTCTCCTTAGGTAGGTTTATTCCTAGGTATTTTTTTCTTTTTGTTGCAATGGTAAATGGGAGTGTTTCCTTAATTTCTCTTTCAGATTTTTCATCATTAGTATATAGAAATGCAATGGATTTCTGTGCATTAATTTTGTATCCTGCTACTTTACCAAATTCATTGATTAGATCTACTAGTTTTCTGGTAGCATCTTTAGGATTCTCTATGTATAGTATCATGTCATCTGCAAACAGGGACAGTTTTACTTCTTCTTTTCAGATTTGGATTTCTTTTATTTCTTTTTCTTCTCTGATTGCTGTGGCTAAAACTTCCAAAACTATGTTGAATAATAGTGGTGAGAGTGGACAGCCTTGTCTTATGCCTGATCTTAGTGGAAATGGTTTCAGTTTTCACCACTGAGAATGATGTTGGCTGTGGGTTTGTCATATATGGCCTTTATTATGTTGAGGTAAGTTCCCTCTATGTCTACGTTCTGGAGGGTTTTTATCATAAATTGGTGTTGTATTTTGTGAAAGCTTTTTCTGCATCTATTGAGATAATCATATGGTTTTTATCCTCCAATTTGTTATTATGGTGTGTCACATTGATTGATTTACGTATATTGAAGAATCCTTGCATTCCTGGGATAAACCCCACTTGATCATGGTGTATGATCCTTTTAATGTGCTGTTGGATTCTGTTTGCTAGTATTTTGTTGAGGATTTTTGCATCTATGTTCATCAGTGATATTGGCCAGTAGTTTTCTTTCTTTGTGACATCCTTGTCTGGTTTTGGTATCAAGGTGATGGTGGCCTCGTAGAAGGAATTTGGGAGTGTTCCTCCCTCTGCTATATTTTGGAAGAGTTTGAGAAGGAGAGGTGTTAGCTCTTCTCTAAATGTTTGGTAGAATTCACCTGTGAAGCCATCTGGTCCTGGGCTTTTGTTTGTTGGAAGATTTTTAATCACAGTTTCAATTTCAGCTCTTGTGCTTGATCTGTTCATATTTTTTATTTCTTCCTGGATCAGTCTCAGAAGGTTGTGCTTTTCTAAGAATATGTCCATTTCTTCCAGGTTGTCCATTTTATTGCCATATAGTTGCTTGTATTTATCTCTCATGTTCCTTTGTATTTCTGCAGTGTCAGCTGTTACTTCTCCTTTTTCTTTTCTTTTTTTTTTTTTTTTTTTGCTGTATGCGGGCTTCTCCCGTTGGGGAGCACAGGCTCCAGACATGCAGGCTCAGTGGCCATGGCTCACAGGCCTAGCCGCTCTGCAGCATGTGGGGTCTTCCCGGACTGGGGCACGAACCCGTGTCCCCTGCATTGGCAGGCGGACTCTCAACCACTGCACCACCAGGGAAGCCCTTCATTTCTAATTCTGTTGATTTGAGCCTTTTTCCTTTTTTTCTTGATGAGTCAGGCTAATAGTTTATCAATTTTGTTTATCTTCTCAAAAAACCAGCTTTTAGTGTTATTGATCTTTGTTACTGTGTCCTTCATTTCTTTTTCATTTATTTCTAATCTGATCTTTATGAGTTCTTTCCTTCTGTTAACTTTGGGGTTTTTTTTTGTTTTTCTTTCTCTAATTGCTTTAGGTGTAAGGTTAGGTTGTTTAGTTGAGATGTTTCTTGTTTCTTGAGGGAGGATTGTATTGCTATGAACTTCCTTCTTAGAACTGTTTTGCTGCATCCCATAGATTTTCTGTCATCATGTTTTCATTTCATTTGTTTCTAGGTATTTTTGTTCTCTCTTTGATTTCTTCAGTGATCTCTTGATTATTTAGTAGTATATTGTTTATTCTCCATGTGTTTGTATATTTTACAGGTTTTTTTCCTGTAATTGATATCTACTCTCATAGCATTGTGGTCAGAAAATATACTTGATACAATTTTAATGTTCTTAAATTTACCAAGGTTTGATTTGTGACCCAAGATATGATCTATCCTGGAGAATGTTCCATGGGCACTTGAGAAGAAAGTGTATTCTGTTGTTTTGGATAGAATGCCCCATAAACATCAATTAAGTCCATCTTGTTTAATGTGTCATTTAAAGCTTGTGTTTCCTTATTTATTTTCATTTTGGTTGTTCTGTCCATTGGTGAAAATGGGGTGTTAAAGTCCCCTACTATGATTGTGTTACTGTCGCTTTCCCCTTTTATGGCTGTTAGCATTTGCCTTATGTATTGAGGTGCTCCTATGTTGGGTGCATAAATATTTACAACTTGTATATCTTCTTCTTGGATTGATCTCTTGATCATTATGTAGTGTCCTTCTTTGTTTCTTGTAATAGTCTTTATTTTAAAGTCTATTTTGTCTGATATGAGAATTGCTACTCCAGCTTTCTTTTGGTTTCCATTTGCATGGAATATCTTTTTCCATCTCCTCATTTTCAGTGTGTATGTGTCCCTAGGTCTGAAATGGGTCTCTTGTAGACAGCATATATATGGGTCTTGTTTTTGTATCCATTTAGCCATCTATGTCTTTTGGTTGCAGCATTTAATCCATTTACATTTAAGGTAATTATCCATATGTATATGGTTTTTACCATTTTCTTAGTTGTTTTGGGTTTGTTATTGTAGGTCTTTTCCTTCTCTTGTGTTTCCTACCTGGAGAAGTTCCTTTAGCATATGTTGTAAAACTGGTTTGTTGGTGCTTAATTCTCTTAGCTTTTGCTTGTCTGTAAAGGTTTTAATTTCTCCATCAAATCTGAGTGAGATCCTTGCTGGGTAGAGTAATCTTGATTGTAGGTTTTTCCCTTTCATCACTTTAAATATTTCCTGCCACTCCCTTCTAGCTTGCAGAGTTTCTGCTGAAAAATTAGCTGTTAACCTTATGGCAATTCCCTTGTACGCTATTTGTTGTTTTTCCCTTGTTGCTTTTAATATGTTTTCTTTGTATTTAATTTTTGATAGTTTGATTAATATGTGTCTTGGCATGTTTCTCCTTGGATTTATCCTGTATGGGACTCTCTGCACTTCCTGGACTTGATTAACTATTTCCTTTCCCATATTATGGAAGTTTTCATCTATAATCTCTTCAAGTATTTTTTCAGTCCCTTTTTTCCTCTTCTTCTTCTGGAACCCCTATAATTCAAATGTTGGTGTATTTAATGTTGATCCAGACATCTCTGAGACTGTTCTCAATTCTTTTCATTCTTTATTCTGCTCCTCAGTAGTTATTTCCACTCTTTTATCTTCCAGGTCACTTATCTGTTCTTCTGCCTCAGTTATTCTACTATTGATTCTCTCTAAAGAATTTTTAATTTCATTTATTGTGTTGTTCATCATTGTTTGTTTGCTCTTTAGTTCTCCTGGGTTCTTGTTAAACGTTTCTTGTATTTTTTCCATTGTGTTCCCAAATTTTTGGATCATCTTTAGTATCATTGCTCTGAGTTCTTTTTCAGGTAGACTGCCTATTTCTTCATTTGTTTGGTCTGGTGGGACTTTACTTTGCTCCTTCATCTGATGCATATTTCTCTGTCTTCATATTTTGCTTAACTTACTGTGTTTGGGGTCTCCTTTTCACAGGCTGCAAGTTCTTCATTCCCATTGTTTTTGGTGTCTTCCGCCAGTGGGTAATGTTGGTTCAATGGGTTGTGTAGGCTTCCTGGTGGAGCAGACTGGTGCCTGTTTTCTGGTGGCTGAGGGTGGATCTTGTCTTTCTGGTTGGCAGGACCGCATCTGGTGGTGTGTTTTGGGGTGTCTGTGAACTTATTATGATTTTAAGCAGGCTTTCTGCTAATGGGTGGGGTTGTGTTCCTGTCTTACTAGTTGTTTGGCATGGGGTGTCCAGCACTGGAGCTTGCTGGTCATTGAGTGGAGCTGGCTCTTAGTGTTGAGATGGAGATCTCTGGGAGAGCTCTTTTTTATTACATGGGGCCTGGATGTCTTTGGTGGTCCAATGTCCCGAACTCGGCTCTCCCACCTCAGAGACTCAGGCCTGACACCTGGCCAGAGCACCAAGACCCTGTCAGCCACACAGCGTCAGTTTCCAGCAGTGCAGCAGCCTCTCTCGTTCAACAATGTGAACTTCAGGTGTTTTCAGACAGCCCAGTACTCTGTAACAGGTGGTGAGACCCTCTTGCTTCTACTGTGGGATCCTTTGACACAGCAGTGCAGTCAGGCTGCCTTCCAGCCAGGTAGAGCTTCTCTTTATCAGAGTGCTTGTTGATACCAACACCGTGTAAAGCACTCCATCTCTGCTGTCCTTCACTGGGGTTTTGGGTGGAGTGTGCTTCAGGGCCTCAAGGAGTTAAGGGTACATCTCGGTGCCATCCTTTCCTCATTCCTTCATGTTATCAGGATTACTGCCATCTTTCAACTCGCCTGCCTCTGGGCAGTCCTCGACCACACCTCATGGGTTCACCAATGCCAGATGCTTGTACACTCAGCAGTCCCACCGGTGCTGCCCTTCTGTCTCTGTCATGGCTTCTATATGGTCTTCCCCCAACTGAAGCTCTTGCAATTCCTATGGTTCATTCCACCAGCTTCTTGGCACTGATTATGTGCCAACTGGCCAGGGGTGACATAGATTCACTTAAATTGTTTTAGTGCCAAGCTGAGGGACTTAAAAAAAACTCCCAATTTCCCAATCCAACTCACCCTGCCTTTCCCCCCTTGGCGTCCATACGTTTGTTCTCTACATCTGTCTCTATTTCTGCTTTGCAAATAGGTTCATCTGTACCATTTTTCTAGATACCACATATATGCGTTAATATACGATATTTGTTTTTCTCTTTCTGACTTACTTCACTCTGTATGATGGTCTCTAGGTCCATCCAAGTCTCTACAAATGACCCTATTTCATTCCTTTTTATGGCTGAGTAAATAGTCCATTGTATATATGTACCACAGCTTCTTTATTCATTGGGATTGACATGTATACACTACTATGTATAAAATAGATAACTAATGAGAACCTGCTGTATAGCACAGGGAACTCTACTCAGTGCTCTGTGGTGACCTAAATGGGAAGGAAATCCAAAGAAAAGGAGGTATATGTATACATATAGCTGATTTACTTCTCTGTACAGCAGAAACTAACACAACATTGTAAAGCAACTATACCCCAATTAAAAAAAAAGAAAAAACACTTGCAGAGCCCAACATCCACTTGTGGATCTGTGTAGCTAAGGTTAGTGGGAATCTGAGAAACAACCCATAACAAGATCCCCTAAAGAGCAGAAGTCCTGCAAAGCTGCTAATTCAGAACATGGTTTATTTCAAGGTTAAAATAATGAACTGTATCCATCTATATACAATCTACTTTGCCCTATCAGTAATAAGTGTTTTCAAGTATTATTTATGCAAAAGGTTTATACCTATAATACAAGCAAAGACAAGCACTGGTTAGCTGGGGCTTTGCCCACCTATTAAGTAACTGTCATCAGGAAGGCTGATCTCCCTATCAGAGGCTTAAATGTCTCAGGGTTGAGGCCCCAACCCCAAAGTTCTGAGGGCTCTGTAAAATACACTTGAGTAGAGTGGTGTGTCAGTTTGCTAGGGTTGCCCACATTATGGGTGGCTCAAACAACAGAGGTTCATTTTCTCGCAATTCTGAAGCTGGAAGTCAGAGATCAAGGTGCCGGTCTGGTTGGTTCCTTCTGAGGCCTCTTTCCTTGGTTCTTGGTCCATCATGGTGCGATGTTTGGGAACCACTGTCCTACACACCACACCTAGATCTTGTTACTGAAATGATTCAGAGCATAGCAATGCTTGAAAAAATGATGTTGTAAGAAAAAAAGTCCACTGAAAGAGAAGAGAATGGGAGAGAATGTTAACAGTAGATCCAGAAATTTCTATTTATTCTTTGAAGCTGGAGTATAAATCACAGGTTTTGTTGGAGGAGAAGCAGCTGACAGCTATAGGCCGAAATGCAAGTCCAGGGGCTGCATGGGGAGAATCCACCCGGTAGAACCCTGAGACTGCAGTGTGGAGGGAGATGGCAGGAAAGGCAGGGAGGGTAGTTAACATCTGGCGGGTGGCTGCAGCAGCTACACTCCCCCATGTCACCCCAAAGCTCTGTACCTGTGTGTACATGAGACCTGCAGGGGACCCCAAAAATGGCTAGTAAAAGGAAAGCTGTCTATGGTAGAAACAGCAACTAGGATATGATTCCATTTTTGAAAAATGAAATATGTGTGTGCACATGTATAGAGATCTACACCCAGAGAGGGAAACCAACACGTCATGTGATTATTTCAGTTTGGTAGGGTTTCAGGGTTTTTTCTTATGCTTTTAAAAGTTGTTTGGAAATGCTTAATGTGCATATATCAGTTGTATAATCAGAAAAAAATAAGATAAAAATGTGACACCTTATGAATACACTGTAACATGTCTGCAAGTAGCCTCCTGGCTGTCTGGTCCATCTACTTGGCACGTCATTGTCCGAGTAACATCCCTAAAATCTTGCAGCCAGCACTGCGAGGACTCCATGTGCATCTCCCGCTGTGCTCCCACCTGAGGCAGAAGTGCATGAAAGCCCTGGGCTGACTGGGGGCATGGTGAGCACGAGCCCCTGAGACACTGAATCTACGCAGTGGCAAGCTCTTAAAACATTGCTTCTCTTCTAAAACAAACATCTTTATTGGTTTTTAAAAATATATTAATTAATTAATTTTGGTTGCACCAGATCTTAGCCGCTGCACACAGGATCTTCATTGCCATGTGCGGGATCTTCGTTGCAGCATGCGGGATCTTTTTAGTTGTGGCATGCGGGGATCTAGTTCCCTGACCAGGGATCGAATCCGGGCCCCCTGCATTGGGAGTGTGGAGTCTTACCCACTGGACCACGAGGGAAGTCCCCAAACATCTTAATTGTTGTGGGAAACAATTACCATGTGAATTTTCAAGTGCATTTCTCACTTATGGCTTCTGGTTTATTCCCATCTACAGGTGGGCTTGCTGTCAGTAGGAGTGTCTTGGTAGGAGTGTTCAAGAAGTACGCAGTAGAATAAACTCACTTGGCCATTTAGGGACTTCCTATTAGTGTCTGCCCAACCTTGACTATTTAATGATACCCTCCATATGGCGAACTCATGGTGGCTGTAGATACTGTAACACTATCCCATGGAGAGGTGGATTTGTTTCCTGGAACCTGGGCCGGCTTGTGAGTGCTTTGGCCAATAAAGGGTGAGTAAATTAAAGCTGTGGCAGGTGAGAGGGTTGGCAGGGCCACCTTGGGCTCCAGGAGTCCTGAACTGCACTGTGGGGAGCTACACCACCCTGCTGGGGACCACATGACCTCAGGGAGAAGGATCTGCTGAACCCCACCTTCTAGCATGAGGCATGTGAGGGAGGCTGTTTCACACCCTCTGGACCAGCCCATCCAGCAATTGGACTCCACTGCACAGAGTCTGTCAAGGCTGCAAGGCAAATGGCTCCACTGAGACGCACCCCAAAGCCTGACCCACAAAATTACACTTTAATAAACCGATGATTTTTTTTAAACCTCTAAGCTTTAGGGTGGTTTGTTGCACAGCAGTAGGTGACCAGAGCACCTCTGTAAGGTGAACATCCATGCTGGCCAGCTCCCTGCCCTCCCCTGGTGCCTGTGGACCCATTCCCTACACTGGCCACAGGGCCAGCAATTGGCCCCACCCTCAGGCGGACCCCATTCGCAGCTCTGCTTTTGTGTTCTTGACCCTGCCAGCGCACCTTGACTCCAAAGGTCATAATGTATTCCAGTGGGTTTAGCGAAGCCTACAGGCGCTCCTGCAGATTGAAAGGGCAAACACTAATCCTGCGGTTGTTGCCCACAGTAAAAATACACAGTGATTCAAGAGGAAACAGCATGCCTTAAATTTGGTGCTGTTTGTTTATTTTTTTAACGTTTTGTAGAAGCCAAGAAAAGAATTTCATTAGACACAGTGACCTTTCGGTGATCCAGTGGGTCATGGTGCAGTTACCTTGAAGCTGAGAAGAAGCCAAATTCATTATCTGATAGCTGAGAGCAGCTACGTATTTACCAATGCCATCCTGGAGTAGTGAATCGAGTCAGCCAGCAGGTATTTTCTGAGCCTCCGCATGTCCTATTTTGCCAGGAGTGGAATTGAGAAGATGAGTAGGACCTCACTCTGGCTGCAGCGGGCCTTGTTCCAGTTGCAGAGATATACCAAGCAACAAAGAATAAATCCCTTCATGGGTAGGGACGAAAGGCCTAACCAACAAAGAAGGGGACTTACTGGCTCATGGAGCCAAAACTTCCAGGTGGATCGCAGCAGACGCAGCTTGACTCAGAGCCCACGTGAACATCTGTGTTCACTGCTTTGTTCATCTATGTGACTTTTTCCCTCCAGGATAGATAGCAAGATGTGGGTGGCTGGCCAGCGAGGGCTCCCCTTTCATTCTGATCGCCACCACACACTCTCCATCTAAAGCATGGTGCCCCTTCAGTTGATTAGTCGTCGTATGTCCTCTACTGTGAATTTCCTTATTCCCATGTTTTGCCCATTTATCTTAGTCTGTCTTTTACTTTTTGATTTGTAGAAGTTATTTTTATACTCACTGTTATTAACCCTTTGTTTTTCATTGTGGTTGAAAACACTTTTTTCCAAGCTGTTGCATGTCTTTAAATTTTTTTTCACTTTTTACTGTGAAATAATTATAGATTCACAGGAAGTTGCAAAATTAGTACAGAGAGACCCCATTATACCTTTACCCAGTTTTCTCCAAGGTGACGTTTTACAAAACTATAATACAATTATCAAAATCAGGAAATTGACATTGCTAGAGTTTGTGTGCGCAGTTCTGTGTTGCTCTATCATGTATGCCGATTCCTATAACCACCATCACAACCAAGATACAGAATTGTGGCATCACAACAAAGATCTCCCTCCTGCTGCCTTTTTGTAGTCCCACCTACACCCTTTACCCCATGAACCTTGACCCTGGCACACTAATGTATTCTCTAGCTTTATAATTTCTCATTTTGAGAATGTTCTATAGTAGGGTCATACAGTGTCTGACCTTTTGAGATTAGCTTTTTTACTCAGCATAATGCCCTTGAGATCCATCCAAGTGGATATGTGCATTGATAGTTCCTGCCTTTTTATTGCTGGGTAGTAGTCCATGGTACAGATGGACCACAGTTTGTTTAATCATTCACCCTTTCAGGGACATTTTGATTGTTTCTAATTTTAAGCTATTACAAGTGAAGCTGCTGTGACATCCATGGACAGGTTTTGCGTAGACATAAGTTTTCATTTCTCTAGGATAAATGCTTGGGACTACAAGTGCTGGGTCATATGGTAAGTGTATGTTTAGTTTTTTAGGAAACTGCCGTACTATTTTCCAAAGTGATGATAACCCTGTACATTCCACCAGCTGTGTGTGAGAGATCCATCCTCATTCTCACCAGCCTGTGGTCTTTCATTACTTATTATGTTAGCTGTTCTGATAGGTGTCTTGTGATAGCTCCTTGTGGTTTTAATTTTCCTGATGGCTAGTGATGTTGAACGTCTTTTCATATACTTAATTTGTCACCTCTATATCCTCTTCAGTGACTGTTTCTTCGTGTCTTTTGATCATTTTCTAATTGGATTATTTATACTTTTAATGTTGAGTTTTGAGAGTTCTTTATATATTCTAGATATGAATCCTTTGTCACATATGTGTTTTGCAAATACAGTTGATCTTCACTATTCATGTGTTCTATATTTGCAAATTTACCTACTCACTAAAATTTATTTTTAAGCCCCAAAACAATACACATGGTGCTTTTGTGGTCATTTGTGAACACTCACAAGACAGTGAAAAATGTCAGCTCCGTGGTGCACACATTCCCAGCTGAGGTTGAACAAAGCGATGCTCTGCCTTCTTATAAACAAGTGTCCTTTTCATGGTCTGTGTAGTGCCACATTTTTCACATCTTTGTGCTTTCTGTTGGCTGCTTTGCTGTTTAAAATAGCCCCAAATGTAGTGCTGAAATGCTATCTAGTGTTCCTAAGCACAAGAATGCTGTGATGTGCATTAGAAGAAAACATGTGCATAAGATAAGCTTCATCCAGGTGTGAGTTATGGTGCTGTTGGCCATGAGTTCAATGTCAATGAATGAACAATATGGTACATACAGAAAAAGGAAGAAGAAATTTGCCAAACTGTAGGTGAGGCTGCTGTGGAAAGTGCTAAAGTAACATCTCTAGTGCATGAAGAAACTATGGAAAAGCACTTAAATTTGTGGATTCATGAGATGACAACTGACAAAGGAATGCATAGTGACAGACTGTTTGTGAGGAAAGACGAAGCCAATTGATGGTCACATTGCCCCATGTCAGGAAAACATAAACCCTTCTCAGATGCACTGGCCAGCTCACACATATGAAAAAGTGAGACAGTGTGAAAATGTTAAACTTGCAGGTGAGGCAGCTTCTGAGGATAAATTCTTCTGGGAAAGAATTTTAAAAATACCTGTTAATTATACAGGAAAAAGGTTATGTGGAAGAACATGTTTTCAACGCTGATGAGACAGGCTTGATTTACAAGGACAATGGCAAACAAACCTATATAATGAAAATGGTGTTTGGGTTAATGAAAATGGAGTGACCAGAGGCTCACAGGAACCTAACCTTGTATTTCCCCGAGGAGCTATGTATCAGTATTTGCTAACTCAGTGCTCATGGCAACTTTATAGAGCATAACTCCTGCAAAATGAGACTTGTCTGTAACTGTATGCCATTTATTTCCTCTTCTTGCCTTTTGCTCTGGCTAGAACTCCCAGCACTATGTGGGATAGTAGTGGTGAGAGTGGGCACCCTTGTCTTATTCCCAGTGGTAGGGGAAAAACATTCTGTCTTCACCATTATGTAGATATTAGCTGTAAGCTTTTGGCAGGTGTTCTTTATCAAGTTGAGGAAGTTCCTCTCAGTTCCTAGTTTTCTGAGAATTTTAAAAATCATGAATGGATGCTGTTTTTCTGCATCAATTGATACAATCATGTGAAATTTATTCTTCATTATGTTAATATGGTGGATGATACTGATGGATTTTTGCATATTGAACTAGCTTTTAGTCCCTAGAATAAACCCCATTTGGTCATGGTGTGTAATTCCTTTCCTATATTGCTGAATTCTATTTGCTAATATTGTTAGAGGATTTTTATGTCTCTGTTCATGAGGGCTATTGGTCTCTAGTTTCCCTTTTTTTTATTTTGTCTGGTTTTGGTGTCACTGTAATGCTGGTCTCATAAAGTGAGATGGGAAAATATTCTTCCTCCTTATGTTTTCAGGAAAAGATTGTGTATTGTTGGTGTTGATTCTTCTTTAAACAGTTGATAGCATTCTTCAGTGAAAGAGACTGGAGATTTCTTTTTGAAGAAAAACTTAGTTTTAATTTTTAAAATCAAAACACATATTTTTCAAAATTAAAAATATTATATATATATATACACACACACACATCATATCTCCTTTATCCATTCATCCATTGATGGACATTTAGGCTATTTCCATATCTTAGCTATTGTGAATAATGCTGCAGTGGACACAGGGGTGCATATATCTTTTAAATGAGTGTTTTCGTATTCTTTGGATAAACACCCAGAAGTGGAACAACTGGGTTATATGGTAGTACTACTCTTAATTTTTTTTTAAAGAATTTGTAATTTATTTATTTATTGGCTGTTTTGGGTCTTTGTTGCTGCACGTGGGCTTTCTCTAGTTGCGGCGAGCAGGGGCTACTCTTTGTTGCAGTGTGCGGGCTTCTCATTGCGGTGGCTTCTCTTGTTGTGGAGCATGGGCTGTAGGCGCAGGGGCTTCAGTAGTTGTGGCTTGTGGGCTCTAGAGCGCAGGCTCAGTAGTTGTGGCGCATGGGCTTTGTTGTTCCACGGCATGTGGGATCTTCCTGGACCAGGGCTCAAACCCATGTCCCCTGCATTGGCAGGTGGATTCTTAACCACTGCACCACCAGGGAAGCCCCTACTCTTAATTTTTTGAGGAATCTCCATACTGCACCAATTTACATTCCCACAAACAAGGTATGAGTGTTTCTTCTCCACATCCTTTACAACACTTGTTATTTCTCATCTTTTTGATAACAGCCATTCTAACAATTGTGAGGTGATATCTCACTGTGGTTTTGATTTTCATTTCCCTAATAATTAGTGATGCTGAACATCTCTTCAAGTGTCTATTGGCGATTTGTTTGTCTTCTTGGGAAAATGTCTATTCAGATCCTCTGTCCATTTTTTTAATTGGGTTCTGTGTTTTTGTGTTGTTGAGTTGTATGACTTCTTTATATATTTTAGATGTTAACCCTTTATCAGATATATGGTTTGCAAATATCTTCTCTCATTTAGTATCTTGCTTTTTTAATTTTGATTATGGTTTCCTTCACTGTGCAGAAACTTTTTTGTTTGATGTAGTCCCATTTGTTTATTTTTGCTTTTGTTTCCCTTGCCTTTGGAGTCAGATCCACAAAAACGTTACCAAGACCAATTTCAAGGAGGTTATGTACTGCCTATGCTTTCTTCTAGGATTTTTATAGTTTGAGGTCTTGCATTCAAGTACCTAAGCCATTTTGAGTTAAGGTTGAGGTATATATCCTCTATACCCACTTTGTTGAGAGTTTTTTTCCTTATCATAAATAGGTGTTGAATTTTATCAAATGCTTTTTCTGCATTTGTTGAGATAATCATATGGTTTTTATCCTTCATTTTATTAATGTGGTGTATCACATTGATTAGTTTGTGGATTTTGAACCATCCTTGCATCTCTGGGATAAATCTCACTTGATCATGTTGTATGATCCTGTTAACATATCGCTGGATTTGGTTTACTAACATTTGTTTAGGATTTTTGCATCTATGTTCATCAAGGATATAGACCTGTAATTTTCGTTTTTGTGGTGTCCTTGTCTGGTTTGGTATCAGGGTAATGCTGGCTTCATAAAATGAATTTGGAAGCATTCTCTCTTCATTTTCTGGGAAGAGTTTGAGAAGAAGAGGTATTAAATATTTTTCTTAAATGTTTGGTAAAAGTTACCAGTGAAGTCTGGTTCTGATTTTTGTTTATTGAGAGGTTTTTGGTTATTGATTCAACTTCCTTACTAATAATTGGTCTTTTCAAGTTTTCTATTTCTTCATGATTCAGTCTTGGAAACTTGTATGTTTCTAGGAATTTGTCCATTTCTTCTAGGTTGTCCAATTTGTTGACATATAATTGTTTTTAGTATTGTCTTATGATTCTTTGTGTTCTTGTGGTATCAGTTGAAACTTCTCCTCTATCATTTCTGATTTTGTTTGCCCCTTTCCATTTTTTCCTTTGTTAGTCTAACTGAAGATTTGTCAATTGTTTATCTTTTCAAAGAACTAGTTCTTTTTTTTATAATTTTATTTATTTATTTTTGGCTGCTTTGGGTCTTCGTTGCTGCATGTGAGCTTTCTCTAGCTGCAGTGCGCGGACTTCTCATTGTGGTAGCTTCTCTTGCTGCGGAGCATGGGCTCTAGGTGTGTGGGCTTCAGTAGTTGTGGGATGCAGGCTCAGTAGTTGTGGTGCATGGGCTTAGTTGCTCCACGGCATGTGGGATCTTCCCGGACCAGGGATCGAACCCGTGTCCCCTGCATTGGCAGGTGGATTTTTTTTTTTTTTTTTTTTTTGCGGTACACGGGCCTCTCATTGTTGTGGCCTCTCCCGTTGCGGAGCACAGGTTCCGGACGCACAGGCTCAGCGGCCATGGCTCACGGGCCCAGCCGCTTCATGGCATGTGGGATCTTCCCAGACCGGACCACGAACCCGTGTCCCTTGCATCGGCAGGTGGACTCTCAACCACTGCACCACCAGGGAAGCCCCGGCAGGTGGATTCTTAACCACTGCGCCACCAGGGAAGTCCTCAAAGAGCCAGTTCTTAGTCACTATTTCATTTATTTCCACTCTGAACTTTATTATTTCCTTCTTTCTACTAACTTTGAGTTCTGTTTGTTCTTTTTCGAGCTCCTTTAGGTGTAAAGTTGGACTGTTTGTTAGAGTCCAGTATTATTAACTATAAATACCATGCTGTACATTACATCCCCAGGGCTTCCCTATTTTATAATTGAAAATTTGTACCTTTTGACCTTCTTCACCCATTTCACCCAACTTCTAGTCCCCAGCTCTGGCAACAACCAATATGTTTTCTGTATCTGTGAGTTCAGTTTGAGGGTTTGTTTGTTTGCTTTTTAGATTCAACATATAAGTGACATCATACAGTATTTGTATTTGTCTGACTTATTTCATTTGGCATAATACCTTTGAGGTCCATCTATGTTATCGCAAATGGCAAGATTTCATTCTTTTTTATAGCTGAATAATATTCCAGTGTGTGGGTGTGTGTTTGTGTCTCCATTCATCAGTTGGTGGACAGTTAGGTTGTTTCATATCTTGATGACTGTTAATAATGCTGCAATGAACCTGGAGGTGCATATATCTTTTTGAGTTAGTGTTTTTTGTTTGTTTGTTTTTCGATAAACACCCATAAATGGAATTGCTGGATCATATGGTAGTTCCATTGTTAATTTTTTGAGGAAACTTCATACTGTTTTTCATAGTGGCTGCATCGATTTACATTCCTACCAACAGTGCACAGGAGTTCCTCTTTCTCCACATCCTCACCAACACTTGTTGTTTCTTGCCTTTTTTGTAATAATTTTTCTCCCTGTTTTTAATTTATGGTTATTGTGTTTTACTTTCTGAGAGAGTGCTATATCTTCATCTTACAAACTTTCCAGTAAGTTTTATAAAGTAACTTTTTATTGAAGTATTTTATCCCAATAGAACAGTGCAAATATCAAAAGTATCCAACTCTATAACTTTTCACCAAGTGGAAACACTTGTGTAGCCAGCACTTAGCTCTGGAAATAGCATTACCATCACTGCAGATGCCGCCCTTGTGCCTTGCTCACTCACTCCCCTTCCTAAGGGAAATGACTATCCTTTACTTCAAACATTACAGATTAGTTTTGCCTGTTATGTACTTCACATAAACGAAAGCACACAGGATCATATTATTTTGTGTCTGGCTTCTTTCACTCACCACTATGTTTATGCAATTCATTTATCTTGTGTACATTCTCATTTCTGCATGGTATTCCACTGTAAGAATGTGCTACAATTTATTTGCCCATTTTACACTGCTGATAGACAATTGTTTCCAGTTTTTATGGATAGTGCTGCTGTAATCATTCTCGTACATATCTTTTGGTGAACATATGCATGTATTTCTGTTGGATATATGTCTAGGAGTAGAATTATCAGGTCATAGGGCATTCATATTTTCAGCATTAGTAGATGTTGCTAACCAGTTTTCCAAAGGGGTTTTACCAATTGACATTCCCTTCAGCAGCGTCTGAGAGCTCCAGTTGCTTTACATTGTCACTGATACTTGGAATGTGTGTAATTCATTTTAGCCATTCTAGTGGATGGCACATCATTGTGGTTTTAATCTGTTTTATTTTTTTCCCTTAAGTTATGCATCTTTTCATACCCATTTGAGTACTCTCTTTTGCAAAGTGATTGTTCAGACCCTTTGCCCAATTTTCTATTGGTTTTCTAACTTCTTTCTTATTTATTTGTAGAGGTTCTCTATATATTCTGGATACAGGTGTTTTGTTTTTGATAAAATTGCAAAGATTTTCTGTTATTCTGTGGCTTGCCTTTTCACACCTATGATGGTGTGCTTTGATAAACAGAAATTCATAATTTTAATGTTTTCAAATACATCAATCCAGTGTGATTTTTCTGATATCCCATTTTAAATTTATGGTTCTCTAGCTGTTTCTTTGTTATTGCTTGTTACCACGATAGAATATTTTCTCTCAACCATCTGAGAATATTGATGTTTTTTAAAAGCTTTCTGTTTCCTGGACAGCCTCTGAATGCTCCCAAATTGTCTGCTTCCATCCCTGTCATTTACTGGGTGGGTTTCTTCAAGTGTCTGTGACTCTTGGCTGTTTGCTGATGTGTGAGTCCCTTGTGCTCAGTGGGCTTCACTGTGGGGTGAGCTGTCTTGTGGGGGGAGCCCCTGTTTCTAATGAAGTTAGGTCACTCCTATTGGGTTGGCTCAAACTCACCAAAAAATATACCTTCAGTCTTCTTCCTGGAGGATTAAACCCTGGCTCCAGAATCCTGAGGCTACACTGGCAAAGAATGGCAAGAGTCTCCAGTCAAAGCAGCTGGCGTCTACCAAAGTGGATACATTTTGCTTTACCCTCTCCAGAGAACAAACCTCCAGCATTCTGTTAGAGAGGGGGAGAAGTTTCCATGTGTGAGGAGCAGTGGATAGGATCTGAGTGTCCAACAGCTTATTAAACAGGTTTGAAAGCAATCATCTAATTTATAGCTCACTCCTCTCCTTTCCTCCTGAGATCCAGAATGCTTCCAGTTTCTGAGCCTTTGGGGATTTTGTACTGTAAATCAGGATTTTCCTACTGCTGGCTTATAATTCAGCTTTCCAAGTTCTGCTAAGCCCATTTCTAGTCATCACTCTGCTTTCTAGCTTCCATACATTTGTCATTGCCTCTTTTCCTGTTCCCTTTGTAGGTTTATGTCTTTAAAAATCCCTTCCCATGATTTTATTAAGATTGGGGGAAGGAGCAAATGTAAATGGAGGTTCTCAGTTTACTATCTTTAACTGGAACTCACTACATTTAGTTCCTTAATCCAGTCGGACTTTATTTTTGTGTGTGTATTTTGTGTGCACTAGAAATTTAAGGTTATGTATATATTCCAAAGAGATATGCATTTGTTCCAAAACCACTTACTGAATAATTCATTCTCTCTCCCATGTCCTGGAATGCTCTGCTCCCAAACACCTGCTCAGTGTACTCTCTCTCCTCCTTCTTGTTTTTGTATAACATCTTCTGACGAGGGAAGGCCATGCATACCACCCTATTAAAAATGCACACCCACCCCTGTTGTTTCCTTTCTCCTCCCAATTTTTTATAGTACTTCCCACCCTCTTATATATTATGTTTAGCCTTGTCTTTTATTTTTTGTATTCTGTTGCCCTGACATCTGGAACCTTGCTGACGCTCCTAAAGTTAACCAAATACTAGAGATAGTAAACAATTCACCCATGACCATGCTTTTCAAATACACCAGCCAATGCAGAGACCTCACCCCGCCCACCTCCTCTATCCAACTCTCATATTCCAGGCTGCTGTCTACCTGCCCTAATCACCACAGGGCCAGGTGCCAGACAACTAGGGACAGCCCCTCTGTCCCAGAACCCACTGAAATTATTCAGACTAGCCATCCTAAACCTGCCTGCCCTGCCTTACCCATTCCTTCTGTGCAAACTGCAATAAAGGCTCTTGCCTACAGTTCTGGACCCTCACTCCTGCCTGCTGACCAACCCTGGTGCTTTCCCATGTAGCCCTGCATAGTGTGGCATGCCCCCCTCCTTTTGGGATCTGTGAATAACAAATAATCTTTTCAATGGCAGTCATCTCCTGATCTGTTGGCCTGACTGTGCCTCACTAAATTTTGAAACATTTACTTTTCTATTTTGGCTAATTTTCTCTCTCTGTAGACTACAACCTCTGTGAACTCAAGGATTTTGAATGTTTTGGTTGTTATCTTATGCAAGATAGCTATCATTCAACAAACATATGCAGAATGAATTAACAAATATACTACATTTTCAAACAAACATGGCTCTGTTTCTGTACTCTCTATTTTGTTCCATTTATTGATTTATTTATTCCAACACCAGTTCTACTCCATGTTATTTTCAATAGTTTTGTAGTTCAGTTTAATATTAACAGAGCAAATTGCCATTCATTGCCTCTTTTTCAAAATATCTGTGCCTATTATTATTCTTACCTATTATTGAACATTTTTTCAATCAGCTAATATTTAGGTAGAATTTTTATATCATGATACATTTCAGTTAATTATTTATTAACCCAATTTAAAAAGTACCAAAGGGTAAAAAAAAAGTAATTGTCCCCACTACTCTAGTCCGCCTTTCCAGTGGCAACCACTTTGTAAAAATCTTTGTTTCCTAGAAATATTCCAAGTGTGTGCGCTTGTGTGTGTGTGTGTGTGTATATATATATATATTTCTAATCTATTTATACATCTAACACACACACACATATGAAATATAGATATATAGTCACATAATTGGCCATATACTATGAATAGTGTTTTATACCTTGTTTTTTCCAATTTAACATATTTTGAAGAATATTCCTTATCTGCCCACCCAGATCTATGTTACCTTTCCTCCATATGTGTTCCACTTTATGGATATAACACAATTTATTTACCTCATTCACATATTAATGTATGTTTAGGATGTTTCCAATTTTTTGTTATAATTATGCCATGATCATCCTAACGCATGTAATAAATAACATTAAAATCACAATGAGGTCATTTATACTTTATTAGAATTAGCAAAGAGTTTTTTTTTTTTTAAGTTGATAGTAAACGTAAACAGAGGAGACCTGGAAAAACAGATTCTCCATAACTGTTATGCCCTTGGAA
This sequence comes from Delphinapterus leucas, assembly GCF_059928025.1. Lineage (NCBI taxonomy): Eukaryota > Metazoa > Chordata > Mammalia > Artiodactyla > Monodontidae > Delphinapterus > Delphinapterus leucas. The sequence goes on from NC_143134.1 coordinate 31,124,525, forward strand.
AGCATTTAACAATGTCTATCAAAATTAATACTGCAGGGGACAAGGGGAAGATGGCGGAAGAGTAAGACACGGAGATCACCTTCCTCCCCACAGATACACCAGAAATGCATCTACACGTGGAACAACTGCTACAGAACACCTACTGAACGCTGGCAGAAGACCTCAGACCTCCCAAAAGGCAAGAAACTCCCCATGTACCTGGGTAGGGCAAAAGAAAAAACAGAGACAAAAGAATAGGGACGGGACCTGCATCAGTGGGAGGGAGCTGTGAAGGAGGAAAGGTTTCCACACACTAAGAAGCCCCTTCTCGGGAGGAGACTGCGGGTGGCGGAGGCGGGTGCTTCAGAGCCACGGAGGAGAGCACAGCAACAGGGGTGCGGAGGGCAAAGCGGGGAAATTCCCGCACAGAGGATCGGTGCCGACCGGCACTCACCAGCCCGAGAGGCTTGTCTGCTCACCCGCCGGGGCAGGCGGGACTGCAAGCTGAGGCTTGGGCTTTGGTCGGAGCGCAGGGAGAGGACTGGGGTTGGCGGCGTGAACACAGCCTGAAGGGGTTAGTGCACCACGGCTAGCCGGGAGGGAGTCCGGGAAAAGGTCTGGAGCTGCCGAAGAGGCAAGAGAATTTTTCTTCCCTCTTTGTTATCTGGTGAGTGAGGAGAGGTGATTAAGAATGCTGCTTAGAGGAGCTCCAGAGACGGGCGCGAGCTGCGGCTAAAAGCGCGGACCCCAGAGATGGGCAGCAGACGCTAAAGCTGCTGCTGCCGCCGCCAAGAAGCCTGTGTGCGAGCACAGGTCACTATCCACACCTCCTTTCCGGGGAGCCTGTGCAGCCCGACACTGCCTGGTTCCCGGGATCCAGGGACAACTTCCCCGGGAGAACGCACGGCGGGCCTCAGGCTGGTGCAACGTCACGCCAGCCTCTGCCACCGCAGGTCCGCCCCGCACTCTGTGCCTCTCCCTCCCCCCGGCCTGAGTGAGCCAGAGCCCCCGAATCAGCGGCTACTTTAACCCCGTCCTGTATGAGCGAAAAACAGATGCCCTACGGCGACCTAAATGCAGAGGTGGGGCCAAATCCAAAGCTGAGCCCCTGGGAGCTGTGAGAACAAAGAAGAGAAAGGGAAATCTCCCCCAGCAACCTCAGAAGAAGCGGATTAAAGCTCCACAATCAACTTGATGTACCCTGCATCTGTGGAATACATGAATAGACAACAAATCACCCCAAATTGAGGAGGTGGACTTTGAGAGCAAGATTTATAATTTCTTCCCCTTTTCCTCTTTTTGTGAGTGTGTATGTGTATGCTTCTGTGTGAGATTTTGTCTGTATAGCTTTGCTTCCACCATTTGTCCTAAGGTCCTATCTGTCCGTTTCTTTTTTTTTTTTAATAATTATTTTTTAATTTAATAACTTTATTTATTTTACTCTATTTTATTTTACTTTATCTTCTTTCTTTCTTTTTTCCTTCCTTCCCTCCTTCTTTCCTTCCTTCCTCCCACTGTCCTTCCCTCCCTCCCTCCCTCCTTTCTTTCGTTCTTTCCTTCTTTTCTTCTTTCTTCCTTCCTTCCTTCCTTCCTTTCTTTCTTCCTTCCTACTTCTACTAATTCTTTCTCTCTAGTTTTTCTCCCTTTTATTCTGAGCCATGTGGATGAAAGGCTCTTGGTGCTCCAGCCAGGAGTCAGTGCTGTGCCTCTGAGGTGGGAGAGCCAATTTCAGGACACTGGTCAACAACAGACCTCCCAGCTGCACATAATATCAAACAGCGAACATCTCCCAGAGATCTCCATCTCAACACCAGCACCCAACTTCACTCAACGACCAGCAAGCTACAGTGCTGGATACCCTATGCCAAACAACTAGCAAAAGAGGAACACAACCCCACCCATTAGCAGAGAGGCTGTCTAAAATCATAATAAGTCCACAGACACCCCAAAACACACCACCAGACGTGGACCTGCCCACCAGAGAGAAAAGATCCAGCCTCATCCACCACAGCACAGGCACTAGTCCCCTCCACCAGGAAGCCTACACAAGCCACTGAACCAACCTTAGCCACTGGGGACAGACACCAAAAACAATAAAGGAGGCAAGAATATACAATGGGAAGTAGACAGCCTCTTCAATAAGTGTTGCTGGGAAAACTAGAGAGCTACATGTAAAAGAATAATATTAGAATACTCTCTAACACCATACACAAAAATAAACTCAAAATGGATTAAAGACCTAAATGTAAGACCAGACACTATAAAACTCTTAGAGGAAAATATAGGTAGAACACTGTATGACATAAATCACAGCAAGATCCTTTTTGACCCACCTCCTAGAGAAAAGGAAATAAAAACAAAAATAAACAAATGGGACCTAATGAAACTTCAATGCTTTTGCACAGCAAAGGAAACCATAAACAAGACCAAAAGACAACCCTCAGAATGGGAGAAAATATTTGCAAATGAAGCAAATGACAAAGGATTAATCTCCAGAACTTACAAGCAGCTCATGCAGCTCAATAACAAAAAAACAAACAACCCAATCCGCAAATGGGCAGAAGACCTAAATAGACATTTCTCCAAAGAAGATATATAGACTTCCAACAAACACATGAAAGAATGCTCAACATCATTAATCATTAGAGAAATGCAAATCAAAACTACAATGAGATATCATCTCACACCAGTCAGAATGGCCATCATCAAAAAATCTAGAAACAATAAATGCTGGAAAGGGTGTGGAGAAAAGGGAACACTCTTGCACTGCTGGTGGGAATGTGAATTGGTACAGCCCCTATGGAGAACAGTATGGAGGTTCCTTAAAAAACTACACATAGAACTACCATATGACCCAGCAATCCCACTACTGGGCATATACCCTGAGAAAACCATAATTCAAAAAGAGTCATGTACAGCTCTATTTACAATAGAGCTCTATTTACAATAGACCAGAGATGGAAACAACCTAAGTGCCCATCATCGGATGAATGGATAAAGAAGATGTGACACATATATACAATGGAGTAAAATATATTTACTCAGCCATAAAAAGAAATGAAATTGAGCTATTTGTAATGAGGTGGATAGACGTAGAGTCTGTCATACAGAGTGAAGTAAGTCAGAAAGCTAAAGACAAATACTGTATGCTAACACATATATATGGAATTTAAGGGAAAAAATGTCATGAAGAATCTAGGGGTAAGACAGGAAAAAAGACACAGACCTACTAGAGAATGGACTTGAGGATATGGGGAGGGGAAAGGGTAAGCTGTGACAAAGCGAGAGAGAGGCATGGACATATATACACCACCAAATGTAAGGTATATAGCTAGTGGGAAGCAGCCACATAGCACAGGGTTATCAGCTCGGTGCTTTGTGACCACCTGGAGGGGTGGGATAGGGAGGGTGGGAGGGAGGGAGACGCAAGAGGGAAGAGATATGGGAACATAGGTATATATATAACTGATTCACTTTGTTATAAAGCAGAAACTAACACACCATTGTAAAGCAATTATACTCCAATAAAGATGTAAAAAAAAAAACTACTGCATTTGTTGCATCCCCCCCCCAAAAAAAAAGAAAAGAAAAGAATGAATGATTGTTCCCTCATCAATTTGTAAACCTCTTAGAGAGGTAATAATTTAACTTGATTTTGGTCACTTATATTCTAAGATGAATAAATTAGTGATAATAGACTAAGTATTTCAGCATAAGCAATCTACAAGATGGAAATTTGGCCAAGTACACAGGCTCCTGCAAAAGCATCAACCTCAGATATAATCAGCAAAACTTAAAGACTAGATAATTGTTCCCTGGGCAATGTGGGGAATTTCTCTTAAAAAAGCAAAATACAGATGTCCTCATATGTAGTCTTCCAAACCAATTTCAGATGTTGAAGTTTGAAGAAAACCATAGTGGCCACATGAGAGGTAAATTCCAGACTACGGGGCAGGATGGCAGGCCTGAGCTGAGAGGTGCTTGGTCATGGTCTCGGTTTCTCTAAAGGAAAAAAGTGTTTCTGCCTTTCAGATAACATGGCTTATTATCATTTCCAAGCTGAAAGAAACTCACATTTGCTCCAGGGGATCTTAGACTTCCTCCCTAAATTGGCTTTCAGTTTTCTATCTTCAAATAAAGAATTTGATTCTTTAAAGTAACAATAAAACTCTAGGTTTTAAACTTTTTATTCTTATTATAACCAGATGGGAGTTATAGATCTCTCTGATGTATCAGAGACTAAAGAGGGGATGTCTGGTTAATCTCTTAGGTAGATTTCTTAAATCTCCTGGCTTTTCCCATAAGCCAAAAAAAAAAAGTAATAAAATAGATTAGATCCAGTTACATGTTGTTGTGTTAGATTTTCCTTTTTACCTTAAGGTTTAAAATTTATGGGTGTTTTTAACAGGCAAAATGAACATTTTGAGAAATTGAAGCTTCAATATCAGAAAACTACTAGAGACAAGAAAGAAAGTAAATGATTTTATCTTGATTGGTTATCTGAGAAATTGATTTTAGTCACAAAGGTGAACTATGTTCAGCCTTCACTGATTCCAGCAGCAATGGGCATCCTGTTATGTTGCTGCCATATTGGGCAAACTCACTTTCTTTGGTATTGATCAGAATTAATTGATCTAGTTCAAGTACCATAAAATTACTTTGTTAAAAGTTCATTATTGGACTTCCCTGGTGGCACAGTTGTTGAGAATCCGCCTGCCAGTTCAGGAGACATGGGTTCGAGCCCTGGTCTGGGGAGATCCCACATGCTGTGGAGCAGCTGAGCCCATGCCCCACAACTACTGAACCTGTGCTCTAAAGCCTGTGGGCCACAACTACTGAGCCCGCATGCTGCAACTACTGAAGCCCGCGTGCCTAGAGCCCTTGCTCCACAACGACAGAAGCCACTGCAATGAGAAGCCCGCGCACTGCAAAGAAGAGTAGCCCCTGCTTGCCGCAACTAGAGAAAGCCTGCGCTCGAAACAAGGAAGACCCAACACAGCCAAAAATAAATAAATAAAATAAATAAATATATTTTTTAAAAATTTCATTATGTAGGAGTGGAAACATTTCAAAATAAAACGAATTTTTTTTTTTTTTTTTTTTTTTTGTGGTACGCGGGCCTCTCACTGCTGTGGCCTCTCCCGCTGCAGAGCACAGGCTCCAGATGCACAGGCTCAGCGGCCATGGCTCACGGGCCCAGCCGCTCCACGGCATGTGGGATCTTCCCGGACTGGGGCACGAACCCGTATCCCCTGCATTGGCAGGCGGACTCTCAACCACTGCACCACCAGGGAAGCCCAAAACCAATTATTTTTAATAGGGGCTGGGGTTTATGAAGGACTATAACATGATTCATTAAAAAAAAATTGTTTTTACATTCCTTGTATTGAAATGACCTTATAAGCACCCTCTGAGTAGATCCTGATGGAATGAAGATGTCCACATAGCTTGCCTGGATTTCTAAGAAAAACACCAAATTTGCCACTATTTCTCCAAAGTTGATTGATAATATCAGGTTGGAGTTCTGGTTATGTGGAAGTAAACATTTCTCAAAGAAATTGTTAGCATCCAGACTATCTCTGAAATAGCCATGTCAAAATACTAGAATACTTTTTAGGAGCTGCCTGAATGGCAGAAACACTGGGCTGAGAAGCAAGCCCACAGACTGGAGCCAGTGCATCAGGAGACTGAGAGGGTGTCTGGAGGGACCTCTAGTTTCCATCCTCTGGCCGTGCGTGTGTGGGTGACCTCAGGGCTGCTAACCCTTCTCATGACCAGTGCTAGCATGTTCTCCACAAGTGCTTGAGGCCACCTCTCATTTTCTCAAGTACCTTAAGAATGTCAGACCTAATTTTAGATAAGAAATTATTAAATATTTGTATAACAGAGCAGCAAAATTAATGTGTACCATCATCAACTTTAGTTCTCTCTTTTTGTTTAGTTCCCTATTTTTTCCCCCACCAGAGGAGGAAACTAAGGCCCAGAGGTCTGCAGAGGTTTTCTGCCCAAGGGTCCTTCCCAAGATGTTCCCTGTCTTGTCTCCTTGAGGGGATCAGTGAAGACTTCTTCCATTGATTGTAGGATAACTGGTACTTTCTCCTTCTCCCTGAATCAAAGGAATCTCTTCTTAGTGCCCCATCACCGCTTGATGAGTTTATCACACCCTTCTTTTCCTACATTTTTAACTCCCTAAAACGTCATTGAAAATCATTACTCAACTGTATGTGCTGTTGTTTCTCAGTCTTTTGATCAAATATAGTATCTGCTGTTCTCATCAGTTGAAATCTGACTTCTTTTGCTACTGCTTTATAGGGTATGGTGATGCATGCAGATGGCGCTAAGAAGAAACTTAAAATTGGACTTACTTTGAATTTTTTTAAAAAAATCTTTGTTATAATGTTTTGTTTCCATGTAATAAAGACTGCTGATTGTTTCATAGTTAAAAGGTGATAGTATCTTTCAAATTTGCATGAGTCTATCAAGGCTTCATGATGACAAGTGATTCCACTAAACTAAAAGATGTTTCTGGATATTTAGCCATAAAGACTATATTAGAAATTAAAACAACCACTATCATGCTCACGTTTGGGATGTGCCAATCCTATTGCTAAAAAGAATCTAACTCTTCACACCTATCAGAATGGCCAAAATCCAGAACACTGATGATACCAAATACTTATGAGGATGTCGAGCAACAGGAACCCTCATTCATTGCTGGTAGGAATGCAAAATGCTACACCCACTTTAGAAGACCGTTTTTGACAGTTTCTTATTAAACTAAACATACTCTTAGCATACAGCAATCATGATCCTTAGTGTTTACCCAAAGGAGTTAAAAACTTATGTCCACACAAACACCTGCATGTGGATGTTTATAGCAGCTTTATTCATAAATGCCAAAAGCTGGAAGCCACCTAGATGTCCTTCAGCAGGTGAATGGATAAACAAACTGTAGCATATCCAGATAATGTAATATTACTCAGTGCTAAAAAGAATGAGCTATCAAGCTATGAAAAGACATGGAAGAAGCTTAAATGCATATTATAAGTGAAAGAAACCGATCTGAGAAGGATACATACTATATGATTCCAATCCTATGACTTTCTGGAAGAAACAAAACTATGGAGACAGTAAAGATCAGAGGTTTCCAGGGGCTTGAGAGGGGAGATAGGAATAAATAGAGCACAGGGGATTTTTAGGGTGTTGAAGTACTCTGTATGAAACTACGATGTTGGGTATATGTCATTATACATTTGTCTAAACCCATAGAATGTACAACACCAAGTGTGAACACATGAACCCATGAACTGTGAGCCTGAATGTAAACTATGGACTTGGATGATTATGGTGTGTCAATGTAGATTCATCAGTTGTAACTAATGTACCTCTCTTGTTGGGAATGTTGATTATGAAGGAAGCTGTGGAAATCTCTGTATCTTCCCCTCAATTTTGCTGTGAACCTAAACCTGAAACTCTGAAAACTAAAGTCTATTTTCAAAAAAAACAATAATCAGTTATTTACCCCAATTGTTGTTAATATTTTAGCATTACAATACATAGAAATTCCCCCTTTTTCTTAAAAAAATTATTCCTCCCTCTGATTTTCTTTCTCATTTTTCCTCAGTTCTCATGTTTTCCTTCTAATAAGAGTACATTTATTTGTTTATTAAACTTAAAAAATTTGTGGTTAAGTTCTTAGTGGCCACAGTTTTACTTGGCTGCATATTTAATTTAGGTCTTAATAAAACTTGCAAAAGAAAGGAGGAATATTAAATGTAAATATGATAAGGAATAAGCAAACAAATTCTCAGACTTCTGTTGAAAACAGTTGAAGAGACACCAGCCTGTGTAAATGGCTCTCAAGGCACCCCAAGTCCCAGGATGCTCAGCGTGGACATCCTTTTAGTGTCTGTCCCCTCGAGGGTATTCCCTGAGTCCTCACCAGCCTGCACACCCTCACCCACCCTGTCATAAGTCTCATTGCCTCTCCTTCAGGGTTTCTCTGGACTCAGATCTTCCCTCTCATGTCTGGCTACCACCCCAGTCCCAGTTGCCTCATCTCTCCCAGGAGGCCATGAGCTTCCCCACTAGGGTCCCCACAGTCTGGTCTACAGTGGTCCTTCCAATGCCTGAGTCAGAGTGTTTCATTCCTCCTGGGTCCCACACTTCTACTGCCTCAGTGGTCTCTACAACCCGGTCACCACCTCGCTGTGTGGCAATCCAAGAAGAGCTTGGACCAGAAATACCTAAGGACTTCTCCAGCTCTGAGACTGGGATGAATCTGAGCACTCAATAACCTTTCTCTGTACCCATCCAGCCCAGCAAACTGAGGAAGGGCTGGAAAGTGGAGAGAGCGTGGTTGCTGGTACAGATGTCCCCTGAGGAACCGGCATCTCCATCGACTACCATGTTAAAATGGTGCGGTGGACAGTTTTGCTTTTGCTTTGCCTGCACAGTAAGTCTCTCTCCTTCCCTATCGGCATCCTTCTTTCCATTTGGGGAATTCTTTTTCTCCTCTGGATAAGTCTTGGTGGGACTGGAAATCAAAGTGCTCTGCTCTCCCTCTGCAGAAGCCAATGGACTCTTATGGCCAAACAGTCAAATGGAAGCATGTGCCTTATGGTGGCCCATCAGATCTTCCCCTGGGATTCTGCCTTCAGTGGACTAATTCTGAATACAGGAATAGGGGTTGGGGTCCAAGCATTCCAAAAGGGAGTCACTCTTGGTGCCCTGGTTCTTTCTGATCCTGGTTTTCCAGCCTTCTCTGGAGGGTCTGAAATGCTCCAAATTGGTCCCTTATTCCTAACTCAGTGGGCAGTGATTCCTGTGCTTGTAAAGGAAGCACATGCACTGTGCCCACAGGTATGTGGGATGCTGGGCACAGGCTGTGTGCTCCCGGGCACCTGACCATCTACCAGGTAGACATTCTCCCCCTTATTGATGCAGGAAGCCCATTCAGCACAGCCCAGCCCAGTACTCCACCTCGTGTCAACTCTCTAGAAACAGAGGAAAGGCCAAAGAGAAGTCAAATGTCCTTTTTAATGGGTCATGTTTAATGAAATCTGGTGAACCTTCCCAGAGACCTTTGTTACAAAGAGCAGATGTGCGGGAGGTGTGGGCTCAGAACCCATGCCAGGAACAAGTCTCTAGCGCATTCCTTTCCAGTAAAAATCTTCTTTAAGCAGACCTGTGGCTATCACCACACAGAGGGAGAAAGCAGGCCACGTGTGGTGCCTGACAGGCCTTTGCAGTGTCCTCCAATCTGAACCTGCCACTGAAGAGACTTGAGAGGCACTGGTGGTATCTCTGCCTCTTGAGTCCTACTTCATGCCAACTGCTTGATGCTTTCTGTCTAAACAGCTAGCCCAACGCAAGGATCTCACAAAGTTGCTGCCTTGATGGGCAGGGACTGTACCTTAGACACATCCTGGCTCAGGCACTGGGGATGTGACAGGAGACAGATTGGGGAAACACTTCCCTGGAGAAAATGATACAGAGGAATTGTGACTTTTTTCTTGATTTGGTCTTCCTAGGAGCTACTCTGACGAAGTGGTCAGTGACTGCTTCTGGTCACTAACAGTCAGAGAGCCACTATTGCAGTTGGTAGAAAGTTTGGGTTGCACAGCTAAAACCATGTAACTCAGATTGGGACTTGAACCCATGCTCTTTTAACTGAGATCACACACCTGGTCTCAGGACTTAACAAAGCTCAGGTTCTTGATGTCTCATCGCAGAAAGAATTCAGTGAGAGACAAAGTGATAGGTAAGAAGTGGATTTATTTAGAGAGAAACACACTCCACAGACAGGGTGTGGGCCATCTCAGAAGGTGAGAGCAACCCCAGGGTTTGAGGTTGTCAGTTTTTATAGGAGTGGTTCATTTCATAGGCTAATGAGTGGGAGGAGTATTCCAGCTGCTGTGGGGATTTCCAGAAATTTGGCCACCGCCCACTTTTTGGTCTTTGATGGCTGGCTTTGGAACCATCATGGCACCTGTGGGTGTGTTACAATGTGTTGTAACACGTTGCTAATGTGTTACAATGAGTGTATACTGAGGCTCAAGGTCTAGTGGAAATCCACTCGTCCAGTCGACTTGTCCACCATCTTGGACCTATTTGATTGTAATCAGTTTATGTCATGTCCTCGGGCTATGTCATTCTTTTAAAGGTTGTGCCCTGCCCCCTTCCCTCCTGTTTCACGCTGTGTCTGGGACAGAGAAAGCCCTGTTCCATCCCCCTCCCCCAACCCCCACCTGGCACCGTTCCCAGCTGAGTGCATCTGACACACCTCTGTTCCTTCCCAGCTCTCCCTCTGCAGGCTTCAGTACTTGCAGCTCATGTGTAAATGGGAACAGACCCATCTTGATTTCAACCCTGGGAAGGACCCAGTGCAAGCCAACAGGGGCCCAGAGGGTGACCACTGAGCTAGCACCCCCACAGCTGCCCTGAGACACCCACCTGTGCCCACTCTTGGGTCAGCATGGTCAACCCTGTGTCTGGAACCCAAGTGCAGGTCACAGCTCTGCTCCCACCAGCTCTTTGACTTGGTAAATTGGATCACCTCTCCAGTCCTGAGCTGCTCACCTGTAACTGAGGAAACTGACTTCTCTTTCTTCTGAGGAGAGGTTTGCTAGGGTGGAACTGCCACCGGCTATGCCACAGTTATTTTCCACTTGTTTTTTTGGTATGAGTCACCCACCCTCACCCCCAACCCACCTTGGCAATTGTATTAGCTGAATGAGTCAATTGGCTCACTGCAGACAATTTCTTCTCGAGCAGCTTTCTCCTCCCAGACTCTGAGTGTCTCGTCAGCAGGTAAAGTGAGAGCAGTGTGGCCACTGCTTATGCCCTGGGTCTGAACGTCGCTTCTTGGGCAGCTCTCCTGGAATTGAGTTAAATGTTGCAGGACAGCATGTGATAGACAGGAACAAACTGTCTCTTATAAAGAAACAGACTTCATTTTCTAAACCTAACAGACACAGCAATTCAGTGATTTTGTGTAATAAACATATTGATCCCAAACAGAAAGAAACCTGTGATTATTCAGTTACAGGCCCAGGAGCTTTGGTTCCAAACCAGCCAGCCCCATCTATCCCAGGACATGAAGCCTCGGAGGAAAAGGCAGCACCGACCTTGATTTTATTAGGCCCTGGACCCCAATCTGCTCGTAGAGGGGGCTGGGTGATAAATGCCTTCAGCTAGGCCTTTGCTGGTGAAAAACAGACAAATAAAAGATATCATCTTATAAACATCTGTTAGTTTAACAAAATTTTGTTAACCTTTTCCAAATTGAAGCTGTAATAATAATGCCATGAACTATGGCAAACTCAGTTTGCCCTGAAGTATTATACAAATTTTGTTTTCCCGCAGATGCAATTTCAGGCACAAAGTATATCTTTCAAACCCTTGGTTTTCATGTTTAAAGGTATTTCCATAGCTTTAAATATGCTTCCATATATTTTCATTTCACTTAATTGAAACTTCCTTGATAATATCATTTTAAGAACGTTGCTGGGAATGTTGTCATTTCCTTGTTATCATTTAATAATAACTTTTAATTTAAAAAGTTACCTTTTTTTCAGACTGGGGCACGAACCCGCATCCCCTGCCTCAGCAGGCAGACTCAACCACTGCACCACATCTGGTTGAGAGCTTTAGAGGACACAAAAAAGTATTTCTATCTATACCATGTACTTCGTGTGGAGAATATTTAAGAAAATACAGTTTTCAGAAAACAATGCTTTGGAATTGGTCTGAGACCAATCAGTTGGTCTGTGACCTCTAGGTCATTAAGGAAAAGACAATCATTTACTGATTTTAAGTCTCATTATCCAATACTGTCCTTTCATTGCATCAATTTTTTTAATTAATTAAATTTTGAATTTACTTAGTGATCTGTTTTTGGGTCTATTGTTCTGTGAATTTTAACTCATGCATAGACTTGTATAAGCACCACCACAATCAGGATATAGAATAGTTCCATCATCTAAGGAATAAACTCCCAAGTGTTGATCCTTTGAAGTCACACCCTCCCCTTCCTGGGCCCCTAGGAACTCTGCTCCCTTCTCCACTCCTTGTGATTGCGCCTTCCCAGAATGTCACATAAAATTGATCATGTAGAATGTAACCTTTTGAGACTGGCTTCTTTCACTTGGCAAAATGCCTTTAGAGATTCATTGGTGTTATTACCTGTATTGATAGTTCATTCTTATTTATTTCTGAGTGTTTTTCCATCTTATGGATATAAAACAGTTTATCTGCTTCCCTGTTGAAGAGCATTTGGGTTGTTTCCAGTTCTTGATGGTTATAAATAAAGCTCCTATTATCATTTCGGTAAAAGTTTTTGTGTGAACACACATTTTCTTTTCTCGTGGGTAATTACCAAGAACTGGGATTGATGGTAACTGTATGTTTACCTTCACAAGAAACTGCCAAACTTGTTTTCAGCATGGCTGTACTATTTTCCGTTCTGTCACTGTATTTGGCATTTTCCCTCCCTCCCTTTCCCTAGGTAACAAATGATCTGCTTTCTTTTTATTTATGCGTGAATTTTTCCCCCTCTGGTTATCTTTCAGGATTTTTCTTTATCTTTAAAGCTGTGGAGTTTTACTATGATGGGTCTGGTTATGAATTTACTATTACTATTTATTCAACACTACGTAGAATTTTCAATGTAAGTACTCATGTCCTTCAATTTTGGAAAATCTCAGCTTTCATCTCTTCAATTATCACCTCTCCAACTTTCACTTTTGTGATGGTTAATTATGTGTAAGCTTGGCTGGCAATGCGGTGCCCAGATTAAACAGTATTTCTAGGTGTGTCTGTGAGGGTGTTCCTGGGGGAGATTAGCATTTGGCTTCGTAGACTGCCCTCTCCAGCATGGGCGGGCACTTTCCAATCCACTGGCAGCCTGAATGGAACAAAAGGTGGTGGAAGGAGGAATTTGCCCTTTTTCCTGCCTCACTGTTGAGCTGGAACACCTCATCTCATCTTTTCCTGCCCTCCTACTGGGATTTACACCATCAGCTCCCAGGTTCTCAAGCCCTCAGACTCTGACTGAATTACACCACTGTCTTTCCTGAGTCTCCAGTTTGTAGACAGCAGATCTTGGGACTTCACAGCCTACATAATCGGGGGAGCCAATTCCTCATAATAAATCTCCTTTATATCTATATCTATCTATCATCTATCTGTCTCCTACTCTTTATATTTCTCTGGAGAACCGTGACTAATACAGCTTTATTCTTTCATTCAGACACTTCTTTAAATATATATATATATATATATATATATATATATACCATAAGTTTATTTTTTCTAATTTCCATTTCTTCATCTCTTCTCTGATCTGGGAGATTACCTTTCCTTTTCTTTTTTAATTTTTAAAAGAAAGCTTTAATATGGAAATCTTCAAACATATACAAAAGTAGAGAAAATTGCATAATGAAACTCCCATATATCCATCACCCAACTCCAACAATTATCAACTGACAAATCTCATTTTATTTTCACTCTCATTAACTTTCCAACCCCAACTGGGCCGTTTGGAAATAAATTCCAAATATCATATTATTTCATTTATTTATTCTTCAGTATGTATCTCTGAATTAGGATAGGTAATAGGTATCATTTCTAAAACATATCCTGCCTAAAATAGTAAGAATAATTCCTTAATTTAATCAAATACAAAATCCATTTTTAATTTCTGCCACTGTGTCGTAATTATGTGGGGTTTTTTGTTTTTGTTTTTTGCGGTATGCGGGCCTCTCACTGTTGTGGCCTCTCCCGTCGCAGAGCACCGGCTCTGGATGCGCAGGCTTAGCGGCCATGGCTCACGGGCCTACCCGCTCCGTGGCATGTGGAATCTTCCTGGACCGGGGCACGAACCCGTGTCCCCTGCATCGGCAGGCGGACTCAACCACTGCGCCACCAGGGAAGCCCCTATGTGGTTTTATTTTGGTGTTTTTTTTTTTTTTAATTTTCTTTATCTTTTCATACAGCAGGTTCTTATTAGTCATCCATTTTATACACATCAGTGTATACATGTCAATCCCAATCGCCCAATTCATCACACCACCACCACCAGCCCCCCGCCACTTTCCCCGCTTGCTGTCCATACGTTTGTTCTGTATATCTGTGTCTCAATTTCTGTCCTGCGAACCAGTTCATCTGTACCATTTTTCTAGGTTCCACGTATATGTGTTAATATACGATACTTGTTCTTCTCTTTCTGACTTACTTCACTCCGTATGACAGTCTCTAGATCCATCCACATCTCTACAAATGACCCAATTTCGTTCTTTTTTATGGCTGAGTAATATTCCATTGTATATATGTACCACATCTTCTCTATCCATTCGTCTCTCGATGGGCATTTAGGTTACTTCCATGACCTGGCTACTGTAAATAGTGCTGCAGTGAACACTGGAGTACATGTGTCTTTTTGAATTATGGTTTTCTCTGGGTATATGCCCAGGAGTGGGATTGCTGGGTCATACGGTAATTCTATTTTTAGTTTTTTAAGGAACCTCCATACTGTTCTCCATAGTTGCTGTATCAATTTACATTCCCACCAACAGTGCAAGAGTGTTCCCTTTTCTCCACACCCTCTCCAGCATTTGCTGTTTCTAGATTTTCTGATGATGCCCATTCTAACTAGTATGAGGTGGTACCTCATTGTAGATTTGATTTGCATTTCTCTAATAATTAGTGATGTTGACCAACTTTTCATGTGCTTCTTGGCCATCTGTATGTCTTCTTTGGAGAAATGTCTATTTAGGTCTTCTGCCCATTTTTGGATTGGGCTGTTTCTTTCTTTAATATTGAGGTGCATTAGCTGTTTATATATTTTGGAGATTAATCCTTTGTCTGTTGATTCATTAGCAAATATTTTCTCCCATTTTGAAGGTTGTCTTTTCATCTTGTTTATGGTTTCCTTTGCTGTGCAAAAGCTTTTAAGTTTCATTAGGTCCCATTTGTTTATTTCTGTTTTTATTTCCATTACTCTAAGAGGAGGATCAAAAAAGATCTTGCTGTGATTTATGTCAGAGTGTTCTTCCTATGTTTTCCTCTAAGAGTTTTATAGTGTCCAGTCTTACATTTAGGTCTCTAATCCATTTTGAGTTTATTTCTGTGTATGGTATTACGGACTGTTCTAATTTCATTCTTTTACATGTAGCTGTCCAGTTTTCCCAGCACCACTTATTGAAGAGGCTGTTTTTTCTCCATTGTATATCCTTGCCTCCTTTGTCATAGATTAGTTGACCATAGGTACATTGGTTTATCTCTGGGCTTTCTATCTTGCTCCATTGATCTATGTTGCTGTTTTTGTGGCAGTACCATATTGTCTTGATTACTGCAGCTTTGTAGTATAGCCTGAAGTCAGGGAGTCTCATTCCTCCAGCTCCGTTTTTTTCCCTCAAGACTGCTTTGGCTATTTGGGGTCTCTTGTGTCTCCATACAAATTTTATGAGTTTTTGTTCTACCTCCATAAAAACTTCCATTGGTAATTTGACAGGGATTGCATTGAATCTGTAGATTGCTTTGGGTAGTATAGTCATTTTCACAATATTGATTCTTCCAATCCAAGGCCATGATATATCTCTCCATCTGTTAGTATCATCTTTAATTTCTTTCATCAGTGTCTTATAATTTTCTGCATACAGGTCTTTTGTCTCCCTAAGTAGGTTGATTCCTAGGTATTTTATTCTTTTTGTTACAATGGTAAATGGCAGTGTTTCCTTAATTTCTCTCTCAGATTTTTCATCATTAGTGTATAGGAATGCAAGAGATTTCTGTGCATTAATTTTGTATGCTGCGACTTTACCAAATTCATTGATTAGCTCTAATAATTTTCTGGTGGCATCTTTAGGATTCTCTATGTATAGTATCATGTCATCTGCAAACAGTGACAGTTTTACTTATTCTTTTCCAATTTGTATTCCTTTTATTTCTTTTTCTTCTCTGATTGCTGTGACTAAAACTTCCAAAACTATGTTGAATAATAGTGGTGAGAGTGGACAACCTTGTCTTGTTCCTGATTTTAGAGGAAATTCTTTCAGTTTTACACCATTGAGAATGATGTTTGCTGTGGGTTTGTCATATATGGCCTTTATTATGTTGAGGTAGGTTCCCTCTATGCCCACTTTTTGGAGAGTTTTTATCATAAATGGGTGTGGAATTCTGTAAAAAGATTTTCTGCATCTATTGAGATGATCATATGGTTTTTATTCTTCAACTTGTTAATACGGTGTGTCACATTGATTGATTTACATATATTGAAGAATCCTTGCATCCCTGGGATAAATCCCACTTGATCATGGTGTATGACCCTTTTAATGTGCTGTTGGATTCTGTTTGCTAGTATTTTGTCGAGGATTTTTGCATCTATATTCATCAGTGATATTGGTTTGTAATTGTCTTTTTTTGTAATATCTTTGTCTGGTTTTGGTATCAGGGTGATCGTGGCCTCATAGAATGAGTTTGGGAGTGTTCCTTCCTCTGCAATTTTTTCGAGGGGTTTGAGAAGGATGGGTGTTAGCTCTTCTCTAAATGTTTGATAGAATCCACCTGTGAAGCAGTGAAGCCATCTGGTACTGGATTTTGTGTGTTGGAAGATTTTAAATCACAGTTTCAATTTCATTGCTTGTGATTGGTCTGCTCATATTTTCTATATCTTCCTGTTTCAGTCTTGGAAGTTTATACCTTTCTAAGAATTTGTCCATTTCTTCCAGGTTGGGCATTTTATTGGCATAGAGTTTCTTGTAGTAGTCTCTTAGGATGCTTCATATTTCTGCTGTGTCTGTTGTAACTTCTCCTTTTTCATTTCTAATTTTATTGATCTGAGTCCTCTCCCTCTCTTTCTTGATGAGTCTGGCTAATAGTTTATCAATTTTGTTTATCTTCTCAAAGAACCAGCTTTTAATTTTATTGATCTTTGCTATTGTTTTTTTTTCTCTTTCATTTATTTCTGCTCTGATATTTATGATTTCTTTCCTTCTGCTAACTTTGGGTTTTGTTTGTTCTTCTTTCTCTAGTTCCTTTAGGTATAATGTTAGATTGTTTATTTGAGATTTTTCTGTTTTATTGAGGTAGGCTTGTATAGCTATAAACTTCCCCCTTAGAACTGCTTTTGCTGCATCCCATAGGTTTTGGATCATCGTGTTTTCATTGTCATTTGTCTCTAGGTATTTCTTGATTTCCTCTTTGATTTCTTCAGTGATCACTTGGCTATTTAGTAACGTATTGTTTAGCCTCCATGTGTTTGTGTTTTTTTACGTTTTTCCCCCTGTAATTGGTTTCTAATCTCATAGCATTGTGGTCAGAAAAGATGCTTGATATGATTTCAATTTTCTTAAATTTACTGAGGCTTGATTTGTGACCCAATATGTGATCTATCCTGGAGAATGTTCTGTGTGCACTTGAGAAGAAAGTGTAATCTCCTGTTTTGGGATGGAATGTCCTATAAATATCAATTAAATCTATTGGGTCCTTTGTGTCATTTAAAGCTTGTGTTTCCTTATTAATTTTCTGTTGGGATGGTCTGTCCATTGTTGTAAGTGAGGTGTTAAAGTCCCCCACTATTATTGTGTCACTGTTGAGATCCTCTTTTATAGCTGTTAGCAGTTGCCTTATGTATTGATGTGCTCCTATGTTGGCTGCATATATATTTATAATTGTTATATCTTCTTCTTGGGTTGATCCCTTGATCATTATGTAGTGTCCTTCCTGTCTCTTGTAACATTCTTTATTTTAAAGTGTATTTTATCTGATATGAGTATTGCTACTCCAGATCTATTTTGATTTCCATTTGCATAGAATATCTTTTTCATCCCTTCACTTTCAGTCTGTATGTGTCCCTATGTCTGAATGGGTCTCTTGTAGACAGCATATATATGGGTCTTGTTATTGTATCCATTCAGCAAGTCTGTGTCTTTTGGTTGAAGTATTTAATCCATTCACGTCTAAGGTAATTATTGATAATGTATGTTCAATTCAATGTATGTTCCTATTACCATTTTCCTACCATTTTGAGTTTGTTTTTGAAGGTCCTTTTCTTCTCTTGTGTTTCCCACTTAGAGAAGTTCCTTTAGCATTTGTTGTAAAGCTGGTTTGGTGGTGCTGAGTTCTCTTAGCTTTTGCTTGTCTGTAAAGCTTTTGATTTCTCCATCGAATCTGAATGAGATCCTTGCTGGATAGAGGAATCTTGGTTGTAGTTTTTTTCCCTTTCATCACTTTAAATGTATCATGCCACTCCCTTCTAGCTTGCAGAGTTTCTGCTGAGAAATCAGCTGTTAACCTTATGGGAGTTTCTTGGATGTTGTCATTTTTACCTTGCTGCTTTCACTAATTTTTCTTTTTCTTTAATTTTTGCCAGTTTGATTACTATGTGTCTCGGCATGTTTCTCCTTGGGTTTATCCTGTGTGGGACTCTGTGCTTCCTGGACTTTGGTGGCTATTTCCATTCCCATGTTAGGTAATTTTTCGGCTATAATCTCTTCAAAAATTTTCTCACGTCCTTTCTCTCTCTCTTCTCTTTCTGGGACCACTCTAATGCAAATGTTGTTGTGTTTAATGTCCCAGAGGTCTCTTAGGCTGTCTTCATTTCTTTTCATTCTTTTTTCTTTATTCTGTTCTGCAGCAGTGAATTCCACCATTCTGTCTTCCAGGTCACTTATCCGTTCTTCTGCCTCAGTTATTCCACTATTGATTCCTTCTAGTGTATTTTTCATTTCAATTATTGTATTGTTCATATCTGTTTGTTTGTTTTTTAATTTTTCTAGGTCTTTGTTAAACATTTCTTGCAGCTTCTCGACCTTTACTTCCATTCTTTTACCAAGGTCCTGGATCATCTTCACTATCATTTTTCTGAATTCTTTTTCTGGAAGGTTGCCTATCTCCACTTCATTTAGTTGTTTTTCTGGGGTTTTATCTTGTTCCTTCATCTGGTACATAGCCCTCTGCCTTTTCATCTTGTCTATTTTTCTATGAATGTGGTTTTTGTTCCACAGGTTGCAGGATTGTAGTTCTTCTTGCTTCTGCTGTCTGCCCTCTGCTGGATAAGGCTATCTAAGAGGCTTGTGCAAGTTTCCTGATGGGAGGGACTGGTGGTGGGTACAGCTGGCTGTTGCTCTGGTGGGGAGAGCTCAGTAAAACTTTAATCCACTTGCCTGCTGATGGGTGAGGCATGGGGCCCTCACTGTTGGTTTTTTGGCCTGAGGGGACCCAACACTGGTGCCTACCTGAGCTCTTTGGTAGGATAATGGCAGACTCTGGGAGGGCTCATGCCAAGGAGTACTTCCCAGAACTTCTGCTGTCAGTGTCCTTGTCCTCACGGTGAGACACAGCCACCCCCCCCCCCGCCTCTGCAGGAGACCTCCCAATACTAGCAGGTAGGTCTGGTTCAGTCTCTATGGGGTCACTGCTCCTTCCCCTGTGTCCCGATGCACACACTGCTTTGTGTGTGCCCTCCAAGTGTGGAGTCTCTGTTTCCCTCAGTCCTGTCAAAGTCCTGCAATCAAATCCCGCTAGCCTTAAAAGTGTGATTCTCTAGGAATTCCTCCTCCCGTTGCTGGACCCCCAGGTTCAGAAGCCTGACGTGGGGCTCAGAACCTTCACTCCAGTAGGTGGGCTTCTGTGGTATAAGTGTTCTCCAGTTTGTGGGTCACCCACCAGCAGTTATGGGATTTGATTTTATTGTGATTGTGCCCCTCCTACCATCTCACTGTGGCTTCTCGTTTGTCTTTGGATGTTGGGTATCTTTTTTGGTGAGTTCAAGTGTCTTTCTGTCGATGGTTGTTCAGCAGTTAGTTGTGATTCCAATGTTCTCACAAGAGGGAGTGAGAGCACGTCCTTCTACTCTGCCATCTTGAACCAATCTCCATAATTATGTTTTATAGTTGGGTTATTCTAATCAGGACCCATTGGTTGATAAATCTCTTAAATTGCTTTTAATTATAGATTCTTTCTTCTATCTTTTTGTTTTTGCAATTTATTTTTGTTGAACAGACTAGGTCTTTTTCCTCTATAGTTTCCTGTATTTTGGATTCTGCTGGTAGCATCCCAGCAGTATTATTTATTGTATTTCCCTGTCCCCAATATTTCTTATAAACTGGTAGTTAGATCTAGAAGTTTGATCAGATTCAGGTTTGCATTTTTTTCAAGAAAACTTCATAGTTGTTATTTTTCTTTCCTATTGCATCATATCAAGAGGTACATATGTCTGTTTGTTCTTTTGTTTTTAATGTTGAAACTGAACTGTGGCATTTGGAAGTTGCCAGCCTGATTACAAATTTCTCATAACCTTTTCACCTGGTGGTTTTAGAAACCATTCATGATCATTGCTTAGGTCTATTGTTTCATAACAAATTACAAAATGGTGATATCTTAATTCTACAAATCCTTCTTTATTTAAATTTTTCCATCAAGCAAAGTTTTTCCTCATCAACTGTATTGTTACTCTGAAGTACAGTTATTTCCCTTTATTTTGTTTTTCAGGACAATGAATTGGTTACCTAGTGACAAACGAGGTTATGTGTATAGGAGGGTGTTGGTACCATTTTGAACACATGAATTATTTAAAAACACAATTTATATGCTGTGACTCACTATAATTATTATTTTGATGATGCTCAAAATGCTTCATCTTTGTCTAGTATTTTATTTTCCTATGGTTTCTGTACCAAATTATCACAAACTTGGTGGCTTAAACAATTAAAATTTATTGTTTCACTGTTTTGGAGGCCAGAAGTGCAAAGTCAGTTTCACTAGATCAAAATCAAGGTGTTGGCAGGGCCATGCTCCCTCTGGATTAGTTTTCCTTTTCAATTTACTAAATCTCTTGCTTTCTGGATATATCCTCTATTAAATCTATAGTCTGAGACTTTTAATTATCAAGATATCTGATTTTTTCTCATAATCACCTGTTCTTTTGCCATAATGGCATGCTTTTATTTTGAATGTTCTTGTTCCATGGATGCAATGACCTCTTTTATCAGTCTGAGGATTTAATATCTTTCTCAGATTGCCCTAGAATACTTATTCTAAGGTTTTACATCATGTGTGTGTTTGTGTGTGATTGTGGTCAATGTAAATGACACTCCTATAATTGTGTGGTGCACTATCTATAATTGTGTAAGCTGTATGCAGCAGATCTGGGTCTTCTGGCTATTTTTCATAACACTTGACTTTCTCATATGATTTGTAATTCTTGTGTGTGAGCTTATCTTCTGTGGGAATTTTACTTCTTGGGTGTCCCAAGACAAAAAAGCTGTCTCCCTGTGAAAAAATTTCACATTGATTCACAGGTACATGGCTCCCAACCAGACCATGGGTTAATGACCTGGCTCTGGGCACCCACTGGTGAAGCTCACATGCATGCTGATGATTTCCATCCAGAACTCTGGTGCAGAGGGATTCCAGCTCCTTCTAACAGGCAGCCATGAACCTATTTGGGACCCTGAATACATGAATCTTTTCTCACCTGCTGTTTCTGTGTGATGCTGGGTCCTACCTTTTCTCCTGCTTCAACTTCCAAAGGGGAATTTTTTTAAGTTATAGGAAAAATAAAGGGGGAAATGAACCCATAGATTTCAATCCCTGGTTTGCTAAAGAGATCTTCTTAAAAAAATATGTATCCCACTTAAAAAAATTGTATACATGAATAAATTAAAAAGAATGTGCTACTCTCCCAGACATACTAACTTCCCAGCAAATAAATCTCTGGCAGTTGGTAAGTTTTGAGAGTGAACAGAGAGCATTTGTCACAGAAAATGACAAGCACAGACATTGAAGATGTCAGTTTCCAAATAAGTGTCTACATTGTTTGAGTAAACTACTAACTTCTTCATATATGTAGTTTAAAATTCTCACAGTTTAAGAAATGTTAAGATCTTAAAAAAATTTTTCTTGCTCTAATTTCTGTTTATGAGAAAAAGATGAAACAGAAAGGGCTAGAGCTAGGTTGAGCTGATCAAAATTGGCAAAGGTCATAAGATAAAACTTTTACAACATACAGTTTGTATTAATAAAATCTGGGGCCTCTCAGTTGAGAATAATAGATTTGTATCTGAAGTCCTGAGAATCTGGCTTTCATCAGCTGCTTTGATTCAATAAGCACGTTTTGAGCCTGACTCTGAGTGAGATGCTGTGTTGGCAATGGGGGACATAAACGCCTGCCATGCATCCCCTGATCTCATGCAACCACTCATTAACTGGCGCCTCTTAATTTAAGGTCCAACTCAGATCGGTTTCTACTGCCAGTTTTAAGGAAAGGCAGCTGGGGTTCATGTGCAAGATAAAAGCAGGATTAAAACTCGCTTGTCACCTATTAGCTGTGACCTCTAGCAAATCATTTTACTTTTTTCAATTCCCCACTTTAGGATACAATTTTACCCCTGGGACTGTGGTGTTGTGGGAAATTAAATGAAAGAAGGGTGTGGGCAGGCATATTAGTAAATCTGAAAAATGAACTTACCCTGCTCGGTTTTCTCCATGTTTCCCCAAAACAAGTAGCATAGACCCAAACAAACACTGAGAACTGAGGCCGCTTCAAGTGAGCTGCAAACAGGTGACTGCACCATCATCCTTGGGAAAATTCAGGATTAATGCCATAGTCAATACTCCAAAACAGCTTTTTAAAATAATGAATTAATATTTTCTAAGAGTAGTTGGCAATGCTTATAATTAAGTGCTAAATCATTCTATTTATTAAGTAACAGACTTAGTAAAATATATCATTATCAACTTAATTACTAAACAAGTCAAGGGTTATTCACTTTAAATATAACTAGGTATGCCAGCATAAATTCCCTTTTCCTGGACATGAGACCCTGGGCATATTGTGAACAACATCAGCATAAGATGAAACATAGCTGTCAGGAAGAATAATAGAGCCTTTCTGGGGAAGGTCTTAAAAAGCAAGAGTATAAGTTGGCTTGACTTTTTACCATGATTATTAGGATGATAATCTCTAAAGATGATTCATGTTGAGTTTGACAGAAGTGAAGAAGCTTAGAGAAAAGTGAGGGAAATTGGAAAAGTTACAATCATCTTTTCACTTTTACTTCTTTTGTGCCACCCCTAGGTCCAAGTCAAAAAGAAGGAGTTATGGACCTACAAGTAGGAGTTAAAATCAAGACAGCCAACGTATTCTCTGTAAATCCTCCTAGAAGCATAAAGTAGATGAAAAGATCTTTCCATCACTTCTTACCCAAGACCCTGGATGCCAATAACTATCTATTGTTAAACATCCTTAGTGATGAGACTCCTCTAAGAGCATGGTTTCAGAGTTTTAGTTTCAGAGCAATCTCACAGTCAGGTAAGTACATACACCTAAACCCTCTTTAAACTAATTCTTCTTGATTTTGTCATTGTCATTGTCATTGAAACTCCTCCTGAAAACTCTTCATGCACTTAAGGTGAGTTATCACTATGGCTTCTTGCCATTCAGTTCACAAACTTTTCTTTCATCATAGATTCTTACCTTTAATGGTAACATTGACATTACTATTTGACCTATCCACATAGACAAATATATATATATATATAAATGTATATATGCACATGTGTACACACACACACATACTTAGAAAGAGATCGAGATTGAGCAAATAAATAATTACATAAAATTCCTTAGAAACTAAGATTTTCAATGTAAGAAAAGGAATACATCCTTATAATCAGACTTAAGTAAAACCCTATAAACTTACTTTGATTTGGAAAGGTGAATATAAGCTCATAATGTGATCTTAAAAACAACAACACAGAGGAGGCCTAGATTCAAGGACAAGACAGTTTCAATGAGCACACACACACACTCCCCACTCCAAGTTCCCAGACTATGGTCTCCAAATGCTATTTTTCACTAAAGGGAACCAGGGCTCCTGGAGAAATGGCTGTTCTGGGGCAGATACAGTACAAGATGATCCTGAGACATTGTATTGTGGCCAAAAATAGGGAAGTTGCCAAGGGAGCTGTGTCCAGGAGCCGACCTGGAGGAACCCCTACAGGAAAAAGATAGGACAATTGATGCACCAATGACAATAAATGACTAAAATGTATTGAAATAAAATGGACACATAAAGTTCTATGCTATTATAATAATAATAAAAAAGAAAGTCTCATTGGTTTCCTTGTAGGTTCCCAATTATTCTGAAAATTCATAAAGAGAAAGCATCAAGTATTTATTCCACCTTTCTTCTACAGACTGTATCTCAGGTTAACCAAATAGTTACAGAAAAATTCTAGCTAATAAATGCAGAAGAAAAAAATCAAAATAGAAAACCACCATTATGCAACTACTAATGAAAAAACAGATCTGGGCAATAAATGAATGTTAATAACATGAGGCTGATAAGAAACATTTGATAAGTGGATCAGGATGACAACACCTTAATATGCTACTGATTAATCTCAAATCCACTAAACCTGGGGTGAGACATTAGGTGTACAAAACGAACTACCAGCACCCCTTATGGACTATTCATGCTAAGAATTTCAAATCCCAGTCTAAACAAGCCTCTAAATCCAAACACTAGCTTACAGGAACTATGGGAGGAAAGGAATGTGTTAGTTACATTGTGCTCAAATCAAACACAGAGACCAGACTTGAAAATTCCCTGAGCAGACAAAACCAGTTTAATCATATAAGCAAAGCTTAATTTAGCGGATTTTGCAGGACAAGTAAAGCTAACTTGACCTGGGTCACTTGTTGCTTATGCCTCTGAAAATCATAAACAAAACTTAAATTTTTCCCCCAAATTGATATGAGGTAACTACTAACCAATAGCTTTTCGTTCAAGAAAATTAAAATTCTTATCAATTACTCTGAAAAATAAAGAGAGCTGCCTTCACACTATACTGCTTTACAGCAATTTACCTCTGAGCCTCATTCATGTTTTGATCTGAATGCTCCCAGTTTGCAAACTGTCTTTTTGGTCTTTGCACAATAAACTTTTACTAATTACTACTTCAGTGAGTCATTGTTTTTACTTCTTCTTTTTTTTTTTTTCTGAACTTTTGACAACTTTTGTGAGGTTGCAATGCAGCAAAACCTAAACTGTGGGAAATTGAGCAGGCCTCACATGAGTCATGAAAACAGAAAGAAGGGAAGTATTACACGATGAAAGAGCTTGAGAAAGTTCTCAGCCAAATGCACCATGTAGACTTTGATTGGAGCCTATTTGAACAAAATGACTGTAAAAATATTTTTTTAGAAATTTAAAAACAAACTGGGTATTAAATGATGTCAAGGAGTTACTGCTAATTTTGAAAAGTATGATAATGTATTTTGGTTAGGTTTTTAAAAAATTCTTTTAGAGAGACATAATGACATATTTAAGAGTGACATTTTGGGATTTGCTTTAAAATGCTGCAGGAAAACACTGGGTGGCAGGGGGAGTTGGGGTGGAGAGCTGGGAGAGCAAGGCTGGCACATTGTTGATATATCTGAAGCAGGTGATCGCTACCTGGGGGTTCATTATGTGCTTCTTGTTACTTTTGTGTATGTTTGGAAATCTCTATAAAAGAAAGTCTGAAGAAAGAACACATGATTGAATTTGACCTGCTCAGTGGAAAGAAGGAAGGAAGGAAGGAGGGAAGGAAGAGATAAAGGGAGGAAGGAAGGAAGGATAGAGCATGTGCCTGAGCATGAAGAAGAAAGGATGGTACAGGGAGTTTCTAGAGCTTCTTGTGAGGGCAGGCTGCCTTCTCCATGCCAGAGTGGGTGGAAATAACACTGCCAGATGTGAAAAGTAGCAGGAAGGCTAGAAGTCTGACACATGATCTTTTCCCTTTCTGATGCCTTTGTCCAATCTTTGCATCAATAATTTGGGTCTGGCTCCTTGCCTTTAGTTGTATTATTGAGGTGTGTTTCTCACTGTAGAAGTCCAGCTGGATAAACACCATCTCTGAGTGATTTTTGCACTTTATGAGTCCCTTACTTGTTAAGTTCCTCCCTCTATTGCTATAAGAAGCAAAGGCAAAACTTACAGAAAATTCCAGGGCTCTCAGTGGAAACATTAACATGCTATAAGAGGAAGAACATTGCTGAGAGATTGCCTGTGTGTTGGTTGGGTTTCCGTTGGTTATTCTGTTTATATACACTAGCCACCACCCTAAAGCTTCAGATATAAGATGTAGACTCTCTCCTGGGTTCCAGTGAAGATCATTACCATGAAATTACTTCCATTCCACAGCAATCTATCCACATCATGACTAAAAATGCTGATGAAGACATGAGTTTTGCCTTGCCTGTTCTCACTCTCTCTCCTTTCCTGGAGACTCAGGATATTTGGGAGAAATGGAAGAGAGGGGCTGGGAATACACAGATATGAACACTAGACAACCTGGGGTGTCCAGAACTTTCTTTCTATACAATACACTGCCTGTGGCTTTTATATCCCCTAGAACTGTTTGGAGAATCACAGAATTTTTTGAAAGACTTTTATTCCCAGTAGTGACGTGAGCATTTATCACTCTTATTCTAATTTGTGATCAGTGTGATCACTGAAGGCGTAGACTAACCTGAGAAAATGTGATCACTGAAGCCATAGACTAACCTGAGAAGATTCCATACTAGTTTATTTTTTTACTATTATTTTTTAATGAGAACTTTGGAAATCTACTGTCTTAGCAACTTTCAAATATACAATTGAGTATTATTAACTATAGTCATGATGCTGTACATTACATCCCCAGGACTTATTTATTTTATAACTGGAAGTTTTGAACCTTTTGACTCCATCACCATTTCACCCACCCCCATTTCTCTGTTTCTAAGAATTTGGTTTTTGTTTTGTTTTGTTGCTGTTATTTTAGATTCTATATAAAGGTGAGATCTTACAGTATTTTTCTTTCTCTGTCTGACTTATTTCACTTAGCATAACGCCCTCAATGCCAATTTGTGTTGCTGCAAATGGCAGGATTTCCTTGCTTTTTATGGCTGTATAATATTCCATTGTATCTAGATACCACATTTTCTTTATTCATTTATCCATTGAGGTCACTTAGGTTGTTTCCATATCTTGGCTATTGTGAATGATGTTACAATGAACATGGGGGTACAGATATCTCTTTGAGATCCTGTTTTCATTTTCTTTGGATACATACCCAGAAGTGGAATTGATGGATCATATGGCAGTTCTATTTTTAATTATTTGAGGAATCTCTATACAGTTTACCATAGTGGCTGCACCAATTTACATTGCTCTACTAGTGCATATGGGCCCTCAACTCCAGTCAGCTACTCTTCCCACTGCATGCATCTGTCCACATGGCTAACTTTTAATATGTATATTTTTACATTATGTAAATTCTTAATTAGCCTGTCTTGTTTAGATTGTATACATCATTATATCTGACATTCTTGTAACTACTGTGTGGTCAATAAGATTCCTATAAGAAACTCTGCTTTTTAAAGACAAAAATACCATGCTGAGAGGGGTGACTTAACTTACATCCCACATTAGTGGGTGATCACTCCATAGGATCTTTAAAACAAGTACATTTTTAAAGAACTAAGGTGAATAAAGGTACAACAAAAAACTGTCAAAAAAAATACAGTGGAATTTCCAGAGGAAAAACTCAGTTGAGGCCAAGAGAAATTTTGGAAAGGTTTCCTGGATTTGGTATTGTGACAGGCTTTTCTAAGGAAGGGCAA
The DNA here is from genome assembly GCF_059928025.1 of Delphinapterus leucas. Lineage (NCBI taxonomy): Eukaryota > Metazoa > Chordata > Mammalia > Artiodactyla > Monodontidae > Delphinapterus > Delphinapterus leucas. Next base: position 31,152,159 of record NC_143134.1, read on the forward strand.
AATGAGTGGTGCACATTGGGGAGGGGGCAGAAGCTCATCTAGGAGAAGCAGAGAGCACAGAGGTGGGGGCCGTCAAGTGTAGCTGTGAGGGGGTCTTGGAATTCTCCACTTGGGTGGATCAGAGAGCGTGGGATAGTCAGTAGAGGCTCAGTCATGGAAATCCTTAAATGTACCTTATTAATGCAAAAACCCAAACTTTACCAAAAAGACGAAGGATATACCATTTCTATAGTGGAGGAGAACCATGGAATATGTCTATACTATTCAAATAGTGGGAAATGTTGTTATATTGGTTTGGTCTTCAAGAATCCTGGAGAACAATATACATACATTTTTTGATATGTTATTGTGCAAATTTAAAAAATACTAGAGTACTCATTACTGCGCTTTTTGAAAACACTAACATGGAAAATTCAGTCACAATATTGATAACAATACTTTTGTTTTATAAAGAAGTATGAGAGTGATACTCTTTTACTAAAACAAAGCCATAGTCCTAGTTCTCGGCCCTTGCTAGGTAGTTCCATGATTCACCTTTAAGAGTAGCTTCATAGCACATTTTGAGAAAAACTGAAATATGAATAAGTTTAAGGTAGAAAATATTGTTATTAAAAAGAAAGCTTGGGCTCCCCTGGTGGCGCAGTGGTTGAGAGTCCGCCTGCCGTTGCAGGGGACATGGGTTCGTGCCCCGGTCCAGGAAGATCCCACATGCCGCGGAGCGGCTGTGCCCGTGAGCCATGGCCGCTGAGCCTGCACGTCCGGAGCCTGTGCTCCGCAACGGGAGAGGCCACAACAGTGAGAGGCCTGCGTACGGCAAAAAAAAAAAAAAAAGAAGAAAGAAAGCTTGATATTTACATATGAAAATGAGTTTCTACTATAATAACTCTAAAGTAATCTTCCAGGTATTTAAAGATAGGTAGGTCTTACTTAGATCTGTTTGAAATGGAATAACAGTGGCCAGATTTACTCTATGGACTGAATTAAAAAATGGACAAAATACATGAAACAAAAGCATTTAAGACATTGAACATCAGACAACAAAAGACAATGATCCCCAAGAAGCAGGAAAGAATGAGGCGAGCCCCATGATTACTCAGTTTTTGGCCCTTAGAGAGGTTCTAAGCCATGGTGCCAGTAGGGGCAATGGGGATGCTGGTGGTCTCTCTGAATTAGAGCTGAGAACCTGGGAAAATCAACATAACAAGAGTTTTGGAGAAGAGATAGATGCACAGGAAGAACCTCGGAGACTTGCAGAGGGTCCCTTGAATATTCAGCAAAGTACTGCCTAGGATATAAGTGTGAGGAAACTATCCAAGGACTGGGAAAGAGTGACTCAAAATATTAAAGAGAACAGTGCCTCACAGAGCACACAGCCCCCAAACAGTGCCCATTCCCCAAAGTCAGAGGGAAAAACCTTATAATTCAAAGGACATTTGTTAGTGTACTAAGAAGGGCCTTGCTCCTGTAGGAAGGAATTAATCCTAGACTAAACTCAGATCTGGTTCTGCTGAACAAATCTTAAAGTGAAGCCCAGAAATGATCAGACTGTTTGCAGGTAGATTAACCACATCACAGAACAAAGCTCAAAAATATTTATAGGAATACAAAAATATTCAATAACCTATGAGGTAAATTCACAAATCTAGCATCCAGTAAAAAATTCCCAGATAAGCATAGAAGCAGGAAAATGCAACCCATAATGATGAGACAAATCAATGTATCAAAACTGATGCCAAAATGACACAGATGATAGAATGAATAACAAGGACTTTAAAACAGTTATTTTGACTATAGTCCGTATGTTCAAGAAGCTACAGAACAGATTGAAAATGCTAAGTAGAGACATAGAAGACCCAAATCAAATTTCTAGAGACAAAAATTACAATAACTGTGTTGAAAAATATGCCAGATGACCATTGCAGCAGATTAGACATTTCAGAAGAAAATATTAGTGAGCTGAAAGACATAGCATTAGAAGCTGTCCAAAATAAAACACAAGAAAAACAAAGATTAAAAAAAATTAACAGAGTGACCAGACATAGGTAATTGGAGTCCCCAAAGAAGAGGAGAAGTGAGAAACTGAAAAATATTTGAAAAAATAATGGCAATGTCAAGAGTGAACTATGGTCTTAGGTGACAATGATGTGTCAATGTAGGGTCTTCAATTGTAACAGATGTACCACTCTGCTAGGGGATGTTTGTAATGGGGGAGACTGTGTATGTAGGGGCAGGGGATATCTGGGAAATTTCTGTACTTGCCCCACCATTTTGCTGTGAATCTAAAACTGCTTCAAAAACAATAGTCTTTTTAAAACAGCATCTAGCCAAGAAAATCTTCAAATAAACTTACAAATAAAATTTTTCTGTAAATTAAAAAATATATAAATGGCTAAAATTTTTCCTGATTTGATGAAAATTATAAATACCTAGATCCAAGAATCTCACTGAACCCCAAGAGCAAGAAATATGAAACCCACATGAAAGCACATTATAATCAAATAATGAGGGGAAAATGTGGGCAAGAGCATTTATGTGGTTTCCATGGGAATGAATGAGGGACAGCAGGTTTAAGATTGGCTAGTCTGAATAATTTCAGCAGGCTCTGAAGTATAGGGGTTGTCTTGGTTTTCTGGCACCTGACCCTGGGGTGGTTAGGGCAAGGGAATAATGGATCTGATTGTGAAAGCTGATCAAGTAGGTGGTTGGGGTGTGGACTCTGGATTGTTTGGCTTGCATATGAAAGGAGTGCTTGGAGAGGAGACCTATAATATCTCCAGGAGTTGACTAGCTCTGGGAAGGCATCCCACCAGGGTCAGCAAGGCCTTAAGATATCAGAGGATCAAATACAGAAATTAGAAAATGTGGTTATTAAAGTAAGTGGTGTCTAGAAGCTTTTCCAAACAAGGAAACAGAATTTTTCTCTAGAGTTTCCAGGAGGAATGCAGCCCTGTGGATGTATTTTGGACCTCTAGCTCCAGAAGTATAAGATAATAAATTTGCATTGTTTTAATCCACTGTTTGTGCTGATTGATTATAGCAGAACCTAATTCCAGATTCCAAAATTTATATTAGTTTCCTAATGCTGCTACAATAAATTACCTTAAGAAATTAAAAAAAAAGAGGAAATGAAGTCCAAGTAAGCAGAAGAAAAAAATAATAAAGATTATTTTTGAAATAGAAAATTTAAAAAAGAAGAGTAAAAATAATATATTCAAAAGTTTGTTCTTTAAGAAAATCAGTAAAATTTCTAAACTGCTGGGAGACTGAATGGAAAAAAAAGAGAGAAAACAAAAATTACTAATATCAGGAATGAGAGAGGTGACATCATACCAGATCCTACAAATGATAGTTGGAGAACATTTTGATCACTTTTTGCCCATAATTTTGACAATTTAGATGAAATGAACAAAATCTTGGAAAGACACAAACTATCAAAGCTCACTTAATAAGAAACAGATGATCTGAGTAGGCCTATGTCTATAAAAGACTATAAAAGAATTTAAATTTCATGTTAATAATTTTTCCACAACGAAAACTTGAGGCACAGATGGCTTCACTCATGAATTCTACAGAACATTTATGGAGAAAGTAATATCACTTCTACACAATCTCTTTCAGAAAATACAAGAGGTGGTAATCTTCTAACTCATCCTATGAGGCCAGCTTTCCTCTATTACAAAAAACAGACAAAGATATTACAAACAAAAGAAAACTACAGCCCAATATCCCTCATGAACACAGATGCAAAAATTCTTAATAAAACGGTAACAGATAGATTCCAACATATATAAGAAGTATAATGCAATGTGACCGAGTAGGGTTTATCCTAGGAATGTCAGGTTGGTTAACATTCAAAAATCAATTTATTTAACACACTGTTTTAATACTAAAATTATACATCAGATGATTATGTCAACAGATGCAGAAAAAGTGTTCAAAAGAATGCAAATCCATTGCTGATAAAAAAAATAAAATAAAAACAAAAAAAAGAAAACCTCAAACTAGGAATAGAAGGAAAACTGAACCTGATAATGAGCACCTATAAACACCTACTGCTAACCTCTCAGCACTGAAAGACTGAATGCTCTCCCCTGAGATCAGGGACAAGATAAGGACGTCTGTTCTCATCCTTCTACTTACCATTACTCTGATGTTTCCAGTCAGTGCAAGAAGATAAGAGTAGCAAGGAAGAAACTGTCTTTATTTCCAGATGACATGTCCATCTATGTAGAAAATAGTATGGAATCTACAAGAATAGTGAAGTGTATCCATGACTCCGCTCTCTTATCACTCCTTCATGTTCTCTTCCAACGACGACTCTCTCATCAATCAACTAAAATAATAAAGAGGGAGAAGATGATGACTGCTCTTTGTTGCCTACACAAACAGAGAAACAGAGGCACTATGGGCAATCTTCCATATTCTGCCTGAAATGTAAGGCAAAGAAAGTGACGACTGAGTAAAGAAGCATTGTTTGGAATTAGCTAGCTGGAATTAAAGGCAAAGTTTGTTTAACTCAAAGACAAACATCTAAGGCACAGAACATCAATCCCTACAAGTTGCTTCACGCTCAGTGAGTTTCATGGGACCAGGTCCTTCTCATCTTCTCATCCTTTCCATCCTTGTCTTCCTGCTCTTTTGCCACACTCTATGGCCTCAACTCATAAAAGATGACTCCTTCTATTCTTTCTACCACTGATCAACAAACCAAAGTGGATATAGAGCCAGTCAACTGCATTTTTTAAACTCTTTGCACTTGCCTCTACACAGTGCCCTAACAATGTGTTCACTAGGTCATGTGTCCTTATAGAATTCACAATATGATATTTTAATCTCCACCTGTTCAAGAAGCTATCACACTTCCCCTCGTGTTGTGTGAGGTTGGAGAGTCCGTGGGCATTTTGGGGATCCACTTAGGGAGCTATTGAGTTGAAGATATTACTTTAGGGATATAATAATATACTTATGTTGTTCACTGTCATTTCTGTGTATGTTGAAATTGCTGCTTGTCATTCTGGGTATACAAATGACTTGAAAAATAATTCTACTTCTCACTATAATGAGCCACCAGTCCCTTTTAATGTGAAGGTTCAGGGCCAGAGGTCATATTGTAAGATGAGTTTGTCCTGCAGACCAGGTTCAGTGAAGCTAGAGGAGAAACACGCTAGAGGGAAGCACTCTCTCTATAGAAAATCATTGTCCAGTAAAGACGTGAACAAAGAGTGTGCAGCCAAATTTGAAGGAAAAATAATATTGTAAATTTAATATATTATAATATTAGCGTTTCATGTCAGAAAACTAATTAATAAAACTATTGACTTTCTTTGGATTTTTTTGATGTTTGTGTTATTTGTTGTTATGTGTAATTTGTTTTCTAATTCTAAGTTAATTGTCACTTTCATACCTACTTTTATATTTGGTAATTCTGCAACCTTTTTTTCAGCTAGTGAGTGGCAGTGTTGGGAATCCATACCCAGTAGGTCAGGGGCCAGAGACCCTTCTCTTCCTCACTGGCCTTGCCCCATAGAAATTATGACTGAAGGACACTGTCAGGGAAGCAGTTGTTATGAGGGGACAAGCTTTCACCTAAGATGACTCCACCTTCTCTGCACTGCTCTTTTGATAGAAATTTAGGGACATTAACTGCTCCATGTACATAATGAAGTCAAGCTATTTATCAAAGAAGAAGAGTACCATGAAAGTATGTGTTTACTATAAAGTAATGATTTTTAAACGGCAGGAAAGCAGTAAAATGCAATTTTTGAAAATAATGCAGCTTGTCATAGTGGGAGGAGAGGAACTTGACATGAGCATTTGTCCAATAACATCATCATAGTCAAGTTCCTGCTCTGACTAGAGGCAGGACATCATCTATATCTAAGAAGGAAGCTTAAAAAACTCCCTCTAAGAAAGTTTGAATATCCAAGTCATTTTTTAGTGGAAAAAACACTCAAATATACTACTGCTGAAAGGTCTTAATCTTTGGTCACAGACTTGCTGAGAATCTGATGAAAGCTATGGACATTCTCTTTGGAAAAATTCACACACACACACTCACACACACACACACACACAATGTTGCATTCACTTTCAGTGTATAAATGAATGTCCTGATTCTCTATGTACTTTATTTTAAGAAACTCCAGAATGAAACTTCCATAAAAAAGAATCCAAGCATTCCAATGACAGATTTTGTTAACAAAAATTGTCACAGGTAAAAATAGTTTGACTATGGGCTTCCCTAGTGGCACAGTGGTTGAGAGTCCGCCTGCCGATGCAGGGGACACAGGTTCGTGTCCCGGTCCAGGAAGATCCCACATGCGGCGGAGCAGCTGGGTCCATGAGCCATTGCCGCTGAGCCTGTGCATCCAGAGCCTGTGCGTCCAGAGCCTGTGCTCCACAACGGGAGAGGCCACAGAAGTGAGAGGCCCATGTACTGCAAAAAAAAAAAATAATAGTTTGACTACTAGTTGATTAAATATAAAATTTTATTCCTATTTATACATACACTAACATACATACACGAATACATTTCTTCATTATCGCCAATAATCCAGACATTGCACTGGATGCTTTATGTCCATCACCGTATTTAATGCTTACAACTACTCTGTAAGATAATTACTATTATAACAACCTGGTGCTTGTAAAAACTGAGACTGACAGCACTTCCAAAATGGCAGAGTAAAGACCTTGAAAACTCTGTTCCTCTATGAAAGCAATGAGAACATTGGCAAAACTGGTCAAAATAAACATTTTCCATAACTCTTGGAATTAACCAAGGACATTCAACAATTTGAGGACCTTTTATTCAAGAAAAAAATGACTGAATCACAGTAAGAATAGTGAGCTTTGGGGCATTTTAACTTCTCCCATCCCCATCATCCTCTCTGCAACTCTGCAGTAGCTGTAAAAACCAACAGCCCTTCCCTGACTTCAGACTACACTACAAAGCTACAGTAATAAAGACAGTATGGTACTGGCACAAAAACAGATATATAGATCAATGGAACAGGAGAGAAAGCCCAGAGATAAACCCATGTATATATGGTCACCTTATCTTTGATAAAGGAGGCAAGAATATACAGTGGAGAAAAGACAGCCTCTTCAATAAGTGGTGCTGGGAAAACTGGACAGCTACATGTAAAAGAATGAAATTAGAACACTCCCTAACACCATACACAAAAATAAACACAAAACGGATTAAATACCTAAATGTAAGGTCAGACACTATAGAACTCTTAGAGGAAAACATAGGCAGAACACTTTTTGACATAAATCACAGTAAGATCCTTTTTGACCCACCTCCTAGATAAATGGAAATAAAAACAAAAATAAACAAATGGGACCTAATGAAACTTCAAAGCTTTTGCACAGCAAAGAAAACCATAAATAAGATGAAAAGACAACCCTCAGAATGGGATAAAATATTTGCAAATGAAGCAACTGACAAAGGATTAATCTCCAACACATACAAGCAACTCATGCAGCTCAATATCAAAAAAACAAACAACCCAATCCAAAAATGGGCAGAAGACCTAAATAGACAATTCTCCAAAGAAGACATACAAATGGTCAACAAACACATGAAAGAATGCTCAACATCATTAATCATTAGAGAAATGAAAATCGAAACTACAATGAGGTATCATCTCACACTGGTAAGAATGGCCATCATCAAAAAATCTAGAAACAATAAATGCTGGAGAGGGTGTGGAGAAAAGGGAACACTCTTGCACTGCTGGTGGGAATGTAAATTGATACAGCCACTATGGAGAACAGTATGGAGGTTCCTTAAAAAACTACAAATAGAACTACCATATGATGCAGCTATCCCACTACTGGGCATATACCCTGAGAAAACCATAATTCAAAAAGGGTCATATACCACAATGTTCACTGCAGCTCTATTTACAATAGCCAGGACATGGAAGCAACCAAAGTGTCCCTCTTCAGATGAATGGATAAAGAAGATGTGGCACATATATACAATGGAATATTACTCAGCCATGAAAAGGAACGAAACTGAGTTATTTGTAGTGAGGTGGATGGACCTAGAGACTGTCATACAGAGTAAAGTAAGTCAGAAAGAGAAAAACAAATACGTATGTTAACACATATATATGGAATCTAAAAAAAAAAGAAAGAAAGAAAATGGTCAGAAGAACCTAGGGGCAAGACGGGAATAAAGATGCAGGCCTACTAGAGAATGGACTTGAGGATATGGGGAGGGGGAAGGGTAAGCTGGAACAAAGTGAGAGAGTGGCATGGACATATATACATTACCAAACATAAAATAGATAGCTAGTGAGAAGCAGCCGCATAGCACAGGGAGATCAGCTTGGTGTTTTGTGACCACCTAGAAGGGTGGGATAGGGAGGGTGGGAGGGAGGGAGATGCAAGAGGGAAGAGATATGGTGACATATGTATATGTATAACTGATTCACTTTGTTATAAAGCAGAAACTAGCACATCATTGTAAAGCAATTATACTCTAATAAAGATGTTAAAAAAAAAAACCAGCCTTGCAAAAACTGTAAAACTGTTATAGCCTTGTAGCTGTGAAAACCAGCACACTAACAGACATTGGAAGAGGTAGAACTGGTTTGGCATTCCTCCAAATGCCCCATCCCCAGATAACTGACATTATTTGGTCTGTCAATTCCATGGAAACCCCCACTCATAGGATTTGACTTATTTGATCTGAAACAGAGCTTGCTCACTGCAAACACCTTTCTTTTCTGGGAAATTTGTCGGAAAAAATCAACAACAAATATTTAACATCGTCGTTTCCTGAAGTGGCAATAAAAGTTGAAGCGAACAAGAAGCTGGCCAAAAAACTTAAAAGGAAAAGCTGATTAATGAGATGTCCATAGGGAGATTTGAGAAGCTCCAACACATTCCAGGAATTATAGAAGGTCACATACATGCCCAGGGTCATTCACAAGCCCAGGAAAGACCTGGAAAGGCCCTAATCTCTCACCTCTGACTGACTTCAAGACACTGTGTAAACAAGAAGTGAAAGCCAAAGTAGAGTTTTAAACTCCCAGCTGGGGCATTTAAGGGATGCCCCAATGCACACAGGGCCTCTCAGAAAAGGCTGGGAGATTAATTGGTTCAAGACATTTAAGAAACTCTTTGTCCAGTTGTTAGCTGACCATTAGGCTAACTGAGCAGAGAATTCTATGACCACACATGCCAAAGAATACACACTTTAGAGAATTATTTCAAGTAAGTCACTAAAGAAAAAGCAACAATAATAAAGTCTGACGAAAACAACAAAAACAAAGGGAAGGGAGTCTGATTACCAGACTTACAATGTTATATTATTAAAATGTCAAGTTTTCAACAAATATTAGGTGACATGCAAAGAACTAGGTGAATATAGCCCATACATTGGAAATAAAGCAGCCAGTAGAACCTATCCATGAGAAATTCCAGGTGTTGGGCTTACTGGACAAAAACTTTGTCACCTATTATAAACATGTTCAAAGACTAAAGGAAACCATATCTGAAGAACTAAAGGAGATTGAGAACAATCTGTCACCAAATATAGAACATAAATTTTAAAAAATTTAATGCTAAGGAAAAGAACAAATAAAATGTCTGGAGCTGAAATTATAATAACTGAAATGAAAAATTATTTATAGGATCCCAACAAATAATTTGAACAGCCAGAAGAAAGAATCAGCAAACTTGGAGACAGGTCAATTGAGATTATCCTGTCTGAGAAATAGGAAAAAAAATGAATAGAACCTCAGAAACCTGTGGGACAGCATTAGATGTATCAACATGCACATAATGGGAGTTCCAGAAGAAGAAGAGGGGGGAGAAGAAAAGGGAAGAAAGAATATTTGAAGAAAAATAACCAAAGCTTCTCAAATTGGGTAGAAAATGTATTAATCAACATATCCAGGAAACTAAAAAACTTCAAGTAAGATAAACTTAAAGAGATCCACATCTAGAAACATCATAATCAAACTGTCAAAAGACAAAGAGAGAATCTTCAAAGCATCTAGAGAGAAGCAACTCATCATGTACAAGTGATCTTCAAAAAGATGAACTGATTTCTCAACAGAAACCATGGATATTTGAAGGTAGCGGGATGGCATATTCACAATGCTTAAAGAAAGATTGCCAACCAAAAATTATATATCCAACAAAACTATCCTTAAAAAAAATGAAAGATCAATTAGAACAAACCCATTAAACAAACAGAGAATTCATTGCTAGCAGATCTGCTCCACAAGAAATGCTAAAGTAAGTCCATCAGACTGAAATGAAAGACACTAGACAGTAACTCACATCCATATAAAGAAATAAACAACACTAGTAAAGATAATGACATATGTGAATATAAAAGAGAGTGTAAATGTATTTGAGGGGGTTGTAAGTATTTTTTTCTCCTATATTATTTAAGAGACACCTACATAAAGCAACAATTACACTGTGTTGGAAGGCATATAATGTATAAATATGTAATTTGTATGACAGTAACAGCACACACAAAAAAAACTAAGCCAGGAAATAGACATATAGGAGCAAAGTTTTTGTGCACTATTTAGATTAAGTTGGTATTAACAAACACTAGATTGTCATAAGTTAAAATGCTAACTGTAATCCCCAGAAAAAACACTTTAAAAACAACTCAAAAAATATAATAAAGGAAACAACATAGGAAGTAAAATGGCACACTAGAAAATATCTATTTAACACAAAAGAAGGCAGTAATGGAGGAATACAGGAACAAAATAAGACATAAGATATATAGAAAACTAACAGTAAAATGGCAGATGTAAATCCTACCTTATCTGTTATTACATTAAATGTAAATGGATTAAAAAATCCAACAGAGGGCAGAGATGAGCAGAATGAATTTTTAAAAAATGATTCAACTATATGCAATCTACAAGAGACACAATTTAGATTCAAAGACACAAATAGGTTGAAAGCAAAAGGATGAAAAAAGTCATCTTTTCATGCAAATAATAACCAAAGGAGAGTTAATGTGATTATACTGCAATATGGGATAAAATAAACTTTAAGGCAAAAATTGTTACTAAAGATGAAGAAGGACATATAATAATAAAGGGGTTAGTCCATGAAAAATACATAACAATTATAAGTATATATGCACCTGGTAACAGAGCCCTAAACTACACAAACAAAAGCTTACAGAATTGAAGGGAGAAACAGTTCAATAATAACAGTTGGAGAATTCAATACACTAAAATGGATAGAACAACTACACAGATGGTCAACCAGGAAATGGAAGACTTAACACTATAAATCAACAAGACCTAACAGATTTCTATAGAATACTCCTCCCAATAATGAAAGAATACATATGCTTTCTTATGTAACATGGAAAATTTTCCAGGATATGTTAGGCCATAAAACAAGTCTAAAGAAATTTAAAAGGATGAAAATCACATAAAGTATGGTCTCTGAGCACAATAAAATGAAATTAGAAATTAGTAATAGAAGGAAATTTGAATTGTTTACAACAGGTACAAATTAAACAATATACTCTTAAGTAACCAATTAGTTGAAGAAGAAATCACACTTAAAGTTAGAAAATACTTTGAGATGAATTTAAATATTGCAACATACAAAAATTTATGACAGGCCACTAAAGCTCTTCTGAGAATTAAACTTATAGCCATAAAAGCATATACTGAAAAAGAAGAAAGATTTCAAATCAGTAACATAAAATTTCACCTTAAGATACTACCAAAAGAACAACAAACTAAACCCAAAGCAAGCACAAAGAAGGAAATAATAAAGACTAGAGCAGAAATAAATGAAAGAATAGAAAAACAATAGAAAAAATTAGAAAACTAAAATTGGCTCTTTTGAAAAATTTAATAAAATGGACAAACCTTTAACTAGATATACAAAGGAAAAAAGAGAGTAGAATTAAAATTACTAAAATCAGGAAAGAATGAGGTGACATTACTGATAATACAGAAATAAAAAGGATTATAAAGGAATTCTATGAACAATTGTATGCCAGTTATGTCAGGCAGAATAATGACTCCCTTTCTCCCCAAAGATGTTTTTCCTTAATCACAGGAATCCATAAATATGTAATATTACATGGCAAAATGGAATTTTTAAATGTGACTAAGGTTAAGAACTTTAAGATGGGGAGATTATCCTGGATGATGCATGTGGGCCAATCTAATCACATAAGTCTTTAAACGTGGTGGACCTTTCCAAGGCTGGAAACAGAACCAGAGATATGGCAAAATGAGAAGGAAATGGCTAACCGTTACAGGCTTTGAAGATGAAGGATGAGGGATTTGAGTCAAGAAGTGCAGGAGTCCATAGCAAGCTATAAGAAAAAGTTATTAGATTCTCCCCTCCAGTCTCCAGAAAGAAATGTAGCACTGTCAACACATTGATTACAGCCCAATGAGACCTATGTCAGACTTCTAATCTACAGCACTGTAAAATAATAAATTTAATATATTTCTGTTGTTTTAAGTCATAAATTAGCATTAATTTGTTTTGGCAAAAATGGAAAACTAATACACTAATAAATTAGATAACCTAGATGAAATGGACAAATGCTTCGAAAGACACCAACTACCAAAACTGACTCAATAAGAAATAGAAAATCTGAATTGATCCATAAAATGTAAAGAGATTAATCTAGTACTAAAAACTTTCCCACAAAAGAAAAGCCCAGGCCTAGAGGGCTTTACTAGTGAATTCTATCAGAGGTCTAAAGAATTAATACTACTCTTTCACAAACTTTTCAAAAAAAATGGAACAGTGCAGAATACTTCCTAATTCACCCTATGACCCAGTACCAAGGTGATCCCAAAGCTAGATAAAGACATCACAAGGAAAGAGAGCTGTATTTTAATATCCCTTAAGAATATAGATGCAGCAATCCTCAATGAAATACTAGCAACCTGAATCTAGCAATACGTAAGAAGGATTATGTGCCATGATCAAATGGGATTTATCCCAGGAAAGTAAGATTGGCTCAACATACACAAGTAAATTATATGGGAAGGAAAAGACCCAGGATAGCCAACAGTATACAGTCAACCTTTCATATCCATAGTTGGATCTAATTTGATCTGCAGTTGGTTGAATCCTCTGATGCAAAACCCCTGGATAGGGAAGCCCAGCGTACTATGCCATTGTATATAAGGGACTTGAGCGTCCTCAGATTTTGGTATCCACAGGAGTCCTGGAATCAATTCCCTACAGATACCAAGGGTTGATTGTACGAAAGAAAGACAAAGTCAAAGGATTAACACTCTCTAACTTCACCCATCAATTCCACTCTTAGGTAAACACCCAAGAGACCTAAAACCATATGTCCATACAAAAACTTGTACACAAATGTTTATAACACATTATCTCTAATTGCCATGAAAGTGATAACAATTCAAATGTTCATGAAATGATCACTGGATAAACAAAATGTGCCATATTCATATAAGAGAATATTATTGAGCCTTAAAAAGCAATGAAGTACTGGTACATACTACTACATGGATGAATCTTGAAAATAATATGCTAAAAAGCCAACAAAAGACGCATATTGTATGATTCTATTCACATAAAATGACCAGAAAAGGAAAATCTGTAAAGACAAAGTTGATTAGTGGATTCCAGGGGCTAGGGTGTGGGTGTATGAGGAGTAACTAGTATGAAGAGATACCTCATTGTAGTTTTGATTTGCATTTCTCTAATGATTAGTGATGTTCAGCATCGCTTCATGTGTTTGTTGGCACTCTGTATATCTTCTTTGGAGAAATGTCTATTTAGGTCTTCTGCCCATTTTTGGATTGGGTTGCTTGGTTTTTTGATATTGAGCTGTATAGGCTGCTTGTAAATTTTGGAGGTCAATCCTTTGTAAATTGCTTCATTTGCAAATATTTTCTCCCATTCTGAGGGTTGTCTTTTTGTCTTGTTTATGGTTTCCTTTGCTGTGCGAAAGCTTTTAAGTTTCATTAGGTCCCATTCGTTTATTTTTGTTTTTATTTCCATTACTCTAGGAGGTGGGTGAAAAAAGGATCTTGCTGTGATTTATGTCATAGAGTGTTCTGCCTATGTTTTCCTCTGTGAAAAATGCCATTGGTAGTTTGATAAGGATTGCATTGAATCTGCAGATTGCTTTGGGTAGTATAGTCATTTTTACAATGTTGATTCTTCCAATCCAAGAACATGGCATATCTCTCCATCTGTTTGTATCATCTTTAATTTCTTTCATCAGTATCTTACAATTTTCTGCATAAAGGTCTTTTGTCTCCTTAGATAGGTTTATTCCTAGGTATTCTATTCTTTTTGTTGCAATGGTAAATGGGAGTGTTTCCTTAATTTCTCTTTCAGATTTTTCATCATTAGTGTATAGGAATGCAAGAGATTTCTGTGCATTAATCTTGTATCCTGCTACTTTATCAAATTAATTGATTAGCTCTAGTAGTTTTCTGGTAGCATCTTTAGGATTTTCTATGTATAGTATCATGTACTCTGCAAAATGTGACAGCTTTATTTCTTGTTTTCTGATTTGGATTCCTTTTAAGTCTTTTTCTTCTCTGCTGTGGCTAAAACTTCCAAAACTATGTTGAATAATAGTGGTGAGAGTGGACAACCTTGTCTTCTGCCTGATCTTAGAGGAAATGGTTTCAATTTTTCACCATTGAGAACCATGTTGGCTGTGGGTGTGTCATATATGGCCTTTATTATGTTGAGGTAAGTTCCCTCTATGCCTACTTTCTGGAGAGTTTTTATCATAAATGGTTGTTGAATTTTGTCGAAAGCTTTCTCTGCATCTGTTGAGATTATCATATGGTTTTTATCTTTCAGTTTATTGATATGGTATATCACGTTGATGGATTTGCATATATTGAGGAATCCTTGTATTTCTGGGATAAACCCCACTTGATCATGGTGTATGATCCTTTTAATGTGCTATTGGATTCTGTTTGCTACTATTTTGTTGAGGATTTTTGCATCTATGTTCATCAGTGATTTTGGCCTGTAGTTTTTCTTCTTTGTGATATATTTTTCTGGTTTTGGTATCAGGGTGATGGTGGCCTCATAGAATGAGCTTGGGAGTGTTCCTCCCTCTGCTATACATTGGAAGAGTTTGAAAAGGACAGGTGTTAGCTCTTCTCTCAATGTTTGATAGAATTCCCCTGTGAAGCCATCTGGTCCTGGGCTTTTGCTTGTTGGAGGATTTTTAATCACAGTCTCAATTTCAGTGCTTGTGATTGTTCTGTTTATATTTTCTATTTCTTCCTGGTTCAGTCTCAGAAGGTTGTGCTTTTCTAAGAATTTGTCCATTTCTTCCAGGTTGTCCATTTTATTGGCATATAGTTGTATGTAGTAATCTCCCTTGATCCTTTGTATTTCTGCAGTGTCAGTTGTTACTTCTTTTTCATTTCTAATTCTATTGATTTGAGTCTTCTCCATTTTTTCTTGATGAGTCTGGATAATCATTTATCAATTTTGTTTATCTTCTTAAAGAATCAGCTTTTAGTTTTTTTGATCTTTGCTATTGTTTCCTTCATTTATTTCTGATCTGCTCTTTATGATTTCTTTCCTTCTGCTAATTTTAGGGGTTTTTGTTCTTCTTTCTCTAATTGCTTTAGGTGTAAGTTTAGGTTGTTTATTTGACATGTTTCTTATTTCTTGAGGTAGGATTGTATTGCTATAATCTTCCCTCTTAGAACTGCTTTTGCCGCATCCAGTAGGTTTGGGGTCATTGTGTTTTCAGTGTCATTTGTTTCTGGTATTTCTCAATTTCCTTTTTAATTTCTTCAGTGATCTCTTGGTTATTTAGTAGTGTATTGTTAGCCTCCATTTGTTTGTATTTTTACAGATATTTTCCTGTAATTGATATCTAGTCTCATAGCATTGTGGTTGGAAAAGATACCTGATGTGATTTCAATTTTCTTAAATTTACCAAGGCTTGATTTGTGACCCAAGATATGATCTATCCTGGAGAATATTCCATGAGCACTTGAGAAGAAAGTGTATTCTGTTGTTTTTGGATGGAATGTCCTATAAATATCAATTAAGTCCATCTTGTTTAATGTATCCTTTAAAGCTTGTATTTCCTAATTTATTTTCATTTTGGATGTTCTGTCCATTGGTGAAAGTGGGTTGCTAAAGTGCCCTACTATGACTGTGTTACTTTCGATTTCCCCTTTTATAGCTGTTATTATTTGCCTTATGTATTGAGGTGCTCCTATGTTGGGTGTATAAATATTTACAATTGTTATACCTTCTTCTTGGATTGATCCCTTGATCCTTATGTAGTGTCTTTCTCTCTTGTAATGGTCCTTATTTTAAAGTCTATTTTGTCTGATATGAGAATTGCTGCCTCAGCTTTCTTTTGATTTCCATTTGCATTGAATATCTTTTTCCAACCCCTCACTTTCAGTCTGTATGTGTGCCTAGGTCTGAAGTGGATCTCTTGTAGACAGCATATATATGGGTCTTGTTTTTGTATCCATTCAGTCAGTCTGTCTTTTGGTTGGAGCATTCAATCCATTTACATTTGAGGTACTTATCAATATGTATGTTCCTATTACCATTTTCTTAGTTGTTTTGGGTTTGTTATTGTAGGTCTTTTCCTTCTCTTGTGTGTACTACCTGGAGAAGTTCCTTTAACATTTGTTGTAAAGCTGGTTTGGTGGTGCTGAACTCTCTCAGGTTTTGCTTGTCTGTAAAGGTTTTAATTTCTCTAACAAATCTGAATGAGATCCTTGCTGGGTAGAGTAATCTTGGTTGTAGGTTTTTCCCTTTCATCACTTTAAATATGTCCTGCCAGTCCCTTCTGGCTTACAGAGTTTCTGCTGAAAGATCAGCTGTTAACCTTATGGGAATTCCCTTGTATGTTATTTGTTGTTTTTCCCTTGTTGTTTTCTATATTTTTTCTCTGTATTTAATTTTTGATAGTTTGATTAATATGTGTCTTGATGTGTTTCTTCTCAGATTTATCCTGTATGGGACTCTCTGCACTTCCTGGACTTGATTAACTATTTCCTCTCCCATATTACAGAATTTTTCAACTATAATCTCTTCAAATATTTTCTCAGTCCCTTTATTTTTCTCTTCTTCTTCTGGGACCCCTATAATTTGAATTTTGTTGTGTTTAATGTTGTCCCAGAGGTCTCTGAGACTGTCCTCAATTTTTTTTTCATTCTTTTTTCTTTATTCTGCTCTGTGGTAGTTATTTCCACTATTTTATCTTACAAGTCACTTATCCATTCTTCTGCCCCAGTTATTCTGCTCTTGATCCCTTCTAGAGAATTTTTAATTGTATTTATTGTGTTGTTCATCATTGTTTGTTCTTTAGTTCTTCTAGGTCCTTGTTAAATGTTTCTTGTATTTTCTCCATTCTATTTCCGAGATTTTGGATCATCTTTACTGTCATTACTCTGAGTTCTTTTTCAGGTAGACTGCCTATTTCTTCTTCATTTGTTTGGTCTGGTGGGTTTTTACCTTGCTCTTTCATCTGTTGTTTGTTTCTCTGTCATTTCATTTTGCTTAACGTATTGTGCTTGGGGTATCCTTTTTGCAGGCTGCAGGTTTGTAGTTCCGATTGTTTTTGGTGTCTGCCCCCAGTGGGTAAGGTTGGTTCAGTTGGTTGTGTAGGCTTCCTGGTGGAGGGGACTGCTGCCTGTGTTCTGGTGGATGAGGCTGGATCTTGTCTTTCTGTTAGGCCGGAGTGCACCTGGTGGTGTGTTTTGGCGTGTCTGTGTCCTTATTATTCTAGGCAGGCTCTCTGCTAATGGATGGGATTGTGTTCCTGTCTTGCTAGTTGTTTGGCATAGGGTGTCCAGCACTGTAGCTTGCTGGTCGTTGAGTGGAGCTGGGCTTTAGCATTGAGATGGAGATCTCTGGAAGAGCCTTGACCATTTGATATTACATGGAGCTGGGAAGTCTGTGGTGGACCACTGTTCTGAATTCGGCTCTCCCACCTCAGAGACACAGGCCTGACACCTGGCCGAAGCACCAAGACCCTGCCAGCTACATGGTTCAGAAGAAAAGGGAGAAGAAAAGAAAGAAAGAAAGAAAGAATGAATGAATGAATGAATGAATGAAAGAAAGGGAGAAAGGGAGAAAGGGAGAAAGAAAGAAAGAGAGAAAGAAAGAGAGGGAGAAAGAGAAAGAGAGAAAGAGAGAGATAAAGAAAGAGAGAAAGAAAGAGAGAAAGAAAGAAGGAAAGAAAAGAAAATTATTTTCATAAAAACTGTTTTTAAATTATTAAAAATAAAAAAAGAAAGAAAGAAGAGAGCAACCAAACCAAAAAGCAAATCTACCAATGACATCAAGCGCTAAAAAGTATAATTAAAAAAAGAAAAAAAATAGTGGTCAGACAGAACCCTAGGACAAATGGTGAAAGCAAAGATATACAGACAAAATCACAGAAAGAAGCATACAGATACACACTCACAAAAAGAGAAAAAGGAAAAAATATATATATATATTTAAAAAAATAGTAGAGAGCAACCAAATCAATAAAAAAATCTACCAATAATAATAAACTCTAAATACTGAACTAAGATAAACATAAAACAATAAACAAATTAGATGCAGAAAGCAAACCCCAAGTCTACAGCTGCTCCCAAACTACACCGCCTCAATTTGGGATGATTTGTTGTCTATTCAGGTATTCCATAGATGCCGAGTACATCAAGTTTACTGTGGAGATTTAATCCGCTGCTCCTGAGGATGCTAGGAGAAATTTCCCTTTCTTTTCTTTGTTCGCACAGCTCCTGGGGTTCAGCTTTGGATTTGGCCCCACCTCTGCGTGTAGGTCACCTGAGGGCGTCTGTTCTTTGCTCAGACAGGATGGGGTTAAAGGAGCAGCTGATTAGGGGACTCTGGCTTACTCAGGCCAGGGGTAGGGAGGGTTATGGAATGTGGGGCGAGCCTGCATTGGCAGAGGCCAGCATGACATTGCACTAATCTCAGGCACACCGTGTGTTCTCCCAGAGAAGTTGTCCCTGGATCACTGGACCCTGGCAGTGGCGAGCTGCACAGGTTCCTGGGAGGGGAGGCGTGGATAGTGACCTGTGCCTGCACAGAAGCTTCTTGGTGGCAGCAGCAGCAGCCTTAGTGTTTCATGCCCATCTCTGATGTCTGTGCTGATAGCTGTGGCTCGCGCCCATCTCCGGAGCTCATTTAGGCGGTGCTCTGAATTCCCACTTCTCACGCACCCCGAAACAATTGTCTCTTGCCTCTTAGGCAGTTGCAGACTTTTTCCTGGACTCCCTCCCAGCTAGCTGTGGTTCACTAGCCCCCTTCAGGCTGTGTTCATGCAGCCAACCCCAGTCCTCTCCCTGGGATCTGACCTCCGAAGCCTGTGCCTCAGCTCCCAGCACCCACCCGCCCTGGTGCGTGAGCAGAAAAGCCTCTCAGGCTGGTGAGTGCTGGTCAGCACCGATCCTCTGTGTGGGAATCTCTCTGCTTTGCCCTCTGCACCCCTGTTGCTGCGCTCTCCTCCATGGCTCCAAAGCTTCCCCCCTGCCACCCCCTGTCTCCGCCAAAGAAGGGGCTTCCTAGTGTGTGGAGACTTTTCCTCCTTCACAGCTCCCTCCCAGAGGTGCAGGTTCTGTTCCTATTCTTTTGTCTCTGTTTTTTTCTTTTTTCCTTTGCCCTTTCCAGGTACGTGGGGAGTTTCTTGACTTTTGGGAAGTCTGAGATCTTCTGCCAGCATTCAGTAGGTGTTCTGTAGGAGTTGTTCCACATGTAGATGTATTTCTGATGTATTTGTGGGATGTAGGTGATTTCCACATCTTACTCCTCCACCGTCTTGAAGTTCTCTGTCTTTAGGAATTTTGAGGTGAACAGTTTTTTAAACACTCAACATTGGCAGACTCTATAGTGGGTCCACTCTGTCTTTTTTTTTAAGTATAGTTGACTACAATATTGTGTTAGTTTCAGGTGTACAGCAAAGGGATTCCATTATACATTTTAAGATTATATTTCGTTATATGTTATTACAAGATATTGAATATAATTCCCTGTAAATTCTTCTTACTTATCAGGTCCACTGTGTCTTGACTCATCAAAATCTCCTCTATCTATTGGCCTATTACGAGAAATGAGGACTTGGGTATCCAATTTCTTCCCCCACACTTTCCCTCTCCCTCACTCTCCCAATAAGTTAAACATCTTTTGGGTTAAATTAGCTTGTGATGCTTTCATACTTGTAGCCATGTAAATACTATTCTCCATGAGTCAAGTTATGTATCATCCATTATCACAAAATTTTTTGTTTGTAGTTAATAATTTCCTCATCTTTTTCATTTCTTTGCTTTTCTTTATCCTTATCTTTATCTCACCCTCTAACCTCTTCAGTGCAATTGTCTACACTGCGTATAATCTGATTGTTTTATCAGATTATATGCCAGCTCCATTTCCACCCTTCTCTCCTCATGCTCTTTCTCCTGGATTCTGCATTTGTTCTCCTCTCCACTGCTGTCCAACAGTGGTCCTGGTACTTGCCTTTAAGACTATCTTGGGGATGCTCTTAACCAGCGGTCCCCAACCTTTCTGGCACCAGGGACCGGTTTTGTGGAAGACAATTTTCCCACAGACCGGAGAGGGAGGATTATTTGGGGATGATTCAAGCACATTACATTTATTGTGCACTTAATTTCTGTTATTATTACATTGTAATATATAATGAAATAATTATACCACTCACCATAATGCAGGATCAGTGGGAGCCCTTAGCTTGTTTTCCTGCAACTAGATGTTCCCATCTGGGGGTGATGGGAGACAGTGACACCTGAAGTGTGCTGTTTATGTCCAGTCTACTCCGTAATCTCGTTTTGGTTGCTGTCACTGCAGAAGACCTTGCTTCACAAAGGTAGGATGTTGGAAATGGAAGCAGGCTTTTCAGTGCTTTCGTTGCAATCTCAGGATATTCCACCTTGACCTTAATCCAGAATGTATGGAGATAAAGTTGTCTCAAACATAATTTTAAGGCGACCATCATTTGCGATCTCAAGCAGTTGATCCTCTTCTAGCATGGACAAAGTCGATTCACTTGGCTTATTCACATGTGGGTTGTGGATCCATTCCTTCCCAGTTCGGGGGTCTTTTGTGGTTGGGAAGTAATGCTCAAACTCTTTTGAAAGCTAAGATATGTGATCATGCACCATCTGGGAGAAAGAAGGCCCTGGCTCAGTCTTTTTCAAAATTTCTGCTCATGTTTGAAACATGTCAAAAATCCCAATGTTCACTCGTTGCCCCCATAATTCCAGTTTGGCTTTGAATACAGCCACTTTATCTGCCAACTTGAACACAGTTGTCATTCTTCCCTGAAGTGACAGATTGAGTTCTTTGAGCAGGTTGAATATGTCACACAAGTAAACAAGTTTTGAGACCCATTCTGTGTCACTGAAATGCACTGCCAACGGTGACTGTTTTTCTAAAAGAAATCTCTAGAGTGGCTCTTGTAACTCAGAAACTCTGGCCAGTGATTTACCTTCAGAAAGCCTTCTCACTTCTGTGTATAAGGGAAGACATGTGGGCTCTGCGTCCATCTCTTCACAGAGCTGCGGGAACAGATGTGAGTTAAGGGTATGTACTTTAATGTGGTTGATAATTTTAATCACATCTTGCAAAATGTTGCTAAGTTCTAGGGGACATTTTTTGGCTAGCCAGCATTTCTCTATGGATGACACAGTGTGTAGACTCACATTCAGAAGTGACCTCTTTGACCTGAGTAGTGAAACCAGAAAGCTGCCCAGTCATGGCAGCCGCTCTGTCCATACATATACCAACACAAAATGACCAATTCAGTTTTCCTGATATGTAATCATTCAAAGACTTGAATAGTTCTGCAGCTGTGGTGTTGTTTGGCAACAAAAGTGCACATAACATATCCTCATGCCCAACTTCCTGAAAAATATATCACACAAAAACAAGCATTGTTGTCAACATCAGTAGACTCGTCAACCTGGATTGCATACCATGGTGACTCATTAATCCTCTCTAACAATTGTGCTTCAGTATCCTCTGCTATTTCAAAAATTTGTCTTGTTATGGTGCTAGCCGAAAGAGGAATATGTGCCACCTTTTGAACTGTAGCCTCTCCTAAAAGTTCACGACAAATATCCTTAGCAGCAGGCAGGATCAACTCTTCACCAATAGTAAAGGGCTTCTTAGCTTTAGCAATGCAGTTAGCTGCTAAGAATGATGCTCTCAGTTCAGACACATTTGTTGAAGTTGTGGCCTTCAATAATTGCGTCTGTTCTTCGTGTTCACATTTTTTTTTTCTTTTTAAAAGTTCCAAAGGCTTGTCTTTTGATGCAGGGTGCTTGGTCTCCATGTGGCGAAGCAGTTTTGAAACTTTCATGGCTTTGTTGGATAGCCGGTCACCACATATTATACAAAGCAGGCTTGAAGAATGTGAATCACCTGTTGCAATGAACCTGTAATTTAAGTAGGACTTGTGGTATTTTCTTTTAAATGCAGCTTTCTTTTTGTTGGCAGTCTTAGAGTCTTCTTCTGTCTCATCATTTGGTCTTTTCCCCTTTTCAAAGAAGCTCTCCAGCGGTTTGTTTTTTTATTCATTTTGGTTAGGGTTAGCTTGTGTTCTTACCAAAACTGTGACTGAGACAAGTGTGTAGTGCGGGGAAAGAGGTGCAGGTGGAAGTAGTAAGTAAAATAATGGGCAGGCCACACGCAGACTAAAATAAGTGTAGTATTCTGACTTAAATCCTGCCACTAGATGCAGCTGTACAATTGAAGTACATCAACTCACTTGCCACTATAAAGCTTGCCACCAGATGCAGCTTGTCACTTGCCACTCACTGATAGGGTTTTGATATGAGTCTGCAAACAGTTGATTTATTACAGGCTCTGTGCAGTCAAACCTCTCTGTTAATGATAATCTGTATTTATGGTCACTCCCCAGAGCTAGCATCACCTCCTCAGCTCCACCTCAGATCATCAGGCATTAGATTCTCATAAGGAGCACGCAACCTAGATCCCTCACATGCGCAGTTCACAGTAGGGTTTGGGCTTCTGTGAGAATCTAATGCTGTCACTGATCTGACAGGAGGCAGAATTCAGGCAGTAATGTGAGTGATGGGGAGCAGCTGTAAATACAGATGAAACTTTGTTCGCTTGCCCGCTGCTCACCTCCTGCGGTGTGGTCCATAACAGGCCAGGGGGTTGGGGACCCCTGCTCTCAACCCTGATTGGAGTCCCTGATTTTGAATCCCGTGTCATTCTTAACATTGTCTCTCAGTTGTACAGAAGACCTCTTCTACTAGTTTCCTGAAAATTTGTGCCTGGGCGATAAATTTTTAAGTTGCTGGATCTCTAACAATGACCTTATTTTACTCTAATGCTTAATTAATAGTTTCACTCAGTATAGAAATATAAGTTGAATATACTGGTGGCGCAGTGGTTAAGGATCCACCTGCCAATGCAGGGAACATGGGTTCGAGCCCTGGTCGGGGAAGTTCCCACATGCCGCGGAGCAGCGAAGCCCATGCGCCACAACTACTGAGCCTGCGCTCTCGAGTCCACGAGCCACAACTACGGAAGCTCACATAACTAGAGCCTGTGCTCCGCAACAAGAGAAGCCACCGCAATGAGAAGCCCACGCATTTCAATGAAGAGTAGCCCCCGCTCAGCACAACTAGAGAAAGCACACACGCAGCAAGGAAGACCCAACGCAGCCAAAAATAAGTAAATAAGATAAATAAATAAATTAAAAAATATATATATATGTTGAACATAATTTTTCTTCAGTGTTTTGAGGGCATACCCCATATTTTCTTCTATTTTTAATAATGTTGAGATGTCTGATAATATGTTATCCCCCATACTTTTGTGCAGTAATCTCTCTAGAATGTTTTGTAATCTTCCTTATCATCCATGTTTATGAGTCATGCCTTGGGTTTTTTCACTTGATGGAAGGACTTGGTGGCTCTCTCAGTTTGAAAAGTCAAGTCCTTCCCTTCTGGGGAAATTCACGTGTATGATTCTTTGGTAAGTTTCTCCTACTGCCTTCTCTAGTCTCATTTTCTCAAATACCTATTAGGCAAATACCCATCAGTCAAACCCAGATTGATGCACTCATTTTATTTTCTTTCCATGAATCCATCAGTTTTTATTTATTTTATTTATTTTACTTTCTCAATGACTGATTTGACACTATTATCCAATGCTTCTTCTGAAATTTTAATTTTCACTATCATATTTAATTTCTTAGCATTTTCTTACTCTTTAAGTTTTCTTTTCACAGTATCATGTTCCTGTTTTATAGATTAAATATTGTCTCTTATATCCCTAAACATACTAATTGCAGGTTTTTCTGAAGTTGTCTTTTAATGTCCACATCGCCGATGAGTTCCTTTCTCTTTTCTGGATAATGGTTTTCTTTTTTGCTTTTTATGTTATAGGCTATTTTCAAATATCTTGTTATCCTTGTGAAGGGGATCAGAATACGCCATCCCAAAATATGCCCTTTGGCATAAGAATTATTTTCAGCAGAAGGCAATTGAGAAGCAGCAGATTCATGAAAAGCCCTCTATCCTCTGCTTTCTGTTGAAAGGAAGGATATAAATTTTTCTTTGAAGATGTTACCCATCTCTTCTCCCATACCAGGAGAGGACCATTATCACAACCAAACCACCATTATCACTGGAGACAGAAAGTTGACACCACGTTGGGCCTGCACAAACACAACTTACTAAAATATTCCCTAATTTCATTAATTTCTTCGTATATTTACCATCTCACAGTTTACCACCTTTAGAAGCCCATATTCCTTTTCCTTAATCTTAGCACTTCTCCATAAATTTATCACCCTTTGTTAAGAGGGCATATAAGCCCTCAGTTCTAACCACCCCTTTGAGTTACTCATCACCGAATTTTCCTATGTGTATGCACACGACATGTGTAAATAAACTGTTTTTTTTCCTTCCTCTTGTTGATGTCTTTTATCAGTTTGATTTTTGAGCCATCATCACTGAACCTAAGAGGGTAGAGGAAAAAAACTTTTCCTCTCCTACATTTGACTGATCCTTAATATTTGTGCATAATGCACCTAAAAGTTGCTTGACATTCCTGCGATGGGAGTGGTGAAGAGGTGGCATGACTAGGGAGAAAGTTGGATTTTCTAAAATCTATGATTTTTCTTGCTATAACTGAAAGATCACCTCAGGTCTGATAACGCAGTACCCCACAGGGAGCAAGTTGATGAGGTCCTCATTTTAGGGCTTTCTGTGTTCCCTGGGTTTCTCCAGGAATGCTGCTCTAATCTTCCTGGGTGATAAATGCCAGAGAACTAGGTAGAGGTGTGTACCTCTCGTCATAAATCTCCCTGTTTTCAAGTCCAAACCTCACCCCTACCTTCTGCTTTAACTGGTGACCCTGAGTCAGGAAGCTTTCTGGTTCCATTTCTTCAGAGAAGAATCTTCCAGTTTTCCATGAAGGTAAATGTGTTATATTTTGCTGCATTAAAAAAGAATACTGCCCCTAAATGGAGTGTTTTAAAGAAATGCAACCATTTATTTAGCTTAAGATCCTGTGGGTCAGCAATCTAGGATAGATTCTGCTGGGTGGTTTATCCAGCTCTTTCATAAACCTATGGTCAGTTACTGGTGGGTTAGGCTACCTTATTCTCAAGGTTGGGCAAGGAGGGGCCCTCTGTCTCCCTCATCCAAGGGATTATCCCAGGCTTGTTTACATGGCAGCCCAGTGGGGTTCTCAAAGAGTGAGTGGATGCTAAAGGGGGCCTCAAGTCCTGAGATCAGAGTTGGCACCATGACATTTCTACCACATACTATCATTTAAAGCAAGCCTCAAAGCCAACTCAGGCTTGGGAAATAATTATAGCCTTTTGGAAAACAACCTACCACAAAAGGGAAGTTGTGTGGCCTCTTTCAGGTGTGAATGGAGGTCCAGGGATCCTGGCAGTTTTTTACACAGACTTTCATTCTTTCCTATTGTTTGGCTATCCACTTCTGACTCGTGCCTTCAAGGTACACATGTCTTCAATTCCTGAGCATTTCCAAGTTTTGCAGGATGAATCAGTTCTTCAGTAGGCATTTAAGTGTCACTCTACACATTCTGCTAAAGCAGTTTTCAGTCCTTTTTTCATGTGTGGTGATTTGGGCGGAAGATATCTCTTGGTTTCATTAAATAATTTTTGCTTGTTTTTCGTTCTCTCTTATTCTCTTCTTTGCAATTAACAAGGGGAGAAGGGGACAGAAGCATCTTTATTCTGCATACACATAACAAAGGTCTGAAATAAGACATTTGAAATTGGTAATGATTATTCAACAGACAATGGGTCTAGACCTGGCTCTCCGAAGGGAGTGAGCTGGCTGCCTGGTTACTGTTTTCCTCTCCTTTATTTTCTTTATTTTTTATAAATTTATTTATTTATTTATTTTTGGCTGTGTTGGGTCTTCATTGCTGCACGCAGGCTTTCTCTAGTTGTGGCAAGTAGGGGCTATTCTTTGTTATGGTGTGCAGGCTCCTCATTGCCGTAGCTTCTCTTGTTGTGGAGCACGGGCTCTAGGCACATGGGCTTCAGTAGTTGTGGCTTGTGGGCCCTACAGCGCAGGCTCAGTAGTTGTGGCGCACGGGCTTAGTTGCTCCACGGCCCGTGGAATCTTCCCGGATCAGGGCTTGAACCCATGTTCCCTGCATTGGCAGGTGGATTCTTAACCACTGTGCCACCAGGGAAGCCCCTCCCCTTTATTTTATAAATTATAAGATAACAACCCTCAGAGATAAATTGTAATAATAACAGTAAGAACTTGTTGGCTTTGTCAGACAATTCAGAATGTTCTTATTGCACTTAGACCCATAAATTCAAAGAGATTTCTTATATTTTACTACATACTATATTGAGCTTCATCTGATCCCAGGTGACAAACTCACTGAGGCAGGAAGGCTGACTGTTTTGATATGAGATAATGATGACTGAGCTCCTAATAATTACACTTTGGCTGCTCTTTGTTCTGGAAATGTATCCACACTTTATGGAAGCTTTTGAATATGGTTTTTTAAACTTCCCAATCATGTTATCCACTTACTTGTCTGATGAGAGATCATTTTGAGGTTTGAGGAAAAATCAAATTCTTGGCCTTAGAGATATAATAGAGTTTGATCCCATCTTTGATATCTGACTGCTGATAGCGTTTAAGCCCCGCCCTTTTCCCTTCCCCTGTGTGTGGCCAAAAGGGGGTTATTCAAACCACACAAGCCCCTGCCCACATGCAGGAGCTTGCACCTGGGCCCCAAAGCTAAATATAAGAACCCCAAGCCAATCTTGTTTCTTTGTTCACTCAAATCATTTTCTTTGTGCATTTTCCTACCTTTTCCCCTTTCTAGCAAATTTTAATACTAATAATCAGACTATACAAAGGTGGGAACACTAGGAGGTGAAGACCATTGAGGATCATCTTGAGGTCTTATTACCACAGCTGCATTTAAAAAAATAGAATAGAATTATATATTATCAGAATGCATCATATGTAGTAAGAGTATGTATTTTTAAATGAAAATTTTGCTACTAATACAAACGTGTGTGTGTAATAGAAAATGTATTTCTTACTCATGTTCCAGAACAAAATAGGTTGAAAGCCACTAACATAGGAGATCTTGCAAACATGGAAGACTGTAATTAAACGGTACGTGAGCCCAGCCTCCCCCTCCCTCCACATTGCTCTCTGTTCCTTGTGCTCCCATGGCAACCCACTCTTCTTCATTTCTGTTGTTGATCATAGTAGCCATCACAGTACTTGAATTCTCAAAGAGCTTTTCCTCTAAGGTTTTCTCATCAAAATTTTCTGCGAAACTTGACACAAGTTGCCAATTGACACACGGCCGGGAGCACCAGCTTTTTTGACCCATTTCTTTTTTGCTATCCCAGCTGCATGTGAGGCATGCTTACACCGTGTTTTCAAGGTTTCTGATTTCCCACTGCCTTCAGCTGCCCCACTTCAAATATACTGAGGGTTGGCATTACAGGTGTTCTCTTATGTTATCTAAGCTGGAATTTCCGTTTCTGTTCTTAATTTCCTTGTTGTTTCTTAAGGTTTAAGATAAAAGAGAGTTCTGTGAAGTCTTTACTTTGCCATCTTAAAGTCTTGCTTACCTGAGGCAGCTCTAATCTCTGAAATGTGTTCCAGTGTCCCCCATGCAAAAGCTGCCTGCACCCACTCCTAATGGGCACTAGGACAGATCGTGGCCACCCCTGTGTCCTCTGCCTTCCTAGGGAGTGGCCACTTCAGGATAGGGCAGCTCAGCTGGCTGAGACTCCTCTAGGTCCTACTGCTTCTGCAATTTGTCTAAACTGTCTGCCAGAG
This sequence comes from Delphinapterus leucas, assembly GCF_059928025.1. NCBI lineage: Eukaryota > Metazoa > Chordata > Mammalia > Artiodactyla > Monodontidae > Delphinapterus > Delphinapterus leucas. The sequence continues at coordinate 31,180,490 of NC_143134.1, forward strand.
CCATTGACTGCTGTGGACTGATCCTTGGGTTTGGGGAATGGCCACTTTTCACCACCTGGGGAGCCTCCACCTGTGTTTTTGTTGGCTCCTGTGGGTCTCTCCCTCCTGGGCTGGGCCTGAAACATCACTCCTAGAATCTCTTCATCCTCCTCCATCTCTCCTTCTTCAGGGAGTGGATGGGTTTTTTTTTCCCTTTTTTTCCCCTTCCCCTGGGTGTTTATTCATTCATGAGGGTTATTAGCTCTTTGCAAGTATAATAATTTTGCATTTTCTCTTCTTTCCTCCCAGCTTGAAGAAACACAAACGGTGAGCTTGGAGGCCCTGGCTGTCCCAGTCCACCCTGCTCCTGCAGCCAGCCTGAGGGACTTCTTTGTACCTTTTCCCCATTTACCTCCTTTTCCTGGTAGCAGGTGATAGGAAGATGGGCATTTGTGAGAATCCTCAGGATTTTTTCACTTCTCCCTTAATTCGTGGAGTGTTCTAAGAATAGAAACTCTCCAAACCAGGTCCAGAAGCTTCTCCAAACCAAGCCAGCTGTTCTGTTTCTTTCTGTGGCTATTAACCTTTCTCCTCATTGGCTGCCTGATGATCAGTTGTGTTTGTGTTTCTCATGTCCTTCTCATTGGCTATTGGTAGGGGTGACCCAAACATCTTTTCCTGCAAGTTCTAAATATTATTTTCTAGATAATATTTTCAAAGTGTTATTTATTCTCTTCTCCAAAAGTGCCATGGTCTCGACCTAGCCAATGGAAGAGGTTCATTGTACCAGCCACATGGTAGTGGCATGAGTTAAAAGTAGCTGTGTCCTTGGAAGGACTTTTCTCATGTCCAAGTTGAGAAAGATACAGCACTTGTGTGCTTTCTTCTTCTTCCTCTGTTCTTCCATCTTCCTTACCCTTTTCCTCAAAGGAAAATGGAGAAACTCAATTATGCAGTAAGCGCAACACAGAATGAAGCTATAGCAAAATTCAGTTTACATTACCGCAGGGAGAAAATACAGTCCTAGGGAAGAACTTCCCAGAGGAAAATGAGCTGTGGTTGCCCCTGTACTCAACACAAGAAGCAAAGGAATTGCCTGGGTCACTTTTGTGAACAACTATGTCACATCTTGTCAAAACGAAGTCAGATTGTATTTGCTTCTTCAGGTGACCCAGGGCTCACTTTACAAATTGCAATGTGGTGACCCAAGGGGACAGCCACAGCCTTGCTGTGGGTCTTAGAAAGAAAGATCTCTGACTCCCTCTTGCGAGAGCACAGGAATCACAGCTAACTGCTGAACAGTCATCGACAGGAAGACACTGGAACTCACCAAAAAACATACCCAACATCCAAAGACAATTGAGAAGCCACAATGAGGTGGTAGGAGGGGTGCAATCACAATAAAGTCAAATCCCATAACTGTTGGGTGGGTGACTCACAAACTGGAGAACACTTATAACACAGAAGCCGACCCACTGGAATGAAGGTTCTGAGCCCCACGTCAGGCTTCCCAACCTGGGGGTCTGGCAACAGGAGGAGGAATTCCTAGAGAATCAGACATTGAAGACTAGTGAGATTTAATTGCAGGAATTTGACAGGACTGGGAGAAACAGAGACTCCACTCTTGGAGAGGACACACAAAGTAGTGTGTGCATCGGAACCCAGGCGAAGGAGCGGTGACCCCATAGGAGACTGAACCAGACCTACCTGCTAGTGTTGGAGGGTCTCCTGCAGAGGCAGGGGGTGGCTGTGGCTCACCATGAGGACAAGGACACTGGCAGCAGAAGGTCTGGGAAGTACTCCTTGGCGTGAGCCCTCCCAGAGTCCACCATTAGCCCCATTAAAGAGCCGGGTAGGCTCCAGTGTTGGGTCGCCTCAGGCCAAACAACAAATAAGGAGGGAACCCAGCTCCACCCATCAGCAGACAAACAGATTAAAGTTTTACTGAGTTCTGCCCACAAGAGCAACACCCATCTCTACCCACCACCAGTCCCTCCCATCAGAAAACTTGCACAAGCCTCTTAGATAGACTCATCCACCAGAAGGCAGACAGGAGAAGCAAGAAGAACTACAATCCTGCAGTCTGTGGAACAAAAACCACATTCATGAAAAGACAGACAAGATGAAAAGGCAGAGAGATATGCACCAGATGAAGGAACAAGATAAAACCCCAGAAAAACAACTAAATGAAGTGGAGATAGGCAACCTTCCAGAAAAAGAATTCAGAATAATGATAGTGAAGATGATCCAGGACCTCGGAAAAGAATGGAGGCAAATATTGAGAAGATGCAAGAAATGTTTAACAAAGAACTAGAAGAATTAAAGAACAAACACCTGGAAGAATTAAAGAACAAACAAACAGGGATGATCAATACAATAACTGAAATGAAAAATACACTAGAAGGAATCAATAGCAGAAAAACTGAGGCAGAAGAATGGATAAGTGACCTGGAAGACAGAATGGTGGAATTCACTGCTGCAGAACAGAATAAAGAAAAAAGAATGAAAAGAAATGAAGACAGCCTAAGAGAACACTGGCACAACATTAAATGCAACAACATTCACATTATAGGGGTCCCAGAAGGAGAAGAAAGAGAGAAAGGACCCGAGAAGATATTTGAAGAGATTATAGTTGAAAACTTCCCTAACATGGGAAAGGAAATAGCCACCCAAGTCGAGGAAGTACAGAGAGTCCCAGGCAGGATAAACCCAAGGAGAAACACACCAAGACACATAGTAATCAAATTGGCAAAAATTAAAGATAAAGAAAAATTATTAAAAACAACAAGGGAAAAATGACAAATAACATCCAAGGAAACTCCCATAAGGTTAACAGCTGATTTCTTAGCAGAAACTCTACAAGCCAGAAGGGAGTGGCATAACACATTTAAAGTGACGAAAGGGAAGAACACAACCAATATTACTCTACCCGGCAAGGATCTCATTCAGATTGGATGCAGAAATCAAAAGCTTTACAAACAAGCAAAAGCTAAGAGAATTCAGCATCACCAAACCAGCTCTACAAGAAATGTTAAAAGAACTCTCTAAGTGGGAAACAGAAGAGAATAAAAGGACCTGCCAAAACAAACCCAAAACAATTAATAAAATGGTAATAGGAACATACATATCGATAATTACCTTAAATGTGAATGGATTAAATGCTCCACACAAAAGACACAGGCTTGCTGAATGGATACAAAAAGAAGACCCATATAGGGCTTCCCCGGTGGCGCAGTGGTTGAGAGTCCACTTGCCGATGCAGGGGACACGGGTTTGTGCCCCGGTCTGGGAAGACCCCACATGCCACGGAGCGGCTAGGCCTGTGAACCATGGCCGCTGAGCCTGCATGTCCGGAGCCTGTGCTCCGCAACAGGAGAGGCCACAATAGTGAGAGGCCCGTGTACCGCAAAAAAAAAAGACCCATATATATGCTGTCTACAAGAGACCCACTTCAGACCTAGGCACACATACAGACTGAAAGTGAAGGGATGGAAAAAGATATTCCATGCAAATGGAAATCAAAAGAGATCTGGAGTAGCAATACTCATATCAGATAAAATAGACTTTAAAATAAAGAATGCTACAAGAGACAAGGAAGGACACTCCATAATGGTCAAGGGATCAATCCAAGAAGAAGATATAACAATTATAAATATATATGCACCCAACATAGAGCATCTCAATATATAAGGCAACTGCTAACAGCTATAAAAGTGGAAATTGACCATAACACAATAATAGTGGGGGACGTTAACACCTCACTTACACCAATGGACAGATCATCCAAACAGAAAATTAATAAGGAAACACAAGCTTTAAATGACACAATAGACCAGATAGATTTAATTGATATTTATAGGACATTTGATCCCAAAACAGCAGATTACACTTTCTTCTCAAGTGCACACAGAACATTCTTCAGGATAGTTCATATCTTGGGTCACAAATCAAGCTTCAGTAAATTTAAGAAAATTGAAATCATATCAAGTATCCATTCTGACCACAATGCTATGAGATTAGAAATCAATTACAGGCAAAAAATGTAAAAAACACAAACACATGTTGGCTAAACAATACATTACTAAATAACCAAGATATCACTTGAAGAAATCAAAGAGGAAATCAAAAAATACCTTGACAATGAAAATACGATGATCCAAAACCTATGGGATGCAACAAGAGCAGTTCTAAGAGGGAAGTTTATAGCAATACAAGACTACCTCAAAAAACAAGAAAAATCACAAATAAACAATCTAACCTTACACCTAACGGAACTAGAGAAGGAAGAACAAAAAAAACACAAAATTAGTAGAAGGAAAGAAATCATAAAGATCAGAGCAGAAATAAATGAAATAGAAACAAAGAAAACAATAGAAAAATCAATAAAACTAAAAGCTGGTTCTTTGAGAAGATAAACAAAATTGATAAACCATTAGCCAGACTGATAAATAAAAAGAGGGAGAGGACTCAAATCAATAATATTAGAAACGAAAAAGGAGAAGTTACAGCAGACACCACAGAAATACAAAGCATCCTAAGAGACTACTACAAGCAACTCTCCGTCAATAAAATGGACAAGCTGGAAAAAATGGACAACTTGTTAGAAAGGTATAACCTTCTAAGACCGAAACAGGAAGAAACAGAAAATATGAACAAACCAATCACAAGTAATGAAATTGAAACGGTGATTAAAAATCTTCCAGCAGGGCTTCCCTGGTGGCGCAGTGGTTGAGAGTCTGCCTGCCAATGCAGGGGACGTGAATTCGTGCCCTGGTCCAGGAAGATCCCACATGCTGCAGAGTGGCTGGGCCCGTGAGTCATGGCTGCTGAGCCTGTGCATCCAGAGCCTGTGCTCCAAAAAATCTTCCAACAAACAAAAGTCCAGTACCAGATGGCTTCACAGGTGAATGCTATCAAACATTCAGAGAAGAGCTAACACCCATCCTTCTCAAACTTTTCCAAAACATCGCAGAGAAAGGAGCACTCCCAAACTCACTCTATGAGGCCACCATCACCCTGGTACCAAAACCAGACAAAGATACTACAAAAAAAGAAAATTATAGACCAATATCACTGATTAATATAGATGCAAAAATCCTCAACAAAGTACTAGCAAACAGAACCCCACAACACATTAAAAGGATCATCTACCATGATCAAGTGGGGTTTATCCCAGGAATCCAGGGATTCTTCAATATATGCAAATCAATCAATGTGATACACCATATTAACAAATTGAAGAATAAAAACCATATGATCATCTCAATAGATGCAGAAAAATCTTTTGACAAAATTCCACACCCATTTATGTAAAAAACTCTCCAGAAAGTGGGCATAAAGGGAACCTACCTCAACATAATAAAGGCCATATATGATAAACCCACAGCAAACATCATTCTCAATGGTGAAAACTGAAAGCATTTCTTCAAAGATCAGGAACAAGACAAGGTTGCCCACTCTCACCACTATTATTCAACATAGTTTTGGAATTCCTAGCCATGGTAATCAGAGAAGAAAAAGAAATAAAAGGAATATGAATTGGAAAAGAAGTAAAACTTTCTCTGTTTGCAGATGACATGATAATATATATGGAGAATCCTAACGTTGCTACCAGAAGACTACTAGAGCTAATCAATGAATTTGGTAAATTAGCAGGATACAAAATTAATGCACAGAAATCTCTGGCATTCCTATACACTAATGATGAAAAATCTGAAAGAGAAATTAAGGAAACACTCCCATTTACCATTGCAACGAAAAGAATAAAATACCTAGGAATAAACCTACCTAGGGAGACAAAAGACCTGTATGCAGAAAACTATAAGACACTGATGAAAGAAATCAAAGATGACATAAACCGATGGAGAGATACATCATGTTTTTGGATTGGAAGAATTAATATTTTGAAAATTACTATACTACCCAAAGCAATCTACAGATTTAATGCAATGCCTATCAAATTATGAATGGCATTTTTTACAGAACTGGAACAAAAAATCTTAAAATTTGTATGGGGACACAAAAGACTCCAAATAGCCAAAGAAGTCTTGAGGGAAAAAAGCAGAGCTGGAGAAATCAGACTTTCTGATTTCAGACTATACTGCAAAGCTACAGTAATCAAGACAGTATTGTTCTTTCACAAAAACAGAAATAGAGATCAATGGAATAGGATAGAAAGCCCAGAGTTAAACCCACGCACCTATGGTCAACTAATGTATGACAAAGGAGGCGAGGATATAAAATGGAGAAAAGACAGCCTCCTCAATAAGCGGTGCTGGGAAACTGGACAGCTACATGTAAAAGAATGAAATTAGAACACTCCCTAGCACCATACACAAAAATAAACTCAAAATGGATTAGAGACCTAAATGTAAGGCCAGACACTATAAAAGTCTTAGAGGAAAACATAGGAAGAACACTCTTTGACATATATCACAGCAAGGTCTTTTCTGATCCACTTACTAGAGTAATGGAAATTAAAACCAAAATAAACAAATGAGACCTAATGAAACTTAAAACCTTTTGCAAAGCAAAGGAAACTACAAACAAGACAAAAAGACAACCCTCAGAATCGGAGAATATATTTGGATATGAATCAACAAAGGATTTATCTCCAAAATATATAAACCGCTCATGCAGCTCAATATTAAAAAAGCAAACTACCCAATCAAAAAATGGGCAGAAGACCTAAACAGACATTTCTCCAAAGAAGACATACAAATGGCCAAGAAGCAACTTGAAAAGCTCCTCAACATCACTAAGTATTAGAGAAATGCAAATCAAAACTACAGTGAGGGGGCTTCCCTGGTGGCGTGGTGGTTGAGAGTCCGCCTGCCAATGCAGGGGACATGAGTTCGTGCCCGGGTCCGGGAAGATCCCACATGCCGCGGAGTGGCTAGGCCCCGTGAGCCATGGACACTGAGCCTGCGCGTCCGGAGCCTGTGCTCCACAGCGGGAGAGGCCACAACAGTGAGAGGCCCGTGTACCATAAAAAAAAAAAAAAAAAAACTACAGTGAGGTATCACCTCACACCAGTTAGATTGGCCATCATCAGAAAATCTACAAACACCAAATGCTGGAGAGGGTGTGGAGAAAAGGGAACGCTCTTGCACTGTTGGTCAGAATGTAAATTGATACAGCCACTATGGAGAACAGTATGGAGGTTCCTTAAAAAGCTAAAACTAGAATTACCATATGACTCAGCAATCCCACTACCTGGCATATACCCAGAAGAAACCATAAATCAAAATGGCACATGCACACCAATGTTCATTGCAGTACTATTTACAATAGCCAGGGCATGGAAGCAACCTAAATGCCCATTGACAGATGAATGGATAAAGAAGATGTGGTCCATATATACAATGGAATATTACTCAGCCATAAAAAAGAACAAAACTGGGTCATTTGTAGAGACATAGATGGATCTAGAGACTGTCATACAGAGTGAAGTAAGTCAGAAAGAGAAAATCAAATATCGTATGTTAATGCATATATGTGGAACCTAGAAAAATGGTACAGTCGAACCGGTTTGCAGGGCAAAAATAGAGACACAGATGCAGAGAACTAACATATGGACCCCAAGGGGGGAAAGTGGTGGCGGGTCGGGTTGGTGGTGTGATGAATTGGGAGATTGGGATTGACATGTATACACTGTTGTGTATAAAATGGATGACTAATAAGAACCTGGTGTATAAAAAAGTAAATAAAATTTAAAAATTAAAAATAAAACACCTCTGATCTTCACAAACCCATCACAATGAGAAAGAAACATAATACAAAAACAAGCCCAGGGTGTAGACCTGCGGTTATGGAATGATAAGCACAGGGATACTTTTCTGGACCTGAGCCACCACACCCCTCCGTGAGCTGAGGTGAATAAGCTGAACAATAATCAAATGTTTGCCCATGGTAACAGTGCTGGAGGTGAGGAGATCGCGTACATTTTAATAATTATGCTAAGCTTCTCTTCAATGTGTGCAAAATTAGGAAAAATTAGTTAACACGGAGTATCACCATAAATCTGATGTTGAAAATAAGAGTAGCTCTGCTCCATGTTTTGCTCTGTGGCAAATATTTATTTTGTGAGTTTTAAGTTCCAGGGACATGAGGTGATGCTCCAAGACACTCAGCAATCACTTTCAGAAACAGGTTTCTAATGAATATTTTTACTCGTATCAATTCATTATTCACTCTGCAAATATTTTTTGGAGTATAATAAATAAGTCACTGCTTAAGTGACAGAAAACTATGCAGATGACAGGGGACCATATGGTGGTTACAAGACAGAATTTAAAAATTTAAAGGACAAAACACTCATATTCATGTAGAGCAATTAACTACAGGACCAAGAACCATCTGCTGTGACTCATGAGTGCCCCTAGGCACTTATACAACCCCAAGTTTCACCTTGGTTTTTCGTGGTCCCATATTCCAAGCAGAGGAAATATCTTTTCCATAATTTTCTGATTATTTATTAATGTTATCATAATGTTTTTAGCACATTGCTGTATCTCTGTACTTGGCTTAAAGATGGTGTGGTGGGTGTTGATGCACTTTAGCTTGTTTGCAGGTTTTCTCCCTCTCTGTGTGAGCTTCTCTGTCCTGACTTGGAGCCAAGTTTGTGTTCGCCTCCCCCCTTTTGTATTTTCTAGAATCTTTTAATGTCCCTTGGGAGGAGGCAGGGAATGGACGAAGAACCATGTTATGGTAGGCACAGCTTTCTTTATATGTTGCACACAAGAGCAGGTGTTAAAAGAGATGCTGAAATTTGTATCCTTCCTGGGCAAGTTGGCTTGAGCCCATTTCTCTTCTGAAAACGAGTCTCAAATCCCAAGCATTTATCATTTCAGTTTTAATCTCCCCAATGCCATATTGGTCTCCTCAGAGGGAGACATTTAAGCTAAAAACACAAAATTAAAGCAAAACGGAGTATGGGATGGGAGTTTAGTGATTAACCTAATGCATCTGGTACCACATAGGAAATTGTCCCTATGGGTCATTCAGGTGAGGGTAGGTGTTCATTTTAACCTCACCCAAATAACTATGGATTTCTTCTTCATTTTAGCTCCATGAATTAAAAAAAATATTTTCTAAGGCAGCACCTTTCTGTTATATTTTAATAAATCTCAACTGATAAGCTTATGTTTATATTTAAAGAAAGGGCTTGAACTAATTTACATGTCAGCCCACTGCTCTTGAGAAAGTCTGGGATCTCCCTAGTTAAGAGTAATTCATCCATCTCCTGCTGACCAATGAATATCAAGCTTCTTCTCTCTTCTTAGCAAATGGTAGGGGTCTGTAACTTCTTCCTACGATAACAGCAGAGTTGAATAGTTGTGACATACTGCATGGCCCACAAAGTCAAAAGCAGCTACAGTCTAACCTCTTATAGAACAAGTTTGTCTGCCCCTGACTTTAAGGGATTAGTTGAGAAATTTTATATTCCATTCCTGAATGATGACTCCAAGACTCATTATCTCCTAAACATGTTTTTAATCATTTTTCCTACTGTACCCAAAACATCAAAGATGCCTATCATTTGAATTGAGAGGAACCTTCCAAATCATCCATTCACTTGCCCTTGTTTGCAGCAGGGGAAAATAAAGTCTATGTGGGGAGACTTCCATGAGACCACACCCCCAAACTTTACCTTTACCTAGTTTTTGTCCAACTTCAAGTCTGCAAGAATTAGTCTTAACAGTAACTCCAAAATCTACATGCAGGGCAGGGACTTCCCTTTTGGTCCAGTGGTTAAGAATCCGCCTTCCAATGCAGGGGACGTGGGTTCAATCCCTGGTCAGGGAACTAAGATCCCACATGCCACGTGGCAACTAAGCCCGCGCACCAAAACTACTGAGCCCAGACACCGCAACCACTGAGCCCACTTGCTCTGGAGCCTGCGTGCCACAACTAGAGAGAAGCCCACACACCGCAACTAGAGAAGCTCATGCACCATAACTAGAGAAGCCCATGTGCCTCGAGGAAAGATCCCACATGCTACAACTAAGACACGATGCAGCCAAATAAATAAATAAATAATAAATTTTAAATAAATGCAGGGCAACATTTCCACTAATGCATCTGGACTGGATGCCTGTTATTAGTGGGAAAGACAAGATACAGCCAAACCTAGTAAGGCTGTGCCTCTTAATGTTCTCCCCACTAGCGTGTAATGGCTTCCTACTCCAGTGACACAAATGACTACCAATGCTCCCCCACCCCACCTTCATTTGGACATTCAACTATTTCTAATCAATCAGATTTTTATTAATAAATTTTTTTCCAGAATTTTAGATGCTTATGAGAAATAATTTCATTAAGTGGGGCCTGTGATATTTCTGTAGTGTATTTTTGTAAATTAATGGACATTATTTTTTAGGGAAGTTTTAGGTTTACAGAAAAAAATAAGCAGAAAGTAAAGAGAGTTCGTACATATTCCCTTCACCCTTGGCCATCAGTTTTCCTGTTATTAACCTCTTGCATTGTTGTGGTACATTTGTTACAACTGGTGAACTAATATTGGTACATTATTATTAGCTAAAGTCCATAGCTTACGTTAGGGTTCACTCTTTGTGTTACAACACAAGTTCCTTGGGTTTTACCAAATGCATAATGTCATGTATCTACCAGTATAGTATCACAGAATAATTTTAATGCCTTAAAAATCTTGCACTCCACCTATTGATCCCTTCCTCCCCCATCCCCAACCCTTTGCAACAACTAATCTTTTCATGGTCTCTATAGTTTTGTCTTTTCCAGAATGTCATATAGTTGCAATCATATATTATGTATGATGTATAATTCAGATTGGCTTCTTTCACTTAGCAATATGCATTTAAGTTTCCTCAATATTCTGTCTTTTTTTCTTACTATCTTTATTGGAGTATAGTTGCTTTACAATGGTGTGTTAGTCTCTGCTGTACAACAAAGTGAGTCAGCTATATGTATACATATATCCCCATATCCCCTTCCTCTTCAGCCTCCCTCCCACCCCTCTAGGTGGTCACAAAGCACCGAGCTGATCCCTCTGTGCTATGCAGCAATATATGATGACAAATATAATTAAAATAACAATGTGTATCCTTTAAGCCGAGGTCTATGCTATTTGAATTCTAAATGCATCTTCTACACATTAGTCAACATTCTTAAAAACAGGAAATTTTAAAAAATTAATCTATCCCTACAGCCTATCTGAGTCTCAATGAGTATTTAGCAGGAATAAATGTAAAATGCAATTAATAACTGTATCCAGGATCCAAGCAGAAAATAGAATTCACGTCAGATGTTTCAAACTGAGAGACTTTAGCACAGTGGCTCTCAACCATGGCCACCCATTAGAATTACCTGGGAACTTTCAAATTCTCCATGCTTGGGTATAGGACCCAGGCTTCTTGGGCTATTCCAATGGCTGGTGAAGTTGAGAAACCATATATTAATTAAATAACTACTAGTACAATAGAAGTATAGGCAATGTTAAGGTAACTGAATAGGGATGTTGATGAAAAACTTAAGCTTAGTGAGAAGTAACTAACTCAAGGTTATAGAGGTAGTAAATGGCTGAATTGAGATCCAGAGATGTTTTATAACCTATTCCATGCTGCCTTCCAAAATGAGTTTTTCTCTGGAGCAAAACTTTACGTTTGACCAAGCCAGAAGTTAAAAACACCTTCAAAGTAAGCAAATGATGCTCCTTATTAAAACCACACCAAATGGACTAAGGTCAAAGTTCTCTTTGTGTTCTCAAATGAATTACAGCCTGAAATAAAACCTGTCTGTTTTCTGTGAATAATATAAGACATATGATGCTTTCTCCTCTCCTCCTCATTTTGCAGATAAAATCGTGTCCGGACTTTCCTGAAAATAAATTAAATGGAAGCCAGAATGACAGATTTTATATCTGCTAACGTGTGCTCTGAGAGAGAGGACACATTGTACCTGGGAGAGTGGGTCAGAAGGATGGGAGAAGATGTTGACCTTTGGTCAGAGCAAAAAGCCAAAGTCATGGATTTGAAAAGCTCAGTCCCTTCTAGCATTGCTGGAGATAATCAGTACATCCTAGCTTTATGTCTTAGCTAAGAACTTAATGCAAATATATTTTTTATTCATCTGCTACTTGCTGTTGACTAGATTATGAAACATCTAAAGCTTCTGAGACTACCAGATGCCTCTTAAAATGAAGTGGTCACCTGGTTTTGTGTAATAGTGGTAGCATTTGTCTTTAAAATTCTTTATACTTTTCATAATTCCCTCCTATGTATCACCTCACTCCAAAGTACATTCAATTTTACACATGTGGCCTGTCCTCATACTGTTTATGCTGACACCTCTTCCCACTGAAGAAGGAAAGTTAAAATTGATAAGTTTCTTTGGGTGCAGTGTCCACTCTAGAGCTCACTGCAGTCTCCATAGCTACCTATTAATGCTTAATCTATTTAGATTATTTGTGTGGATGACAAAGGCATTTAAGTGTGTGTCTCCTATCCTGCCTTGGCCAATTCTCAAGTATAGCGTATGAAAGTTAGCAGATGTCTCTCTGTGTGTGTGTGTGTGTGTGTGTGTGTGTGTGTGTAAGTTTTGTTTGGGAATTTTATTGTTGTTTGTTTTGGTATGCAGAATGCTTTTTTAATGAGTTTGAATGTGTATACGTTTATGACGATAGACTATCAACACAGCCCTTACGCTCACATACCATTTCAAACCCTGTAGATTATGATGATATTTAAACAATATATACATATTCATAAATAAAATTCATGGAAAGTTCCCAAATGTACCTAAATTAGGTAAGTTGAGACAGTTTAGCATGTGGAAAATGTTGTGAAATCATGTATGATTAAAAACTACACCAGAGAGAAGATGGCAGAGTAGATAGACCCTGAGCTCACCTCCTCTCGTGGGCACACCCAAATCACTACTATTTGCAGAACAGACATCTAAGAAAAAGACTGAAACCTACCAGAAAAGACCTTCTACAACTAAAGATATAAAGAAGGAACCACAATGAAACAAGTAGGACAGGCAGAGATGTGATATAGTCAAGTCCCATACGCCAGGGTGGGCAACCCACAAACCAGAGAATAATTATAATTGCAGAAGTTCTCCCCAAGGAGTGAGTGATCTGAGCCCCATGTGCGGGTTCCCAGCCCAGAGGTCTTGCACTGGGACGATGAGCCGCCCCCAGAGTGTTTGACTTTGAAGGCCAATGGGGATTACCTTCAGGAGTCCCAGAGGGACTTTACTCTTAAGGGGGCACACAAAGTTTCACATGCTCCAGTACTCAGGAAAGAAGCAGTAAATTGATAGGATCCTGGGTCAGACCTACATGCTAATCTTGAAGAGTCTCTGTGAAAGGCAGGAGGCAACTGGAGGTCACCCTGGGGACATGGATGCTGGTGGCAGCCATTTGGGGAGCTCCTTCTGCCACATGGACACTGGTGCTGGCAAGCCCCAATTTGGAATCCTCCATCTAGCTTACTGGCCCCAGGACCCACTCCCACTCTGGCCTGAAGGCATCAGAGCTGAGATGTCTAAAGCCAAGCAACTAACTGGGTGGGGACACAGCCCCACCCACCAGCAAACAGGCTGCCTTAAGACTCCCTGAGTCCACAGCTGCCTCTATACACAGCCCTGCCCACCAGAGGGCCCAGGACCCAGCTCCACCCACCAGTGGGCAGGTATTAGCCCCAGTCTCCTGGGCTCTGGCCCTGACCTCTAGGGATCCTGCTCTAGTCTCAGGACCAGCTTCACTTATGAGGGGGAAGACACCACACCCAAGAAAAATCACAATCCCACAGCCTGAGGACCTGGCCTGTCCACCAGCAGGCTAAACCCTGCCCTGGGACTGGGCCCCAGTTTCACCTGCTAACAGGCCAATACAAGCTTCAGGACACCCCAGACCCCATTCCCAGCTGTGTCAGGAAAAACACCCCCTCCCCCTTGCCAAAGTTCCAACACCAGCTCTAGGATCCCTGGGGCCTGCAAGCAGACTCCTGGACCCAGCTCTGCCAGCCAGTAGGCCAGCACTAACCCAACTTTATTCAACATAGTATCAGAAGTCCTAGTCATAGCAACCAGACAAGAAAAAGAAATAAAAGGAATCCAAATTGGAAAGGAAGAAATAAAACTGTCAGTGTTTGCAGTGGACATGCTACTGTACATAGAAAATCCTAAAGATGACACCAGAATATTACTAGAGCTCATAAATGAATTCAGTAAATACAAAATTAATATACAGAAATCTGTTACATTTCTATACAATAACAACAAACTAACAAAGAAATCAAGGAAACAATCCCACTTACCATCACATCAAAAAGAATAAACCTACCTACGAGGTAAAAGACATGAAAACTATAAGACACTGATGAAAGAAATTGAAGACAACACAAACAGATGGAAAGGTATACAGTGTTCTTGGATTGGAAGAAATTATTGTTGTTAAAATGACCATACTACCCAAGGCAATCTACAGATTCAGTGCAATCCCTCTCAAAATATCAATGGCATTTTTCACAGAACTAAAACTAATAATTTTAAAATTTGTATGGAAACACAAAGGACCCCAAATAGCCAAAACAATCTTGAGAAAGAAGAACAGAGCTGGAGGAATCTTTCCCCCTGACTTCAGACTATACTACAAAGCTGCAATATCAAAACAGTATGGTACTGGCACAAAAACACAGACCAGAATAGAGACCTCAGAAATAAACCCACGCACTTTGGTCAATTAATCTATGACAAAGGAGGCAAGAATATACAGTGGAGAAAAGACAGTGTCTTCAATGAGTGGTGCAGGGAAAACTGAACAGCTACATATAAAATAATGAAATTAGGATGTTCTTTAACTTCATATACAAAACTAAACTTGAAATGGATTAAAGACCTAAATGTAAAACCAGAAACCATAAAACTCCTGGAAAAAAACATAGGCCGAACAGTCTTTGACATAAATTGTAGCAGTATTTTTTTCACTCAGTCTCCTAAAGCAAAGGAAATAAAAGCAAAAATAAACAAAAGGGCCCTAATCAAACTTAAAAGCTTTTGCACAACAAAGGAAACTACTGACAAAATGAAAAGACAACCTACTGAATGGGGGAAAATATTTTCAAATGATATGACCAAGAAGGGGTTAATATCAAAAATATGTAAACAGCTCATACAACTCAACATCAAAATACAAACAACCCAATTTTTAAAATAGGCAGAAGACCTAACTAGACATCTTTTCCAGAGAAGACATACAGGTGGCCAACAGGCACATGAAAAGGTGCTCAATACCATTAATCATCAGAGAACTGCAAATGAAAACCACAATGAGATATCACCTCACTTCTGTCAGAATGGCTATCATCAAAAAGAAGACAAAGAACAAATGATAGCGAAGATGTGGAGAAAAGGGAACACTCATACACTGTTGGTGAGAATGTAAATTAGTGTAGCCTCTATGGAAAATAGTATGGAGGTTTCTCAAAAAACTAAAAATAGAACTACCATATGACTCAGCAATTCCACTTCTACCTATTCATCCAAAAAAAACCAAAAACACTAACTCGAAAAGATACATGGACCCCAATGTTCATAGCAGCACTATTTACAATAATGAAGGTATGGAAGTAACCTGTGTCCATCAACAGACAAATGGGTAAAGAAGATGTGGTATGTACATACAATGGAATATTACCCAGCCATAAAAAAAGGAATGAAACTTTGCCATTTGCAGCAACATAGATGGACTTGGAGGGCATTGTGCTGAGTGAAATAAATCAGACAGAGAAAGACAAAAACTGTATGATATCACTTATACGTGGAATCTAAAAAATAAATGAGTGAATACAACACAAAAGAAACAGACTCACAGATATAGAGAACAAACTAGTGTTTACCAGTAGGGAAAAGAAAGGGGGAGGGACAAGATACTGGTAGGGAGTTAAGAGGTATAAAGTATTATGTACAAAATAAATAAGCTACAAGGATATATTGTACAACACAGGGAATATAGCCAATATATTATAACTGTAAATGGAATATAACCTTTAAAAATTGTGAATCACTGTATTGTACACCTGTAACTTATATAATATTGTACATTAACTATACTGCAATTAAAAATATTTTAATGATGTTATATTATGTTGGTGGGGATAAAGAAAGAAAAGCCAAAGACAGATTTTACTTGGGGCAGTGAAGGGAGAGCACAGAAAAGGGAGAGGAGAAGCTTACAATGTAAACTTGTATAACTTTTTTAAATGCCTAAAAAATAAACTTATTTTTAAAAGAAAAACACTACATCATAGATATTAAAAATGTTTATTTAACTTTGGTAAATAAAGGGACCAAAATCGCATTGTTTATAATTATAAAAGGAATGGATTTCCCATTAAAGCATTTCAGTGCTGAAAATAAGGAAAACTCAATTTTTTTAGTACCACTTGGTGAAGGAATCAGATTAAATATCTGCCTTCCCTGTCTCAAATTATTTATTAAGAATATCTAGATATCAACCTACTTTCTGTTATAAATATGAGTTTAAATTGAATAGGATTCAAAATACAACTTAGAAAAGATGACTATGATGGACTAAATGGACTGAAGAGATTTGTGGGGATGAAAAGGAAGGAAGAGAGGGAGAGGGGAAGGGAGAGAAGGAAAAGAGAATCTACAATTAGAACTAAAGTCTCAAAATGATTGGCTTGTCAAGAAATTGTCTCAGACATCCTCCTTCTTCCATTCAGGTCTATCACTGTGGAGAGATCCTTCTGGTACCTTTCCAATAAAGTCTCCAGGGAAGTCAGCCATCCTTCCTTCCTTACTAATTCTTGTTGGAGCTCATATCCTTTAAGCCTGGGAGTATTTTCCAATGTCTGACTTCCATCCTTACTATATGAGTGTAGGCTGGTTGTTACCTTGCACAAATGAAAATGTTCTCCCCGGATCAGGCACTCGACGTGCCTGCCTCTCTCATATACACTCCGCCTGCATTTTCCTCCAGTAACTGATGCAGCAACAAGCTCCATGCACGGAACACCTGGCAGCACTCTGCTCCACCTCGTGGTTTATCTCTAGCTTCTGACCAGGGCCTCTTGGACACCGTGGGCACCCCCCCTGGCACCCATGGAATGTGAGGGTGCTGTCATCTCTTGGGACAGCCTTTGGTCACTGAGCAACAGGTGCTGATGGAGACACTTCCCGGAGTCATTTCCCACTGCTCCACAGAAAGTCGTGGCGGAACCTGGTCCTCATTGCCCACCGCGACGAGTGGCTTGAGAATTCACCCTCGTGTTGTCTTTCCTTCCTTTCCTGTGTCAGTCTCCACAGTCCTCCACTTCTGCTCTCTGGAATCATTTCTCAAAATAACTTACCTACTCACCATTGACTCAGGCATTGCTCCTGGGGAATCCAGCCTAATGTGCTCAGCATCAGAATATATTATTTTCTCAGCTCTTAAAGACTAGTTATTTAACATTGTTTGATTTGGGATTAATTAACTCATCCTTTCTCTCCAGAGAGAAAACTTATCCAAACAAAAATCTTACTAACTTTTTATAGTCTCACCTTTTTGAGGGATCTCATAGTAAATATTTCATATTCAATTTTTAAAATTTTGAGACATTAAAAATTACAGGGGGTTACAGAGAATAATATCATAAACACCTTTGTACCCATTACACAGAAAAACCAATCTAGACATTTTATTTTAGGTCTTTTTCTCTTTAACATGAAAGCACTGGAGATAAAGTTGAAATCACCCTTTTTGGTTTTCTGAGCCCCATTCCCCTCCCAGTCCCATTATCAGAGTAATAATTAGTCATTACCCTGCATTTGGTATGTTTTCTTCTAGGCTAATCTTGTTTGTTTGCAAAACATTATTTTGCATGGTTTAATAGTTACACATATAGTTACACATACTTCAATAAAAAGTTTACTTTAAAATTTACATAAATGGTATTCCAGCTTATGTTTCACTTTGAAACTGCATTTGTTATCAATTTTATTTTTTAAAGATGTATACACATTGATACATATGGCTCTAGGTCATTTATCTTATCCACTGTAATATTCTATTGTATAATTTATTCATTTATTCCTCATTCTAGACATTTTTGGATGTTTCCAGGGTTTTATTTTCCCCTTATGAATAGTGCTATGTTATGAATATATTTTTGTACTTTGCTGCATATGTGCGAAAGAGTTTGGGGGGTTTTGGGTTTTTTGGGGGGTTTTTTGGCCGTAAGGAAGGACATTTTTAATTCTTCCAGATATTGCCCAACTACTCTCGTGTGGCTCTGCCAATTTATTCTTCCACTAGCAAGATAAGAATTTCTGCTTCTTTGGGGCCTAGTCATCACTTGATATATATATTTTTTTACATCTTTATTGGAATATAATTGCTTTACAATTGTGTGTTAGTTTCTGCTTTATAACAAAGTGAATCAGCTATACATATACATATATCCCCATATCTCCTCGCTCTTGAGTCTCCCTCCCACCCTCCCTATCCCACCCCTCTAGGTGGTCACAAAGCACCAAGCTGATCTCCCTGTGCTATGCAGCTGCTTCCCACTAGTGCTTCCCACTATTTTACATTTGGTAACATCACTTGATATTTTAAATTCCTTTAAAATATTTTGCCAGCCTCATGGGCTTGAATGGGTGCTAAAATTGGGAGAGCCCTGGGTGAATCTGTATCACTGGTCACCCTTGCAGAGGCAGGTCATTTCAGCTCTATTTGCTCATTCTTTTCGTATTTACTTCCATATTGCCAAATAATGTGCCTGTATCGCTATTTCTTGATTTTTCCACTCCAGATATCACTTACCTTGTCTTACTGGTGAAAAGGATTTGACTCTCTTTCAGTTCCTTGTTTTCAAGATCCTGTGCATTTATTTTTGTTGCTTTACACATTTACTTTTTGGGAGCAAACCATCCAGAGGCTTTCAGAGAAGTGATGCACTTGAGGTGAGTTTTTTTTAATCAAAAGATGAGTCTGTGTGTCCCTCGCTCCCACTTTGTGATGCTTAATTTTATGTGTAAACTTGGCTGGGCCAAGGGGATCCCAAATATTTGGTTGAACATTATTCTGGATGTGTGTCTCAGGGTGTTTTTGGATGAGTTTAACATTTAAATCAATAGACTAAGTAAAACAGATTGGCCTCCCTAATGTGGGTGGGCCTTGTCCAATCAGTTGAGGGCCTGAATAGAATAAAAAGTCCAGCTTCCCCCAAGAAAGGGGAGATTCTCCAGAAGATGATCTTCAGACTTCATCTGCAACATCAGCTCTCCTAGGTCTCCAGCCTGCCAGCCCCCACTGAAGATTTGAACTTGTCATTCTCCATAATCACATGAGCCAATTCCTCACAATAAATCACTTTCTCTCCATATACACATCCTATTGGTTCTGTTTCTCTGGAGAACACTGACTAATACACACCTGCATCATTCTCCATTTGGAAAAAAAGCACACAAAGTTATTTTGAGATACTATAAAACAATGTAAAAAAACTTTGTTTTTGTAAAAAAAAAAAAAATTACTGAAGAAAATAGCCTAGTCCCAAACACACATTCCCTCACTGTATCCCCAAAGGGGACTAGCCATAAAAAGAAAAGTTTAAAAAACTGAATCAAGATAGAAACATCTTTGTCATTAGAAGGACACTAAGGTCCTGTGCCATCCACATTCCCAATGGCTTGTTCTTAGAACAAGACCTCTTTAAGATGACCCCTTTCAAATGTGTTAGATTTTTCCTCATGGAGTATCCAGGCAAGAGGCTGACGACGTTATGAGACATCCTCCCCCTTTGAAGCAAGTGTGGGAAATCAGGCGGCTCAGCTTTCCTGGTCACTGGCACTAACCTTTTCACACTAGGATTTCCTGCACTTCAGTGGTGAGAGGCAGAAGAGGGTGATGGTGGTTAAGTCATATAGCAAGTGCCACTCTCTTTGTACAAAACCAGCAGTCCCTACAGACTCCTTGATTTTGTCCAAAATTTAGTACTCAGCCTTTCTTTTTGTTTTTTTAATAAAAAAATTTTAGAGCAGTTTTAGGTTCACACATATTGTCTTTATAGTGTCATCTGCTGCTGCCTCAGACCATTGCATTCTCTCCCATTTGCTCAGTTCACACCTGGCCTGGGGTAATGGATGGGAGGAAAAAGCTCTTCCCTCAGTTTACTATTAATTAAGTATGATGTTCCACTGAACACCAGGCACCTTTTAAGACATTGCAGAAATAACAAACTTAAACAGAAAAATCCTTTATTTTCTGAGCCCTATATTCTTATTTAATAACATATATAATATCAGGGTATGATATCAAAGAAATATTGAGCAAAATAAAGTGATAGAGAGTGATGGGGGTATTCTTTTATATCAGATAGTTATGAAGGGCCTCTCTCTGTTAGTTTATTTCTGAAGATAGTGTAGGCACTGGGTCGTGTGGATACAGCAAATGCAGAGATCCTGGTGAAAGATCCAAGGGAACAGCAAATGCAAAGGTCCTGAGGTAGAAGTACAAGAGATCAGTAAGTGTGTGAGGTCTGGGTGATGGGAGACCAGGTGGAAGCCAGTTCATGGAGCACTGTGTGGACCACAGTGAGGTTCCCAGCTTTATTATTCTAAGTGGGACCGGAAACATGGGGTTTCCCCACCATCACAGCACTGCATACCCTGTACTTCTCTTTTCTTGGGTTTGTGGGTGTCCTGGGACATTCACCACGTGGGGTACCATGTGGGATAGTCAGGTGGAACATGAGGTTCTGAGGTCTGGGAGGGGTGAGGCCGCACTGCCAGAGCAAAGCCTTGTCGCTCTCCATCCACATGCCTCCTCTGACTGTTCCTCCATTTCAGGAAAATGCTTCTTTCTTCTTGTCTCCCACAGGGACGTCCTCTACCCCACATTCTGAAACTCTAAATGTCCCTAATCCTCAAAGATCTTTTTACGACCTATTAAATCCAGTGCTCTTTTCCTTGATAATGGTGAAGGCTTTATTTTCTTATCCTCTCAGGAGGCAAGAGAAAATATTTACATTCCATTTCTCTGAAGCTGCAAAGCTATCAGGTTTCCCAGTTCAGAACGTCTGGGTGGGCATATTCAGCCACACCTTGGAGACTCTAAAATGAGAGGTGTGTCCACGTCTGCGCGAAGTCTCAAGTCAGAGCGCTACATGGGATGGGGCATATTTGGGACACATCTGAGCCCAGCTTCGTTGGAAAGAGCTTTGCAGGGGAGGAAGGATTCAGAAATGCTGAGATCCACAAACATTCAAATATTCACTAAATTGTTGCTACAAGCAACCAAGAAGTGGTTACATCTGCCTGGACTACAGCTCATCCATCTGTAGAGAAGAAAAGAAAGTGTGGCCACAAGAGCCAAGATGTGGAAACCACCTTAAAGTCCATTGACAGATAAATGGATAAAGAAGATGTTGTGTATATATAAAATAGAATATTATTCAGCCTTAAAAAGAAGGAAATCTGTCCATATGCTACAGCATGGATGAATCTTGGGGACATTATGCTACATGAAGTTAGCCAGTCACAGAAAGACAAATATTGTATGAGTCCACTTATATGAGGTCCCTAGAGTTGTCAGATTTTAGAAGCAGAGAGTGGAATAGTGTTGCCAGGAGCTGGGGGGAGGGGGAAATGGGGAGTTACCATTCAAAAAGTATAAGGAGTTAGTTATGCAGGATGAATAAGTTCTGGAGATTTGCTGTACCATGTTGTGCCTATAGATAACAATATTGTATTATGCACTTAAAAATTTGTTAAGAGTAGATCTCACGAAGTAAAGTGTTCTTATCACAATAAACAAAATTAAAAAAATAAAATTAAATTGATTCTAAAAATAATTTTAAAAGAAAAAAATTAAGTAAGAGCTCAGCCATGACAAAGTCATCCTGAGAAACAGGAGGACCGCTGGAATGACCTCACAGGACTGTGGAAGGCAGTGCAAGGAACATGTTAGCTTAAGAATGCCGCAAAATTTCTGGGTTGATTTTAGGAGAATTTTTCATTTGCTGGTCAGTACTACTTTCTCCTCCTTCCAGGAGCAGGGCTGCGGGACTCCCTTTGGGGGATGACTGCCCTCTGCTCTCAGGCATGTGACCAAGTGGCACTGGTCCTGCTTCCAGCCCCAGGCCCAGGCCCTGGCTATGTTAAGCCTCTGTACATCCACTGCCTTGATCACAGAGAGAAGTCTAGGAGGACATGGGTTAGCCCTGCAGGACAAGCAGAACTCCCTCTCTCCATCTGGTAAGAGCCTAAGAAGAATCTCTCGTATTACCTGGAACCTAAAAGGAGTTGTATTCTGGTAGCAAAAGCAAGGACCTGCTAGGAGGCTGGGTACCCCGACTCGGGGGCGCCACCTACCGCTGAATCAACCACTTCTCAACCGCTTGAGGCATTGCCACTCCCAGTAGGACTGAAGTTTCTGTCACTTGTGATTAGGAGAGTTTGGATATATTTTAATAAAAATACTAGCATTTTAATTAAGAAAGATAGAACATGAGAGCATTTGTTACATTTGTTGATAAATTACTAAACGTAATTTTTAAAAATCAGTAATTATGTGAGATGTTTATTTAATAATAGTGCCCTTATTCATTTAGTATCTTTTCCATTAAGGGTGACCATATTCTGTCATGACCATTAAATTCTACTCCATAGTATGTTTTGGTTACTTAGGGTACAATTTATAAGCTAGTTATAAGGGGTGTTACTTATGAAGTGTCACAGTCCATGTAAATTGCCCCAGGATCCTCAGGAGGGAAAAAAGAAGAAACAATAAAAAGAAACCTTTGAGTCTGCAGGTGAAAGACATTTTCAGTGATGTTTCCACCAGTCTGAAGTGAAAAACGAATAAAAAATAAAATTTAAATTCTCATTTTTCTATAGTCTTTTTTTCTGAATGCTTAACCTGAAAAAACAAAAACAAAACAAAACATTTTTTGGTTAATTGTGAGGAAAAATTAAGAGTGGAGTGGCCACGTGCCAATCCTTCAAGCTCTTGGCCTGTCAATAGGTCAGTTTTTGCAAGAAGAAAATCACTTCCACGTCTCTTATTACCTCAGAATTTTTTGCTGCCCACACACGTGTAAAAACCTTGTGGTCTCCAAGAAAGCAAACAGAGCTCTAGTTAAAATTCGCAAAGAAATGTAAGAATTAAAAATCCACACAGTTTTGAAACCTTATAATACATGCTCATTGATAACGTTTGTGTACCATAACAAGAGTCATGTGGCTTATAAAGTTTCTGGTGTGAATCCTTACCAGGAAGAATCCAGTCAAACTTTAAGCTCAATCCCAATAACTACTTTGGCCTTTATTGTTGGCATATTTGCATACTCCTCTATTTGGCTTTTGATTTTATATTTTGAAAATTTACTATCTTATCCAGGATATGTTTTCATATAAACCACCTATGTGTTTTTAAAAGCCTATATGAAAACAAATTTTTCATTCTTTTTCCGGGAAAATAACCAAATAAATTGGATGGATAAACTATACACTTTTGAGATTTTGCCATAAGAATATCTACTCTTCCACATAAAATCTCTCTCTAGGTTACTGATCACTAAATTTAAATTGTTATAATTAAAATTTTAAATAATTATTATAATTTAAAATTTTTAATGAAAATAATTCCAGACCACTCTTGTACAAGAGTACAGAGAAATATTGAAAAAAGCATCCACAAAAGTCCACCAACAGGAAAATGGATAAAGCAAAAGTGGAATATTGATATAATGCAATACTACTCAGCAGTAGAAATGATCAACTACTGATACACAACAACATGAATAGATCTCAAAAACATTGTGCAGTAGGAAAGAAGCCAGACACAAAGAAGCATGTGTGTGTGATTCCGTTTATATAATGTTCTAAGACAGGGAAAATTGCTCCACAGTGATGGAGATCAGATTAGTAGTTGTCCGGTGCTGGGGGAGGGTGTGTGGAGATGGACTGCTAGGGACACAAGGAAACTTTGGTGGTGATGGCAGTGTTCTCTCTCTGGACTGGAACAATGCATCGCAACTGTGTGCGTTTGTCAAAATGCATTGAATGGTACCCTTAAAAGGGATATATTTCATTTATGTAAATTATACTTTATAATACTGGTTAATTTTTCTTAAATGAGTGTCCTAAGAGATGTTCAAAAGTGTTCTATAAAAATGGGGTGAGACTGTAGGGAACTAACTTTAGGAAACAACAGGATAAAAATGATTATACTGGTTTATTTTTGCAGGACTTCTTAGAACCTATGCTAATATGAAATAAAGTAAGATGCTCCCAATGGTCGTTAAGAATAGAGCAGAAAAATGTTCCACTAGGTCAACTCCTGCTCTGATTGGCTTGACATACAACTCTACATGGCAGCTTCTACCCTGCTGGTGCTACCATGGACCCTGTTCAGAAAGATTCTTCTCTCCTCATGCCACAAAAAAACACAACACACAACAAAACAATGATGAATTAGAACTAAACTGAAAAATAAAGTCTAAAGGCAAACATCTGGAATCATTAGGTGTTTGGGATGGTCATCATAAAATTTCAGTCTCTTAATACAACCTAAATTCCAAATCCTTACTTGCATATCTGTCATGCTTATTTCTCTGCTATTTCATTCTTACAGTCAGATGAAACATTCTTTGAACTGTCACTCTGATATTTCACAGCCTCAGAAAACCAGCTTCCTCTTCATTATGGAATGAAAGCTAGGGAAATGCTATTATTCACAAAAATGGGACTCTCTATATTTTATTAATTGTATATTTAAATATGGACATTTTCGGGCTTCCCTGGTGGCGCAGTGGTTGTGAGTCTGTCTGCCGATGCAGGGGACACGGGTTCGTGCCCCGGTCCGGGAAGATCCCACATGCCGTGGAGCGGCTGGGCCCGTGAGCCATGGCCGCTGAGCCTGAGCGTCCGGAGCCTGTGGTCCGCAACAGGAGAGGCCACAACAGTAAGAGGCCCGAGTACCGCAACAAAAAAGAAAAAAAAAAAAGGACATTTTCTTGGGGGGAAATTAATTATTTTCATGAGGCACCTGCTTGGAATTCTGTAAATTACAATGCAAATGACCTTTGGGCAATGCGTAGGAGACAATTTGAAGCTAACAAGTCATTAGGAAGGTGAGGCCCCAGAGGTAGGGATAGTAGATGATGCTTTCTGGCATTTGCTCTCCCAGGCAGGGTGAGTGGTGGCCAGAGCCCCAGACATGCCTGCCCTTGCATCCCTTTGAAATTGAGGCAAAGTAGAAATGTAGTTCTAGAAATTCACACCCCTCTAAAAGAGTATTAATATTCATAATATTCCCAGCTTTTAAAAAAAACAAGCAGCCTCTATACAGACATTTGAAAAACCAAATATGAGTTTACATGTTTACAAGTTTGTAGACAGAAAAGTGATGTAAAAGTTATCCAAATGTGTCTTTTGGAGGTTAAAAATTGGTTGCAATGATTTCAGTAAGAAAACTAGTTCACGCATTCAAGTAGGAAATCTAGAGAAAAAAGTTGTTTATATTTTTATCAAAAACAAGCCAAATTTAGTAAGAAATTACTATGATAGGAAATCTCCTTCCAAAGGATCTATTTTGAAGAGCTCATGGAAGGAGAAGAAACCAGGCTGTACTCTTATGAATGATTTCTTGAAATTGTCTACACCTGTTACATCTGTTGGTTCTTCTTTGATTCTATTAACTGATATTCAAATATTCCAATAAAAATGCATAATTTATACACTTTCCACTACAGCAATATGAGGTACATTGTCCTCAGAAGCCTGTCTCTGAGAATCATCTGGATCACGTTATATTTGGGTTGTTTTTTTGTGTGTGTGTGGTACACGAGCCTCTCACTATTGTGGCCTCTCCCATTGTGGAGCACAGGCTCTGGACACGCAGACTCAGCGGCCATGGCTCATGGGCCTAGCCACTCCGCGGCATGTGGGATCTTCCCAGACTGGGGCATGAACCCATGTCCCCTTCATCGACAGGCGGACTCTCAACCACTGTGCCACCAGGGAAGCCCTACATTGGGTTTTTTGTTGTTGTTTTTCTGTTTTTATTTATTTATTTATTTGGCCGTACCTGGTCTTAGTTGCAGCACTTGGGATCTTTGTTGCGGCACGCGAGATCTTTTTAGTTGTGGTATGTGGGCTGTTAGTTGCGGCATTCAGGGATCTAGTTCCCTGATCAGGGATGGAACCCAGGCCCCCTGTATTCGGAGCATGGAGACTTTAACCACTGGACCACCAGGGAAGTCCCTATACATTGGTTTTGAAAACAGTTTCTGTTCTATTGTGGCCCATTAAGAGTATTTATTAAAACACTCCAGTACAATCTGTTTGCCTGGTTTTTGAAATTCCCAGGCCCAGGAATGAAAATGCCCTTTGGATAATGCCCATGTTAACTTAGTGTGCGCAGAAATATAATCTTGATATATAGGCTTGAGCAGAAAATCATTAGTAGTAGTGCCTCAAGGTATTTTAAAGAGATGAAGAAAATAAGGATTTTAATTATTTAAAATGCCTTGACTATTTAAACTTACATGGTCTTTTAAAATAAATTTCCCTAACAGGACTTCACAATTCATCTACTCCTAGTTTGCTTGGTAATGTGAAGGTAAGAGTTTTCTGCCTATTTCTGGCTCTTCCAGCAAATAACCCAGCTTTATCTGAAGGGATACAGATTCATATATTAGATTCAGTGGAGGTGCCAAATTATGTTGAACACCCTTTGTAACAGGAGGCTCCCAAACACATATGGCACCCTCACTTACCAGTCTTCATGGCAATGTGGTGTGGAAAGAGTTAGTCTTATTGGAGGGTATTTGCTCTATTACTCTGGAGTCAATTTATACCAAGAGCAAAGAGCTGAAAGCACTTGTATGGCAGTTGAGTATGAATGTGCTCATTTCCTGACAGGCTATGTGATTCTCACCCAGGCAAACCTTCCACCATTTCAACCTTGCAAAGATGATGTAATCAGAGCTTCTGTGGTGGTGTTGTGTGGCAACTCTTCTAGATAGAAATAAGATTAACTCACATGATTGACAAGTAAGAAAGTTTTTATCAAGGATAAAGGATGTAAGATAGCCTTGACCCATTTCAAATCTTTTTGCCATCATTCTAATAGGTTACACTTAGAATTATTAGGAGTTTTCCTGTTCATAGAAATGCTGAGAAATTAACAATGGATTTTGCTGAATGTAAGGAGATGAGAATAAGCCTTCCTTAGTCTTTTTTCTCGCCTTCTGATTTTCACCACACCGTGGCAGCCAGCAGGTGTCATTTTGGAAAGTACATCTGCTTAGTAGGCCCTCTTGGCTCACTGGTTCCTACTTGGAAGATAATTGGAAGACAGATCTATGGCAAAAGCACCTTGTGTGACACTGGGAAAGGGACCGGTCATATGGGAACAGGAGACAATCACTTTACACCACAACAAACAGGGTGGTTGCAGATAGAGAGAGTCCTGCTGGGACCGTCTCTGTGCATTTGTGAAGGTCCTCAACAGCATGCAGAGCTGGAGCCAGAAAGATGATGAAAATCTTTCCCTTTCTCTACACGTGCGAACAGAAGGTCATCCACATGTTTCCTGATTTTCTTCTGTCCCTGGTGGAACTACGTAACAAGAACCTCCAATGCCTGTAGAAATACAAGGAAAGAGCAGGTAAATGCAGGAGGGATCCACTAATCCAGCGGCTGTTGGTGCCGGCAGTGGAGTTGCCTGCCCTGGCCTGCATTCTAATGTGAGTCTATCTGGGCCGTAGATTCTCTGAGGGCCACTGTAGGACCTTCCATACTTTACATTTTCAAGGCATTTTATGAACCACTCCAAAAAACTCTCATTGAGACTCAACTTTAAGTTGATGATCTGAAATTATAGAAAGAAAATTAATTCTGTTACAAGTCTGGCCAGCAGGATGGCTAGAATCTTCATCTCTGCATCAGTTTCCCAGCAGAGCTGAGGTTGGGTGTCTGTCCCACGTGCTTACTGACACACAGTTGATGGGAAACCCTTCCCAAGCAGGGGCCACTCTTCTTTCTGTCCCACTTCAGCTACAGTGACAACAGGAGGTTAGAGGAGAATGCATGCTGTAGGCTCATGGACCCTCACACCTATTTTCATTGGCTCACACTGTGCTTTTGAGAAAAATGTAAATAGTTGCCAACATGTAAAATTTGAGAGGTTTCACATTAAAAACGTCTAGATTCTGGCTTCTCCAGAAAAATCAGCAGCTCCAAGCCTCCAGCATGGCAGGGACTACATAGGTCCAGGAAAGGACACCTTCCCGGATGGACATGAGCTCTCTGTTCACCCAGGCCCTTCCAGGCCCATCCACTCACTTGCAGCCCCTGGGACCTGGGAGGCAGTTGGGATGGCTGCCCTGCTCTAGAGGAATGGTGATATCCTCATCCTCGGAGGAAGGTTGGAGTCTCAGGGAGGACCTTCAACACTGTACTGCCCGAGGATGCACTCTCACACCTCCATGATTCTCCTAGGTCCATGGACAGAGACTTTGACTCATTATTCTTTTAATTTACAAAGTCGTTGTAGGAACTGCCCCCAGAAGCAAGTCCAGGCAAGGTTCTGACATCGGACTGCCAAGGATACAGGGCAACAAAAGAGGTGGTAGGGGCCCTGGTACACGAGACACAGCAAGACTGGATTCATGCTGTCTCAGGTAACAGATGTCAGCTTCTAGAAAGTTCTCTGATAAGTGATTGGGACATGCATATACAGAGCAAATTTAATGACTCACACCATTTCAGCTAAGCATGAGGGAAAGTAAGAAATGTATAGTTTCTTGCAAAATATTCTTTTATCGAGAAACTTACTTGAATATTTTGAGAATTTTGGATTAAAGTTATTCTTTATGTGCAAAGTAATATAAATGATGACTATTAAAAGAAGCATTAAATGAATTGATTTAATTATGATATTTTATAGGTTTTATTTATCATATTAAAGGTTTTGAAAGACCAATATGTGTTCTTTGCTGTTGACATAAAGAGAGAAGACAAGTGTTAATAGCAATTCACTTAAAAAAAATTTTTTTTAATTAATTAATTAATTTATTTATTTTTGGCTGTGTTGGGTCCTCGTTGCTGAGCGTGGGCTTTCTCTAGTTGTGGTGAGCAGGGGCTACTCTTCATTATGGTGCACATGCTTCTCATTGCAGTGGCTTCTCTTGTTGCAGAGAACAGTCTCTAGGCACATGGGCTTCAGTAGTTGTGGCACGTGGGCTCGGTAGTTGTGGCACACGGGCTTAGTTGCTCCATGGTGTGTGGGATCTTCCCAGACCAGGAGTCAAACCTGTGTCCCGTGCATTGGCAGGTGGATTCTTAACCACTGCACCACCAGGGAAGTCCCAGCAATTCACTTTTTAAACTGAATCGGTTTTGTTCTTAAATAATTTTTTTTCTCCATTACACCAGAAGCAAAGGCAACAAAAGCAAAAATTATCAAGTGAGATTACCTCAAACTACAAAGCTTCTGCACAGCACAGGAAATCATCAACAAAATCAAAAAGCAACCTACCAAATGCGAGAAAATATTTGCAAATGATAGCTCTGATAAGATATATAAAAGAACTCATGCGGGCTTCCCTGGTGGCGCAGTGGTTGAGAGTCCGCCTGCCGATGCAGGAGACACGGGTTCGTGTCCCGGTCTGGGAAGATCCCACATGCCATGGAGTGGCTGGGCCCGTGAGCCATGGCTGCTGAGCCTGCGTGTCCGGAGCCTGTGCTCCGCAACGGGAGAGGCCACAGCAGTGAGAAGTCCACGTACTGCAAAAAAAAAAAAAAAAAAAAAAAAACTCATGCAACTCAACAGCAAAAAAAAATCTGATTTAGAAATGGGTAGAGGACCTGAATAGACATTTTTCCAAAAAAGACGTACAGATGGCCAACTGTACAAGAAAAGATCCTCAATATCACTAATCATCAGGGAAATGCAAATATCAAATCCACAATGAGATATCACCTCACACCTGTTAGGATGGCTATTATAAAAAAGACAAGAGATAACAAGTGCTGACAAGGATGTAGAGAAAAGGAAACCCTTGTGCACTGCTGGTGGCAATGTAAATTGGTGCCTCGACTATGAAAAACAGTATGGAGATTCCTCAAAATATTAAGCATAGAAGTACCATATGATCCAGCAATCCCACTTCCAGGTATTTATCTGAAGGAAAAGAAATCACTATCTTGAAGAGATATCTGCACCCCCGTGTTTATTGCAGCATTATTCACAATAGCCAAGATATGAAAACAACCTAAGTGTCCCTCATTGGATGAATGGGTTAAAAAGACGTGGTATACATATACAATGGAGTATTATACAGCCATGAGGAAAAAGAAAATCCTGCCATTTGCAACAACAGAGATGATACTTGAGGGTTTATTCTAAGTGAAATAAGTCAGAGAAAGACAAATACTGCATGGTATCATTTATATGTGGAATATTAAAAAGAAAAGCTCAGAGAAACAAAAAGTGCAGTGGTGGTTGCCAGGGGCTGGGGGGTGGAGGAAATAGGAAGAGGTTGGTAAAATGGTCCAAACTTCCAGCTATAAGATGGATAAGATCTGAGGATCTAATGTATAACATGGTGACTATAGTTGATAACACTGTATTGTATAACTGAAATTTGCTATGGGAGTAGAACCTAAATGTTCTTACCAAAAAAAAAATGTTAATTATGTGAAGTGATGGATGTATTAATGAGCTAGATGGGGAGAATCCTTTCACAATGCATACGTATATCAAATCACCACGATGCACACTTTATCTTACAATTTTAAATGTCAATTATACCTCAATAAAACAAATCAATTTTTTTCTTCAAAATAACCCTCTGAGAACCAGAAAATCACAAAGCATCAAAAGGTAATTAAGTTCCTGCCAAATACCTACCTTTATGTAAGATTGTAGCAATACTATCTGCTGAAGTTCCAAATCAACAACATTTTTTTTCACTTGCTTTCTCTCCTCCAGAGTCTATTTTGAAGAGATATAACTTGATATGTCAGAAGTATATTGCCTAGAGAAAAAAAGCACTCAAGTCTCTCCCAGAGCACATCAAAGCAAGATTGTAATAAACTGCTAAAATCATAGTTTCTTACTCTGGATTCAGTGAGACTACATATAAAACTGTTGTTTTTAAAATGTGGAAAAGGATCTGTCCAGGTGAGACAACGTAGATATTAGTTATAATACAAAAGAGTTCCTCTGTCACTGGAACTGGAGGGGGCAGGGATGGTCATGGAAATCTAGTAGCTACCCTGAACCCTTCTCAAGTCCTCACTGGGAAGACAGGCTCTGCCAGAACCTCGTATGGACCTGTCCCTTTGAGGCTCCTTGTCTGGTGAGGCTTCCAGTCTTCCCTTTCCTTTTGTTATGATCAATATTCAAGAAGAAGTGAAAATCAGTGATTTAATAACTGCCATGGTGGACACTGGTATGCCACCCAGATCTCCCCTCAGGACCAAGGAGCTCATTCCCTGGCTGAGTCCCTCTTCTGGAACTGCCCTCAGCATAGGATGCAACCTTACCCAAGGTCACATCCCCTCACTGGAGAGCACAAGACCAGGACTCCTTGACTCATGGAGGGGCAGCTCAGCAATGCCATCCCAGCTCAAAACTCCTCATGGTCCACTGAGGCTGCTGTCACAGCCACATCACAGCCCAGCTCCACCCTGCCCAGTCCTTCTGCCCTCACTCCTTCATCATATGGTTCCCAACAAGGCACCTCAAAACTCCCTGCAGGCTCTGTTTTCTAAGGAATCCCAACTATAGTGGCTTCTGTCACTTCATTTTTTAAAAGGGTGCTGCAAAAATGTCAAAATAACCCAACAGTTAAAAAATTGTCATGTGGGGCTTCCCTGGTAGCACAGTGGTTAAGAATCCACCTGCCAAAGCAGGGGACATGGGTTCGAGCCGTGGTCCAGGGATATCCCACCTGCCATGGAGCAACTAAGCCTATGAGCCACAACTACTGAGCCTGCGCTCTAGAGCCCGCAAGCCACAACTACTGAAGCCCACACACCTAGAGCCCGTGCTCCGCAACAAGAGAAGCCACTGCAATGAGAAGTCCGTGCACTGCAGTGAAGAGTAGCCCTGACTCACTGCAACTAAAGAAAGCCTGCACGCAGCAACGAAGATCCAATGCAGCCAAAAATAAATTAATTAATTAATTTAAAAAGAAAGAATTCAAGTGTGCTATCAGTAACGTCACTTCCCTTTCCATTGTGCTTTGAACAGCCTCAGTGAAGAGAAATCTTACCTTCAAACACACTGAGTTGCTCTTGTCAAAATTAGCCTATGTTTTAAGAATTTTCAGCCAAAAATTGAAAGAAAGACATTACTTTTCAGTTGATTTGAGAGGCAACACATCCTGGACACATCTGAGCAGTGCGGGCAAGGAGTGAGGTGAGAGACAGTTGTCGAAACAGTCTCTTCCCCATCATCCACACCTGATAGTGTCCTCCAGGTGGCATTAAGAATCTACTTCAAAGTAATATCACTGATGATCCAAAGACTAGATGAGGGAATGAGTCCAAGTTGAGAGTGGTTGGCGAAGAAGATGCATTTTCTGTATCTTTTCTTTCATCCCTCAGTCCCCACAGTTGCCTCACCTTTGCCAAGCTGTGTCCCCAGGGCCCTGAGAAATTCTGGCCTCAGGGTGGGGCCCCCTCCCATTCTTGGAGCTGCACCAGCTGAATGAAAAGCAAAAGCGATTGGCACCACCAGTTTGAAAGGCACTTCTCCAGACCAATGCTTTTCTAACAACCACTAGTGTAAATAAAGGGATGCATGCCAACAGTAAGTTTTTTCCAATAAGACACGTAGATCCTTGAAGAATGTGGCACAAATCTGTGCATTTCTTTACCTCATAACTCATTTGAAGAAAGTTACTATCAAGTCAGTGAGAGCCACGTGACCAGCTCATACTATGCAAAAGGAGCCATGTGGCAGAAAGCAAAAAATGCACCAACAACAATGGTGGAATCGGTCCATATGTCAACAAATGCAAGTAGGCAGAACTCCTCTATTTAAAAAGAAAGGGAGGGAGGGAGGGAGAAAGAAAAAAAGAAAGAAAGGAAGGGAGAAAGAGAAGGAAGGGAGAGAGAGAGGGAAGAAGGAAGAAGGAGGAAGGAAGAAAGAGAAAGAGAGAAAGAAAGAGAGAGAGAGGTCATTTCCAGTAGTTCTTTTATTAATCCAGTTCTTTACCCCTTACAGGAAACATACTTGAAATAAAAATACATAAATGTATTAGAAAGTAAAATCTACCCTGCTGGTGCTGATGGAAAGTACCAGGTAAAGCATATTTCTTATAAAAGTCACTGAGAAGCAAGGTTCACATATGATGATGCAAAGGGATTAAATACTTGAAAGAATACTGAATTTCTGTGGCCACAAAATCATAAATAGACAGCTGAATAGTGATAATACCTATTGTACTATCCAGATGATGAGATCAAGAATTAGTACTACATATAACTAATTCACTTTGTTATACAGCAGAAACTAACACAACATTGTAAAGCAATTATACTCCAATAAAGATGTTAAAAAAATAATATAGCACATAAAAAAAAGAATTAGTACTAAAATTATCCCTCAGAATAATACAAGAAGTATTAAAGGTAGACTTCACTGGCAGGTTGGAGATAATCAAGATGGACACTTAATGGGAATCCAAAATGTGCAAAAATTGCAGACAGCTGGCACAGCATTACTATCACTGAACCTAGGCCCCAGGACATAAGCTTAAGTGTGTACACTGAATATTCTGTAGGTTGGAACAGAAATGTTTTCAATTGTGTATGACACACTTTACATAAATAAGTTTGCTGGCAAGTAGAAGTTTGTGATTACAATGCTGATTTTTTTTTCTTTCTCTTTCCTTCCCTCCCCTCCTTTCACATTTGTCCTCTCCTTAATTTAGCCCCAACTGAATACAAACATTCCCTCCTAGAATTTATTTTTAAACTGATATTATGTCCCCAATAACAAAACTGAGAGAAAAGGGGCTTCCCTGGTGGCGCAGTGGTTAAGAGTCCGCCTGCCAATGCAGGGGACATGGGTTCATGCCCCGGTCCGAGAAGGTCCCACATGCCGCGGAGTGGCTGGGCCCGTGAGCCATGGCCGCTGAGCCTGCGCGTCCGGAGCCTGTGCTCCGCAACGGGAAAGGCCACAACAGTGAGAGGCTCGCATACCCCCCAACAAAAACAAAACAAACAAACAAACAAAAAACTGAAAGAAAAGCAAAAATTTAGCAAGAATAAATCAACAAATTTTCTAAGAATCAACATCCAAAGTATATGTAAAGATACAGCTAAATTAGATCAATTTTCCACACAAGCTAGGAATGAGATGACCCCCTTAGTGTGAGTTTTTAACTACTGTAAAACCTTGTCTATAACTGCATAGCTAGAGAGATTTTGGAATATCCACGTATCATCAAAGGGTGTGAATTCTGTGGAGGAGAAACAAATGGTTAGGACTAAAATGTGGTTCAGCTCAGGGAAGCTGAAATCACATGTATGTTGCATCTTGTCTGAAGCATCAGTATTAATTAAAGAGACACCATCTGTGAGTAGACCAAAGGATCCTACAGTGTTTCAACCATGTGCAGAAGGAAGCAATTCTGTCAACCGGCACTTGAGGTCCTCATATAGGAGTGATGGATGCATCAGCCACCACAGGACACAACTCAGCTGCCAATTCACAGCTGCTTCCTAAGACTGCCACCAAGCAAGATGCCATTCAGGTGTATCATGCACACCTCTTTTCCACCCTAAACAGCCTCCTAAGGATAGTCAGTTTCTTATATTGCGGGGAGCATGTGCTGAAGAGCAGGAGCTGAGCTTTTATCCTTCACTCATTGGAAAGTAATAGATTGGCTTTTTTGATTTATACATCAGTCTCTTGAGAGTTTACAGCTATGGGTACATGGAAAATAACTGCGGACACCACCCTGGAGTAGAGACTATCAGGGAGCCAGTTCCAAGGAGAACACTGCCTGAGTAGTCAGCAGGGACCCTCTTTGGCATCACAGTGGGGTCAAGCCTTCAGCACTGACGCTTGACCAAAAACACAGAAAATTCTGGGATCAGCCCTCAAGCAATACACCTAAGACCCTCTCTATATATCATTTTCCATTGGAAAACATTTTCTTCAGGGAGGAAACTTCCTAAATGTTTTTGTCTCACCCTTCCCTAAAACCTTCCCCTAACTAGACAGATATTTCATGAAAGTTTCAGTGCTTTCTATTAAAAAAAGGAAAAATAATGTGCTTTAATTTAGGCCATAAAATTTCACTTTTAACCCAAAGTTACTTGACTCAAAAGTTCTGATGGGTGTTTAATGCTGGGCCTTCAGTGCATCTGAAGGCTGGCATCTCACCAGATTTTTCACCTCTGTTCCTCAACACCTGGATCTGTACTGGGGTTGTACCAGCGCCTTCTCACGAGAAATCTCAGCTCAGATCTCGCAGTGGTGATTTTCTAGGTTATGGTACGATTTGGGTCAAGCCAGTCTTGATGTTGGTGTGCCGAGAGCAGCAGACTGTGCAGGCTTATCTCCACAGACCACCAACCACCAGGGCAGCCCCACTCCTGAAAGGAAAAGGACAGGTCCGTGGGCCTTGGATGAAAACCTTACAGAGGGACAGGTCCACACCTGTGAAGCCACCACACCGGACTGCTGGACACTCACTTCACTGGGAAGCAAGACCGTAGCCCAGCATCTGACCTCCGGCCATTCCTCACTGGAAATGTGAGGTTGGAGGAGACTGTATTCTCCATGCTGCCTCTCTCCTGGGTGTCAAATTCCAACACAAGCATCTCCTTCAAAATTAGATATCAGAAAGAATTAGGTATCTTATAGCACAAAGACCCTCATTACCTTTGAAAGAAGATGTTACATATTTCATTCAAAATTATCAAAATTATAATTTCATTCATTTCAAGTTGCCAGTAGCAATACTGAAAACTATTCTATGTGAATGAATATACATAAAGTGTGGATTCATCTCTCATAAACCTTTTTAAATGTAAACGTCAGTGTCAGTAATAATGCAGGGAATAAAAAACTTAAATAATGATGACAGCTCCTGGAAATCTCCCCACCTTTTATTTGTCTAAAAAGCTTTTTTCATTGACTTTTTACATTGGCTACAAAACAGTTCTTCTACACATTTTTCTTTCAAAGTGATTTTATTACACATTTAGTTCTTTTAAAACATGCCAAACTGACAAACCATAGATCTCTCCATTCTAAATATGTAATATTGAAAGTTTTATTAGAAAATTAAGTTGCATGAAGGGAGAAGATAAGTTGCCTAAGAGAGACAGAGGGGCACACCCTGAGCAGAGGGCACCCACAGCACGGGAACCTGGGGCCATGACTGGGTCTGAGGTGTGACCAAAAAGAAAATAAGAGTTACATATTTGCTTTCGATTATTTGAGAACTAGTCACAGGGGAGCTAATGGTCTTCTGGAACTCTCAGGCTCAGGATAAAACCAATGAACAGAGATGGGAGAAAGGAACTAACATTCCTACACATCTCAGTTGTACCTGCAAGGGTTTCTCAGCAAACCCACTCACACACACACACACACACGCACACACACACACACACACACACAATTATCCCCATTTTACAGACATGGGAAGTGAGGCACAGAAAGATTAAGAATTCACCTTCTGAGACAACTTCAAGATGGCAGAGGAGTAAGATGTGGAGATCACCTTCCTCCCCACAAATACATGAGTAATACATCTACGTGTGGAACAACTATAGAACACCTACTGAATGCTGGCAGAAGACCTCAGACTTCCCAAAAGGCAAGAAACTCCCCACGTACCTGGACAGGGCAAAAGAAAAAAGAAAAAACAGAGACAAAAGAATAGGGACAGGACCTGCACCACTGGGAAGGAGCTGTGAAGGAGGAAAAGCTTCCACACACTAGGAAGCCCCTTCACGGGTGGAGACTGCAGGTAGCGGAGTGGGCTCTGAAGCCACGGAGGAGAGCGCAGCCACCGGGGTGCGGAGGGCAAAGTGGAGAGATTCCTGCACAGAGGATCGGTGCCGACCAGCACTCACCAGCCCAAGAGGCATGTCTGCTCACCCACCAGGGTGGGTAGCGGCTGGGAGCTGAGGCTTGGGCTTCGGAGGTCAGATCCCAGGGAGAGGACTGGGGTTGGCTACGTGAACACAGCCTGAAGGGAGCTAGTGCTCCACAGCTAGCCGGGAGGGAGTCCGGGAAAAACTCAGATCTGCCTAAGAGGCAAGAGCCCATTGTTTTGGGCTGCGCGAGGAGAGGCAATTCAGAGCACTGCCTAAATGAGCTCCAGAGACGGGCACGAGCTGAGGCTACCAGCGCCGACGTGAGAGACGGGCATGAAATACTAAGCCTGCTGCTTCAGCCACTAAGAAGCCCCTGTGCAAGCAATTCCCCTCCTGGGACACCACTGCCAGGGTCCCGTGATCCAGGGACAACTTCCCCAGGAGAACACATGGCACCCCTCAGGCTGTTGCAATGTCATATTGGCCTCTGCTGCCGCAGGCTCGCCCCACATTCCATACCCCTCCCTCCCCCTGGCCTGAGTGAGCCAGAGTCCCCTAACCAGCTGCTCCTTTAACCCCGTCCTGTCTGAGCAAAGAACAGACGCCCTCAGGTGACCTACACACAGAGGGGGGGGCCAAATCCAAAGCTGAACCCCAGGAGCTATGCGAGCAGGGAAGAGCAAGGGAAATCTCTCCCAGCAGCCCCAGGAGCAGCAAGATTAAATCTCCACAATCAGCTTGATGTACCCTGCATCTCTGGAATACCTGAATAGGCAACGATTCATCCCAAAATTGAGGCAGTGGACTTTGGGAGCAACTGGAGACTTGGGGTTTGCTTTCTGAATCTAATTTGTTTCCAGTTTTATATTTATCTTAATATGGTATTTAGAGCTTATTATCATTGGTACAATTGTTTATTGATTTGGTTGCTCTCTTCTTTTTTTAATATTTTTTATATATAGCTACATACATATTTTTCCTTTTTCTCTTTTTGTGAGTGTATACATGTATGCTTCTTTGTGTCTTTGTGTGGTTTTTTTCTGTATAGCTTTGCTTTTACCATTTGTCCTAGGGTTCTGTCTGTCCTTTTTTTTTAATATAGTTTTTAGGGCTTCTTATCTTTGGTGGATTTGTTACTTGGTTTAGTTGCTCTCTTCTATCTTTTTTTATTATTATTTTTAATTCTTTTATAATTAAAAAAATTTTTATTTTAATACCTTTATTTTATTTTATTTATTTTCTTTCTTTCTTTCTTTTTTTCTCCCTTTTCTTCTGAGTTGTGTGGCTGACAAGGTCTTGGTACTCCGAACAGGTGTCAGGCCTGTGCCTCTGAGGTGGGAGAGCCGAGTTCAGGACATTAGTCCACCAGAGACCTCTCGGCTCCACGTGATATGAAATGGCAAAAGGTCTCCCAGAAATCTCGATCTCAATGCTAAGACCCAACTCCACTCAATGACCAGCAAGCTACAGTGCTGGATACCCTAAGCCAAACAACTAGCAAGACAAGAACACAACCCCACCCATTAGCAGAGAGGCTGCCTAAAATCATCATAAGGTCACAGACACCCCAAAACACACCACTGGGTGTGGTCTTGCCCACCAGAAAGACAAGATCCAGCCTCATCCACCAGAACACAGGCAGCAGTCCACTCCACCAGGAAGCCTACACAACCCACTGAAATATCCTTACCCACTGGGGGCAGACACCAAAAACAATGGGAACTACAAACCTGCAGCCTGCAAAAAGGATACCCCAAACACAGTAAGTTAAGCAAAATGAGAAGACAGGAAACACACAGCGGATGAAGGAGCAAGGTAAAAATCCACCAGACCAAACAAATGAAGAGGAAATAGGCAGTCTACCTGAAAAAGAATTCAGAGTAATGATAGTAAAGTTGACCCAAAATCTTGGAAATAGAATGGAGAAAATACAACAAATGTTTAACAAGGACCTAGAAGAACTAAAGAGCAAACAAACAATAATAAACAACACAATAAATGAAATAAAAAATTATCTAGAAGGAATAAATAGCAGAATAACTGAAGCAGAAGAATGGATAGGTGACCTGGAAGATTAAATACTGAAAATAACAACTGCAGAACAGAGTAAAGAAAAAAGAGTGAAAAGAATAGAGGACAGTTTCAGAGACCACAGGGACAACATTAAATGCAACAAAATTTGAATTATAGGGGTTCCAGAAGAAGAAGAGAAAAAGAAAGGGACTGAGAAAATATTTGAAGAGATTATAGTTGAAAACTTGCCTAATATGGGAAAGGAAACAGTCAAGTCCAGGAAGCACAGAGAGTCCCATACAGGATAAATCCAAGGAGAAAAATGCCAAGACACATGTTAATAAAACTATCAAAAATACAAAGAAAAAATATTAAAAGCAGCAAGGGAAAACAACAAATAACAAACAAGGGAATCCCCATAAGGCTAACAGCTCATCTTTCAGCAGAAACTCTGAAAGCCAGAAGGGAGTGGAAGGACAAACTTAAAGTGATGAAAGGGAAAAACCTACAACCAAGATTACTCTACCCAGAAAAGATCTCATTCAGATACAACGGAGAAATTAAAACCTTTACAGACAAGGAAAATGTAAGAGAATTCAGCACCACCAAATCAGCTTTACAACAAATGCTAAACAAACTTCTCTAGGCAGGAAAAAAAAGAGAAGGAAAAAACCTACAAAAACAAGCCCAAAACAATTAAGAAAATAGTAATAGGAACATACATATTGATAACTACCTTAAATGTAAATAGAACAAATGCTCCAACCAAAAGACATAGACTGGCAGAATGGATACAAAAACAAGACCTGTATAAAAGCTGTCTACAAGGGACTCACTTCAGACCTAGGAACACATACAGACTGAAAGCGAGGGGATGGAAAAAGATGTTCCATACAAATGGAAATCAAAAGAAAGCTGGAGTAGCAATTCTCATGTCAGACAAAATAGACTTTAAAATAAAGACGATTAGAAGAGACAAAGAAGGACGCTACATAGTGATCAAGGGATCAATCCAAGAAGATATAACAATTGTAAATATTTCTGCACCCAACATAGGAGCACCTCAATACATAAGGCAAATGCTAACAGCCATAAAAGGGCAAATCGACAGTAACACAGTAATAGTAGAGGACATTAACACCCCACTTTCACAAATGGACAGGTCATCCAAAATGAAACTAAATAAGGAAATGCAAGCTCTAAAGGATACATTAAACAAGATGGACTTAACTGATATTTATAGGACATTCTATTCCAAAACAACAGAATACACTTTCATCTCAAGTGCTCATGGAACATTCTCCAGGATAGATCATATCTTGGGTCACAAATCAAGCCTTGGTAAATTTAAGAATATTGAAATCATATAAAGTATCTTTTCCAATCACAATGCTATGAGACTGCATATCAGTTACAGGAAAAAATCTGTAAAATATACAAACACATGGAGGCTAAACAATACATCACTAAATAATCAAGAGATCACTGAAGAAATCAAAGAGGAAATTTTAAAAAATGTAGAAACAAATGACACTGAAAACATGATGACACAAAACCTATGGGATGCAGCAAAAGCAGTTCTAAGAAGGAAGTTTATAGCAATACAAACCTACCTCAAGAAACAAGAAACATCTCAAATAAACAACCTAGTCTTACACCTAAAGCAATAAGAGAAAGAAGAACAAAAAAAAACCCCCTAAAGTTGGCAGAAGGAAAGAAGTAAAAAATCAGATCAGAAATAAATGAAGGAAGCAATAGCAAAGACAAAATAAAACTAAAATCTTGTTCTTTGAGAAGATAAACAAAATTGATAAACCATTATCCACACACATCAAGAAGAAAAGGGAGAAGACTCAAATCAATAGAATTAGAAATGAAAAAGGAGAAGTAACAACTGACACTGCAGAAATACAAAGGATCATGAGAGATTACTACAAGCAATATATGCCAATAAAATGGACGACCTGGAAGAAATGAACAAGTTCTTAGAAGAGCACAGCTTTCCGAGACTGAACCAGGAAGAAATAGAAAATATAAACAGAACAATCACAAGCACTGAAATTGAGACTGTGATTAAAAATCTTCCAACAAACAAAAGCCCAGGACCAGATGGCTTCACAGGCAAATTCTATCAAACATTTAGAGAAGAGCTAACACCTATCCTTCTCAAACTCTTCCAAAATATAGCAGAGGGAGGAACACTCCCAAACTCATTCTATGAGACCACCATCACCTTGATACCAAAACCAGACAAAATGTCACAAAGAAAGAAAACTACTGGCCAATATCGCTGATGAACATAGATGCAAAAATCCTCAACAAAATACTAGCAAACAGAATCCAACAGCACATTAAAAGATCATACACCATGATCAAGTGTGATTTACTGAGGAATGCAAGGATTCTCCAATATATGAAAATCAATCAATGTGATACACCAC
The DNA here is from genome assembly GCF_059928025.1 of Delphinapterus leucas. Taxonomy (NCBI): domain Eukaryota; kingdom Metazoa; phylum Chordata; class Mammalia; order Artiodactyla; family Monodontidae; genus Delphinapterus; species Delphinapterus leucas. The sequence goes on from NC_143134.1 coordinate 31,222,000, forward strand.
ATAAACAGACTATGGAATAAAAACCATATGATCATCTCAATAGATGCAAAAAAAGCTTTTGACAAAATTCAGCACCAATTCATGATAAAAACTCTCCAGAGTAGGCATAGAGGGAACTTACCTCAACATAATAAAGGCCATATATGACAAACCACAGCAAACATCATTCTCAATGGTGAAAAACTGCAAGCATTTCCTCTAAGATCAGGAACAAGACAAGTATGTCTGCTCTCACCACTATTATTCAACATAGTTTTGGAAGTTTTAGCCATAGCAGCCAGAGAAGAAAAAGAAATAAAAAGAATCCAAATCGGAAAAGAAGAAGTAAAGCTGTCAGTGTTTGCAGATGACATGATACTATACATAGAGAATCTTAAAGATGCCGCCAGAAAACTACTAGAGCTAATCAATGAATTTGGTAAATTAGCAGGATACAAAATTAATGCACAGAAGTTTCTTGCATTCCTATACACTAATGATGAAAAATCAGGAAGGGAAATTAAGGAAACACTCCCATTTACCATTGTGACAAAAATAATAAAATACCTAGAATAAGCCTACCTAAGGAGACAAAAGACCTGTATGCAGAAAACTATAAGACAATGATGGAAGAGATTAAAGATGATACAAACAGATAAAGAGATATACCATGTTCTTCGATTGGAAGAATCAACATTGTGAAAATGACTATACTACTCAAAGGAAACTACAGATTCAATGCAATCCTTATCAAACTACCAATGGCATTTTTCACAGAAATAGGACAGAAAATTGCACAGTATGTATGGAAACACAAAAGACCCTGAATAGCCAAAGCAATCTTGAGAAAGAAAAACAGAACTGGAGGAATCAGGCTCCTGGATTTCAGACTATACTACAAAGTGACAGTAATCAAGATGGCATGGTATTGGCACAAAAACAGAAATATAGATCAATGGAACAGGATAGAAAGCATAGAGATAAACCCACACACATATGGTCACCTTATATTTGATAAAGTAGACAAGAATATACAATGGAGAAAAGACAGCCTGTTCAATAAGTGGTGCTTTGCAAACTGGACAGCTACATGTAAAAGAATGAAATTAGAACACTCCCTAACATCATACACAAAAAAAACTCAAAATGGATTAAAGACCTAAATGTAAGACCAGACACTATTAAACTCTTAGAGGAAAACATAGGCAGAACACTCTATGATATAAATCACAGCAAGATCCTTTTTGACCCACCTCCTAGAGAAATGGAAATAAAAACAAAAATAAACAAATGGGACCTAATGAAACTTAAAAGCTTTTGCACTGCAAAGAAACCATAAACAAGACAAGAAGACAGTCCTCAGAATGGGAGAAAATATTTGCAAAAGAAGCAACTGACAAAGGATTAATCTCCAAAATATACAAGCAGCTCATGCAGCTCAATATCAAGAAAACAAACTACCCAATCCAAAAATGGACAGAAGACCTAAATAGACATTTCTCCAAAGAAGATATACAGATTGCCAACGAACACATGAAAGGATGCTCAACATTCATTAGAGAAATGCAAATCAAAATTACAATGAGGTGTCACCTCACACCAGTCTGAATGGCTATCATCTAAAAATATACAAACAATAAATGTTGTAGAGGGTGTGGAGAAGAGGGAACACCCTTGTACTGTTGGTGGGAATGTAAATTGATACAGCCACTATGGAGAACAGTTTGGAGGTTACTTTAGAAACTAAAAATAGAACTACCATATGACCTAGCATTCCCACTACTGGACATATAACCTGAGAAAACCATAACTCAAAAAGAGTCATGTACCAGAATGTTCATTGCAGCACTATTTACAATAGCCAGGACATGGAAGCAACCTAAGTGTCCATCAACAGATGAATGGATAAAGAAGATATGGCACATATATACAATGGAACATTACTCAGCCATAAAAGGAAACGACATTCAGTTATTTGTAGTGAGGTGGATGGACCTAGCATCTGTCATACAGAGTGAAGTAAGTCAGAAAGAAAAAAACCAACACCATATGCTAACACATATATATGGAATCTAAAAAAAAAAAAAAGGTTCTGAAGAACCTAGAGGCAGGACAGAAATAAAGACGCAGACGTAGAAAATGGACTTGAGGGCTCGGGGAGGGGCAAGTGTAAGCTGGGAGGAAGTGAGAAAGTAGCATTGACATATATACACTATCAGATGTAAAATACATAGCTAGTGGGAAGCAGCTGCATAGCACAGGGAGATCAGCTCGGTGCTTTTAGACCGCCTAGAGGGGTGGGATAGGGAAGATGGGAGGGAGAAGCAAGAGGGAGGAGATATGGGGATATATGTATATGTATAGCTGATTCACTTTGTTATAAAGCAGAAATTAATGCACCATTGTAAAGCAATTATACGCCAATAAAGATGTTTAAAAAAAAAAAAGAATTCACCTTCTATGGGCTACAAGTTAGTCACCTGGACACTGAACAACAGGCATTATCTCCCAAGAAGAGGAAATTGAGTCCCCAACCCACAGGGGAGTCAAGGTTAAATCGGGTTCCTCCCCAGATACTCCCTTTGGAGCGGAGAATAGGACAGAGAGAAAGGAGAAGTTGGCAGCCAGGAAACCAGGGGACACAAGGCTATGCATAGGTGGGAGCCAACACAGACCTGGGCCGGGCCAGAGGTAGCAGCCAGCTGAGCAAAGGTGGGCTGTGGGCAGGTGTAAGTGGAGTTGGTGCTATCGAGTAAGAGGGGAGCACACACGACACAAGGGACACAGAGGGGAACATGGTATTTGATTTTCCGGGAGTTCACATTCCAGCACCTTGCTCTGAGCTGCTGAGTGGAAGCAAAACAGGAGAGCAAACAGATATAATTGGAACAGGCAGAAATAGATTTTAAAGCAAAATTTATAATTTTCCATTTGTCTAGCATTGTTTAGAAGAAATTTTCTCATAGTTGAGGCCCTTTCCCTGTCATTTAGCCCCTGTGGACATGTGGTAACGGCTAACAACAGCATCAAAACTATTCCACTAGTTATTGGTCATAATCATTGGCATTTTAGAGCAGGAAGCAGCAAACTGCAGCCCTCCACCTCTTTTCCTGTGGCCTGTGAGCTAAGAATAGATTTACATTTTTAAATGGTTAGGGGGAAAAAAGAAGATGACTATTTAGTGATGTGAAAATTCAAATTTCAGTGTTCATAATAAATGTCCAAATAAAGTTTTATTGGAGCACAGCCATGCTTACTTATTTATAAATGGTCTACAGCTTCTTTCCTGCTCCAAGGGCAGAGCTGAGTGGCCACAACAGAGGCTTGCATAGCCTAAGATATTTATCATCTGGCCTTTCATGGCAAAAGTGTGCTGACCTGTGATGGAGAGAACAAAGTATTTATTTTTTCTTTAAGTCATCCCTTGTTTATTGTCATAATATTTGATATGACTGACTATAAAAACATGCTTAAGTTTATGAAAGACATTTGGAAAAAGGGAGAGAGGGGACTTCCCTAGAGGTCCAGTGGTTAAGATGCTGTGCTTCCAATGCAGGGAGTGCAGGTTCAATCCCTGGTTGGGTATATAAGATCCCAAATGCCACGCAGTGTGGTAAAAAAAGAAAAAAGAAAGAAAGAAAAAGGGAGAGAAATCAGAACTACATGAAGTGCATATTTGTCAAATAAATAACAACAAGAACAAATTTCCAAGGCTGATTAGAATCTCACATCCTTCAAAGACATGCCAGTTTTAGACATGCTCTTCGATTTAGAGAATGGACTCATATTTATATTATACTTAAAATAGAAAAACTGGACAGGAGAGTAAAAATGGCAATTAAAATGGAAAGGTTTCAAAAACACTATGACAAAGATATCTGTGCCCCATGTTCATTGCAGCACTATTTACAATAGCCAAGAGATGGAAACGACCTAAGTGTCCATTGATGGATGAATGGATAAAGAAAATGTCATGTGTGTGTATGTATGTATGTATATATATCACATATATATACCATATATACGGCTAATATTCCATTTTATACATATATATGTATAAAATGGAATATTTATATATATATAATGGAATATTACTCAGCTATAAAAAAGAAGGAAATCCTACCATTTGTGACAACATGAAAGGACCTTGAGGGCATTATGCTAAGTGAAATAAGCAGACAGAGATAGAGAAATAGTGTATGATCTCACTTATATATGGAATCTAAAAAGAAAAAGATAAAATACACCAAATTTATAGAAAAAGAGATCAGATATGTGGTTACCAGAGGGAGGTGGAGCAGGGGGAAATTGGATGAAGATAATCAAAAGGTACAAAACTTCCAGTTATAAGATAAATAAGTACTAGGGGTATAATGTACAACATGATGACTATAGCTAACTCTGCTGTATGTTATATAGGAAAGTTGTTAAGAAAGGTTCTCATCACAAGGAAAAAACATTTTTTTCTTTTTCTTTTTTGTATCTATATGAGATGGATGTTAACTAACTTATTGTGGGTAATCATTTAACAATATATGTAATTCAAGTCATTATGCTGTACACAAACTTGTACAGTGCTGTATATAATTATATCTCAATAAAACTGGAAGAAATGTCAATGGAAAGGTTTCAATTCATATCACGTTAATGCAGTTGGGATTGTCCACTTGGCCTACCACTAAGCAATGTTTTCCTGAGAGTGGTGTGAGGCTCAGAGTGACAACATCTAATGGCAAATGTGGACATTTTAGTGGACATACTCATAATGTGAAAACTTAGTTGTCACAGCTGACATGCACTGCACGCTGAATGCAACCCAGACATCCTTCTGCGTACGTGGCATGTGTCATCTCAGAAGGATTGACTTAGAGTTACTGACCCATCTTTGTATCACGCTGCTCATTTATTTCTTGGATTTTTTTTAAAGGGTTAGTTTTTTTTTTAAAGAAAAAAAAAAAAAGCTCCAACCAACAGAGGAATCAATGCAGAAGAGTAAAACTTTAAACACACAGTGCTTAAGAGAATGTTGACATCACACTGTGAGTATTCCTCTTGGCAAACGGGTTGCCCTGAACACTAGTTTGATGGGGATTGATGGGCTTTAAATGCAGACAAGGAAAAAACAATGACACTCAATGGATTTTCATGATGGGTGTTGAGGTCCAGATGTTTCATGTCCTGGCCTCACACAGCAGGTCAGGGTGCTGGCAGACAGAAGTCAAAGGCACTGTAGGATCCCTGGTCTTCCCACCGACTTTTCTTTAACCCTTTCTACTAAAGTAGAAGCCTGATTCTTCCCCAGGACCCCATGCCTCCGGGTCTCTCCCTGGGAAACTGTCATTTCTTAGCATTTTAACCCCAGGATAGGAGAGTAGAGATGCCAAATTAACCAAGCACATCTAAGCGATGAAGAGGAGTTGAGGCAACCTCTCCTGTTAACTCACTGGTGGATTCACCTCCTAATCATGCATTAAGTGACACCAAGGTGCACAGATCGATGGCAACCATCCCATGTCCCCATCAAGCTCTCCCCTGCCATCTTTTGGTTTTAAATATATATTTTAAATATAGAATTTCCATCCATGACCAAGGTTCAGATCGCTTATATCCATTGGGCACAAAGAACCAAAGAAGGAAAATGATCATTAAAATGGAAATAGATTCCAGTGGATCATTAGTCACAAGGGCCTGTGCCAGGAGCTATAAGTCTTTCTAGGGCCTGTGAAAACTTCTAAAGTGTGAAAAAAAGAAGAAAAATATTTTAATTCCAAAATTAATATGTTTAATTAATTGTTAATAAAATATAGCCCTGGGTCATCAATTCAACTGCAACTTTCTCTTATACAGTCATACTAGTGTATAAATTCACTCATTCAACAAATGTTTATTGGGCATCTGCTGGGGCCACACGTTATTGTCAGTTCTGTGAATACAAAGTCCCTCAGAGTCCCTGCCTTTCATTCTGGTGGGAGAGACAAAAAAATAACAAATGCAAAGTCAGGTAAGGTGAGAGCTATGAACCAAAATACAGCAGGGTAAGGAGACAGAGGGATCAGGGGGAGTTATCAGTGGAGATGACCTCCTGAGAGCTGAGTGAGGAGCGGAAGGGAGTTGTGCAACTATCTCGGCAGCACGTCCAAGAGAAGTAGAACAAAAACGCATCTGTGATTTTAAATTTTCTAGTCACCATACTATGAAACTGAAAAGAAACAAATTTAATTTATTTAACCCAATATATACCAAAATAGTATTATTTTGACAGGTAATTGACATAAAACCTTTTAATGAGATACTTTACATTTTTTTTTCCATAAAAATACATCAAACTCCAGTTTGTATTTTGCCCTTACAGCACATCTCAAAGTCAGCCAGCCACATGTGCAGGACGGGGGCCACCTTCAGAGGTGGATGCCACCTCCAGGCTGGGCCCTCACATGGGCCACCCCACACCAGGCCAGATATGCTGCCTACTGACTGGAAACTCAGGCAAGGGGTTCTGATGGGCCCTGGAGTCCTTGTATATGTGCCTTTTGTTGTTGAAGCTTTTATAAAAGCATGTACATTTTGTATGATCTGAGTGTAATGGAATATGGAGGGGAAATCCACAGTCTCATCACCAGAAACAAAACTGTTGAATGCTTCTTTCTTTCCTCCTGAGGCATGAGGGCATGCACCTGGACAGGAGGACCTTTATTCCCAAGGACTGAAGAATTTGTTTGGAGATGGTCCTGTTGACACAGGTCCACGTCCCTCCATGACACACACAAAACTTTGGACAATTTCACCCTATGGATTGTTTGAGTTCTATATTCTAGCAAATCCTTATCTGAATGTTTGTACAATTAAGAGAGAGAGAAAGCAACTCAAAATCTCTCAAGGCTTAATATTAGGAGAACTGGGTCCTCAGTTTGGCCCTGCCACAACTGGGATCTTAGACAGGCTGCTTCTCTTATCCAGGCTCTGGGTGTGAAAACATGAGGTGGTGTGGAATCGGTGATGTTTCTGGGGCCCCTTCCAGGAAAGACATAATTAAAACTGTCTCTGATTAAAATTGACCACAGTGTAGCAGTAATCTAGGTGAAGTAGGCGTTATTGGTGCTTTTGGCCAGTTGGGACTTCAAGAAACCATTCACTTTTCTTTTGGGAATCTAATTCTTAAGGCATGGGGCAGAGGGATCCCTGATTAGGATATTTGGGAATGTCTTACACAAATTATTTTAGAAATGCTTTCTTAGATAACCTGTAATTTCTAGTATTAACAAAACCTGTTATATCCCTCCCCCAAAGAATCTGTGCTTACCAAATGTTCATAACATGGTAAGGAAGCAAGAAGCATGAAGTTAGATTCTATGAGACAAATAGGACCTGTGCAATTTAAGAACACATGCAAAAAACCCTCTTCTGTGAATGCCAGACAGTTTTCATGGGGATACTGATGAACACGTTGGTGGCTGCCATTAATCTCAGACTTGCAAGGCCATGGTGTGTGCACTAAATGACTCTAAGTAACACTCTCAAGGCCTAAAAGTCCATCACCCTGAGAACCTACTTTGTTACAGAGGAGTGATGGATGCACAGAAACAATAGAAGGCACTGTTTCCCAAACTTAGAAAAGGATAAGAATGATCTTGATGCTTACTGAAAATACAGATTTGGGGCTCAAACCAGGGGAACCTCACTTGAGCAACCACTCTGGATTGAAGTGAAATTTTCAGTATCAAGGACAAGGAGGAAAAGAAGGAATTTGGGGTTCTATGTGCTCCAGCCCACCCCATCTCGCTCTGCCTCTTGAAGCTCCTAGCTGTCTCCCTGACTGTTTATAGTAAGAAGGACATGAGGAGATCTTGGTAAAGGCAGATGTGTTTTCTGTTTCTTAGCTATGAGAGATTCCAACCCCAGATTTCAGAGTCCTTTTGTTGATGGCAAACAAATACTTCTTTTCTCTCTGGACCTACGTCAGCGATTATTAAACCGAATGCATTGGAAATTCATTAGTATTTTGTAAAATTCTTAAAAGGGAAAAGATTTAGTGGATTTTAGTTTCTATGAGATGGTCATCTATGTAGCAGACCCTCTATGAACTAGCATGTGCTGCCTTTCTCTGTCCTGTGTTTTAAAATAGGGTGTAATTAGAACACGGGAAAGACATGAGCAGACATTCCCTGAGGATGGTATACAGATGGCAAATAAGCACATGAAAAGAGACTCAACATGATTAGCTGTGAGGGAAATGTAAATTAAAACCACAATGGGGTATCACTACAGACCTAACAGAATGGCTGAAATAATAAATATTGACAACATCAAATGCTGGTGGAGATACAGAGAAACTGAATTACTCTTACATGCTGGTAGGAATGTAAATTTGTATATTCACACTGGAAAACAGTTTGGCAGTTTTTACAAAACTAAACGTGCAATTAGTGTACAACCAAGCAAGTAAACATTTGGATATTTATCCTAGAGAAATGGAGACTTATGTTCACACAAAATCTGTATGCAAATGTTCAGAGCAGCTTTATTCATAATAGCTAAAACTAGAAACAACCCAGATACCCTTCAGTGGGTGAATAGTCACACAAACTCTTGTATCTCCATGCCACAGAATACTACTCAGCAATTAAGATAATTGTTAACTTATGCAACAGGTTACAAGGGAGTTTTACTAAGTGAAAAAACACCAGTGCCCAAAGGTTACATTACAGTATGCTTCTATTTATACATAATTCTTGAGATGGCAAAATTATAGAGATGGAGAACAGATTAGTGAAGATGAATGATTGCCCAGGGCTAGGGCTGGGATAGGGAGGATGGGGCTACACAAGGGGGGCCTTGCACTGATGGAAATGTTCTGTATCTTGGCTGTCTCCATGTCAACATCCTGGTTGTGATATCATCCTATAGTTTTGTAAAATGTTACCATCGGTGGAAGCTGGGTGAAGGGTCCTCAGAATCTTGCTGTATTATTCCTTACAATTGCATGTGAAGGTAAATTTTTTTTCTAAATAAAAGGTTAATTTAATAAAATATAGTATAGCTATAGATGTGTAACGCTTCATTCCTATTGTTTTACATAACCCAGCCCCACACCACCCCCCACATTTATACTATTTAGTTACCCCTATAAGCTTTTGAATCTCTGAACTTTTCTAAATGACAATTAAATGGCCAAATAATTAACCATATAAAAGTTGTTATTAGTTGCTGTTTGTCAAAAGAGTTTATGATTTCTATCCATTCCATATCACTGAATTATTCCCTCTTATACATATCACTGAGGATATACAGCTTGAAGTTCTGTATAACCTTTTCTAAAGTTATATATAAGTAAAATACATGATTAGAAATTGGGATTCTGAAATGGTTTTGCTGGCCCTTTTATTATAGAATGACTAAGTAGAAGAAGTAGATGGTTCCATGGGCAATGAAACCCAGAGGATGGGAAAGAGACTGTTGCCTAAATGAAGAAACGACAGTAAATGAAATATTTCAAGTAGGCAAGATTGCTTTCAATGATGGTGCCTATAATTTGCAAGTAAGTGCAACTAAGGAATCAAGGATCGAACAGTCAGTAGGCTCACACATACAGACAATAAAGAATAAGAGCCAGGGGACTTCCCTGGTGGTCCGGTGGGTAAGACTCGGCGCTTCCAGTGCAGGGGGCACAAGTTCGATCCCTGGTCAGGGAATTAAGATCCCGTATGCCACGTGGCATGGCCAAAAAAATACTAATAAGAGCCAGGTCTGCAAGCAAAGAGAATCATAACATAAAATGCTATCTCCCACTTCATCTTTCCTATGAAACACAAAAGACCCAAGTCAAAAATTAATCCACAGCCAGTACATTGAGCAAGCTACCTCTGCAGCTGAACAGGTCTTAGGAGCTCTGAGTGAGTAACAAATGAATAATGAAAGACTTGAAAGGTGACATTTGTATAATTATGGAACCTGCTGAGAAAGGAAGGAACAGCTGTAATGAAAGCCACAGAAAAATGTAAAACAGAGCACTCTGGGTAATCCTCTAATCACACTTTTTAACAGGAGAAAAGCCCTTTCAGGCGTGTAACTTTCATTCCCCTAGAAACTCATCAGCACTGAATTTCCAAAAAGCAAAATTATTAAAACCAATAAATATTCTTTAGAATTTTTCATTACTCATTTGGAAAGACAAATGAAGGATAAATATTCCAGAAAAAATAATCAAGTTTTCTGTAAAGTTGTCCTGAGCTCAGAGCACTTTCTGATCTAGAAACCAAAATTATTACACTCTTGGAGCAGACTTGACTTCTACCCCAGGGTTGTGTGGACAGCTGTCAGCAGCCTCAGACCCCCAGGCCCCACTGCTGCTCTGGGATGGTCTCCCCCACCTCTGTACCACAGCCATCATCCTCTCTTATCACTAGCTCGACAAAGTTACTCCATTCACAGCTTCACTTAATACTCGAATTATCTGCTGTTTAATGAAATATACCAGGAATGAGTCCTGGTTTCTCACATTAATTCTTGACATTGCACTTCCTCCAGGAAACAATTTTAGCTGACAAGAAACAAGGTAGTAAACATGCACCATCTTCTCTGTGAGTCATCCCAACACCTCCCCTCTCTCCTTGTCCAAGTTATAGATTACTGTAAAACAAACCCCCAAATCAGTGCTATAAAACATCCACTTTATTATGCCTTTGGATTCTGTGGTCAGGAATTTAGACAGGCTCTGAGACAATGGCTTGTCTGCTCTGTGGAGTCTGGGATACCAGCTCAGAGGACTCAAAAGGCAGGGGCTGGTATCACCTGAAGTCTTCTTTACTCACTCATCAGCTGCCTGGACTAGGATGAGTCGAAGGCTGGGCTCCCCCGAGCCTGGAGCTCCTGCATGTGGCTTCTCCGTGAAGCAGGGCTTCCTCACAGCAAAGCCGCTTCGGGTGGAGCAGGCTTCTTACATGCGGGCCCCAAGAGTGTCTAGTAACGGAGCCAGAAGATGCATGGCCTTCTATGGCCCAGAATCAGAAGTCACACAGGGTCTCTTCCACTAAACTGTATTAGTCAAAGAAGTCACAAGCCTGCCCAGCTACAAAGAGAGGGACACAGAACCCGCTGCTGGATGGGAAGAGCTACAAAGGATTTGTGGCAATTTGTATCTCATGCTGGCTCTGGGTTTGACCTCCTGCACACTTTTGGACCCCTAGCTCTTTTCTTCTCCCCACCACTCTGTTCCAGACCATCATCTCTCACCTAGATGACCTGGATATCCCTCTCACTATTTCCCTGCACACACTCTCATGCTCTGCTCAGCCACAATCTATTCTCCATCCTGCAACCTGGATAATCATAAAAACCCAAATTTGCTTCTCACCAGCCTCCAGTTGCTCAGAGGTTGAGATACAGAGCTCTTAGCTTGGCCCACTACTTTTTTAGCCTTTGGTAAAATAAAACAAAGTGCATACACTGAAATTGGAAAGAGGCGATAGCATTTTGCTTGACTTAGTAACCGAACATACCACAGAGGACCAGGGAACTTTCTGGGATGATGGAAACACCCCAAATCTTGCCTGCGGTGCTGATGACAGGAGGGCACACGTTTGTCAAAACCTAGAAGAGGTGCCGTTCCTTGTACATAAAAGATTCTCAGTGAAGGTAATTTCTAACGGGCTAAGGGGTGGTCCTTCTCTTTCCAGCTCCTTCTCTGCCAGCTGTGCCCATGGCCCTCTGGGTTGGAGCACATGGAGGGACAATGCGAAGGGGCATGAGAGATCGCTGACTCACACTGGCTCATGACAGTGCTCTAGAAACATCCCCCTCCTGTTTTCTTGCCGTTTGTTCTGCCCTCCATGCTTCCAGGGGTAGGAGTATCCCCCAGCCCACTGTGTCTCCATGCTCCAGAGGCTCAGCAGAGCTGGCCCTCACTAGGTCTGAGGCGGGAGGGTGAGGGGCTCATCGCACGTGTAGTCTGTCTCTCCAGACTCTGCAACCATCTTCTCCCTCACTGATCCCACCGTAGTGCTCTCTGTAAATTTGTATTGGAAACTCACTTAGGGATGTAGCTCCGTGGGAACCTGCATGTGAAACAAAGTTGGCCTTCTGTTATAAATGGCAACTGTACTGTGGCTGTCTGGGCTTTTGTTTGGAGGTTGTTGTTTGTTGTGCCTTTGCTTTATACCACCCAGCATCTGCCACCTATTCCTGTGACAATAGCAGCCTAATTTTGCATTGGTGATGAGTATTTCCCCAAATCAGTCCAGGTGTTTCCAGAAAAGACCACTCCACAGAGGAATTCAGCACATGACTTGGTCTAAGGGGTGAAGGTTTTGGCTTTGCAGATATCCAAGGGAGAGCATTCCAGGCAGAGGGACTGTTATGGACTGAATTGTGTCCCACCCAATTTCATACATTAAAGCCCTGAGTCCCCTTGTGACTCTATTTGGAGATAGAGCCTTTAAGGAGGTAATTAAGGTTAACTGAGATCATAAGGATGGAGCCCTAATCTGAGACACCAGCGCTCTCTCTGCCATGTGAAGACACAGCAAAAGGTGACTGTCTGCAAGCCAGGAAGAGGGCTCACACCAGGGCCATGCTGGCACCCTGATCTCAGACTTCCAGCCTCCAGAACTGTGCGAAAGAAATGTTTGTTGTTTAAGCCGCCCAGCCTGTTGTATTTTGTTATAGTAGCCCAAGATGAGTTGGGAGTGACCCGTGCAAAGACCCTGAGGTTTGAGGCTCTTCAGGGAGAGCCACAGGGAGCAAGAGATGTGGTCAGAAAGGTCATGTGGTCCTCGTAGCAATGCCATGACTTTGGCTTTTATTCCTAGACTGGAGGTTGCAGGCAGGTTTTGAGGAGAACAGGACATGCTCATCTACGTTTACAGGAACCACCTGCTCCTGGAGGGGGAGCACTTGAGGGGCTGGGGGTGGGGAGAGGACCCCACCCTCTAGGTGCAGAAGGGCAAGGGACGGATAACAAGCAGTGCCTCCCAGGAAGCAGCGGGGAGGCTCATCGGGACCAGAGGAGGATGCGTGGGCTGGCTGATAACCGGGAGGCTCAGAGGATGCCTGCAGGGGCTGCAGGGGCTGCAGGGGCTGGGGTGGGCCAGAAATTCTCAGAGCCAAAACGAACAGGTCTCTCTCCAGCTTGGCCCAGGGGTAGAAATGAAAAACCCGGCGCTCATATGAGCACCAAGCACCAAGCTGCAAAGTAAACAGGAGCGAGTCTAGTTACTGCAATTGGTTCTCCTCACATCTCCAACATGCAGAGTGTTTCAAGGCAGGGAGGGAGGGAACTGGGAGGGAGGATGAAAAAGCACAGCGGCCCCAGAAGGTGCTGCACTCATGGGGAGGGGAATGGAGAAGCCGCTCTGGGTATGCGGAGTCCCTTGCTGCAAGCACTGAAACCCAAGTTGTTGAAGCAGCTCCACTTCACAAAAACAAATCTGCAGAGACACCCAGCAGATGTCTGCTTTGATGTGACACAACTCCTGGATTAAAGAGCCATTGATGGTATCTGGAGAAAGAAGAAGGTAAGTGATTAGAGCTTCATTTTCCTCCAAGTGGCACATTCGTGGTCCTGCAGGCTGGGAGCTGCTGCTCTCCCTTGCTGTTCTCAGAGGAATTTAGCCAAACATTTCTTTCTAAACATTTTTCCCCCCCGCATCTCCTCATGGCCATCACACAACACATTGTGAGGCCAACAGACTGCAACTGAGGTATAATTTCACTGTATTGATTGATACTGAAAATGCAATGCTCTCGGGTTAATTCTCTGCCTTGGTTTTATTCTGGAAATGCTCCAGGGAGCATATTCATAGGACTCTGGTGTTGTTTTCAAGATGAACAGAAATAATCATTCTACATGAGTTTTGTAAAATATTATTTGTGGAATTTCACACTGATATCCTCCTTCTATGGCCACTCATCACTCTCCAGCCCATTTCCTCCTAATTTTAAGTAGAAAAGCAGGGCTTTCCCCATCCCGAGGGGAAAGGAGGAATACTACTATTACAAGCATGTGGTGTTTCCCCTGCACTTCTACAGACGTCTGTGATAATTAAACCAAAGGGAGACCTTATTTAAAAGCCCAGTCATCTGGCTCAAGATGGCAGAATGAGACTCTGCTTTCCTCCTCTCCCTCACTAAAATCATCCAAGGCAAATCCAAGTGGGAGTAAATCTGTGGAAACCAAGGAAAGGGAGCAGAGTGGAGGATGGAGACCAACAGACTTTGAAAACTTTGACAGATTGCTAGAAGATGGAAGGTGGATGGATGCCAGTATATGGGTTAGAAGAGGTAGGCGGAACCCACAGGGCTGGGGTAGGGAGACAGGCAGTGTCTGCAGTGCACCGGAGGGAGGTGGGGAAGATGACAATGACGACAGTACTCGCTTCACATCTGTCCCCCCAAAGTGAAATGAAATAAAATAAAAGCTTCTGTTTACCCCTTATTTAGGTAAATATACATGAACTCTAATCACCTAGTAGCCAATGCTTCATCAGTTATTGCACCCACCTCCATTAGAAGTCCATTCTCCTTCTAGTTTTGTTATGATTCTTCCTCAGACTCTGTGCTCCCCAGTCCAGTTATAGGGTTAATCACAGCTAACACCCACAGATGAACAGTGCCGTCCTTGTCACTCTATTTGCGAGTTCAGTAGGCAAGCACCGGTGGAGTGGGAAAGGCTGACTCATTGCAGCATGTGGGCTATCTTGTCTACAAGATTCTTAAAAGCTCCATCCACAGTGGGGCACCACAGGCATATTTATTTATTTCTTTATTTATTTCTTTACACACAGAATGTTCTCAAACTGTGGGATGATCCACATTTATCTTGCACAAACTTACTTGCACTGATATACCAAGGGCAGGGTGGTGGGGATTGTGAAGGTAGTAAGGGGGTGCACTTTCAAGATAAGAATAAAGCTAACGGAAAGTCTACATTTTATTATCACCATGTTCTAGATGTCCTAAGCAATGTCAGTGATAAAAATGCTACTTTTGCTGGGCACTCAGTGTCTTGTCACACTACTTACTCACTCCTTGTCACCCATCCTTCCCAGTCCCTGACATTAGGCACTGCCCGTAAATCAGTACAGCTCTTCACCTCAGGCCTGCTCTCCTTCTGGGCAATGTGGATCATCAGCTCTACTGCCCTCTCATGCATTGTGCTCTATGCAAAACTGGAGGCCTTTCAGGTAACTCAGAGCAGCATACTCAGCTCTGTTGTAGGTTACCTCCAAACCCCAAAGGAGCCCAACAAGCATTGTGTATCTTTCTGGGCAGTAAAGAATGCAATGCACAGCAACATTCTTTCATATTAGAAAAAAATAACCCCAAATATCCCAGGACACTGGACTCTAGAAACTCCACCAAGGAGATAGACTTTGGTGTATTGGCTGGAGTATGTTCATCTCCCATCCTATGTGTCTCATCAAAACATGTGTCCCACCATCCACTCTTGGAGTCCTGTCATCAAGATGTCATCAATGCAGTGACTCAGAATGTTGTCCTGCAGGGTGGTGAAATGGAAAAAGTGTGGGAAGGAGCCAGAGCATTGAAATACCCCTGGCTCAAGACACTGAAGATGTTCTTCTTGGCCAAATAAAACTCAATTACTTTCTGTTATTTGGAATCAAGGGGGAAAAATTCCTTATCTTTAGCTGAACCCTTGATGACTGGAGGTCTTTTGATTTGCTCCTAAGGAGGCTACATCTGGAAAAGCAACTTCAATTAGAGATATCATCTGGATAAGTGAATAAAAATCCACTGTCATTATCCAGCTTTCATCTACCTTTTGCACTGCCTACGTTAGGGACCTAAATGGGACCATGATGGGAATCAACATCCCTGAATCTTTGGTCATTAACAGTGCCAACATCCTCTGAATTTCCCTCAGATATTTGCCATTGCTTTTGGCTTTTTTGTCAACAGTGAGGAAAGCTATCTGCGGCTTTCTACCATAACAACTTTACCCTTTGGACCAGGGAACCAGTGGTAGAATTTTACCAGTTGCTGAGGTCATCTAACCAATGCTCCGTTCAGGAACTGGGAAAGTAAATACAGAAATTGTAGATATATACAGGAAATAACGACAGGATAGTTGGATTGCCACGAAGTAGACTTGGATCCTATCCCATTTGTCATATTAATAAGCCTACCATACACCCCCAGACTGGCCTATGGACCACAGTAACTTTGTTGGTCTATGGGGATTAGCCTTACCTCAGAGAGCATTCCCTGTGTCTGAGTGTTTTCCCATGCAGGGTTATTTTGGTAAGTGGCCATAGGCTTTAGGGGAGGATGAGGAAGCAGACTCATAGCATATTTTGTGAGAATATCATGTAATCCTCCTTGGAAGACCTCCTGTTTATTCAGGAGATCATAGCCTGAAGAACAATTTAAATCTAGACATAGGGAGGCTTTGACTCCTCATCATGGTGGTTTAATTCAGGCCTCTAATCCCCAGAGCTGAAATATTTCTATTTTAAAAATCAAACAGGGCCTCAATGAACTGCTTTTCGATTTCATTCCTGGGGCCTCATCAGTGAAAACACCTGGTTTAGCAAACTGACCTGGAGCTTATTACAGTGACCAACCCTGATTTACTCGTGCTATGTGGCTCCCACCTCTGCAGAACCAACATTGAAATCAAGGAGTCCATATAAACCAAAGCTTTAATCCACGCTACCCTCAGCCTAACACTGAGCAGTCTTAGGGCTCCTGCAGGTAGCACAGCAACTCAGAATCCAATCTCCAAATAGTTCACTCATATAGACACTTCAGCCCAACCTAAAAATATATTCTCTTTCTCCTTGGTCTTAGACCATCAGAATTTGTTCACACTCATATTCTGATGATTTTGCTGTTTAAAAAACAGTTTGTTTTCTTATTTCTTTGTAGTTGATTTCCTGGACATGTGGAGCTCTGAGCCTACTTAAAGGCCATCAGACAGTCAGAATAGCATGCAAGGACTGGGGTGCAAGGAGAAGTTCCCCTTGCAGTGGAATTCATTCAGGCAAGAGAGTTTCAGGGTCTTCACACAAGGAAGGACTTGGGCAAGTAAGGAAGGCCCAGGGGGAAGGAGAAGGCAGGGTTCAGAGTAGTCCAGATATTTTGAATTCTCTCATATATTCCCATTCTAATTCTTAGAGTTCCAAACAATATGCTCACTTTGACAGAGTGACAAGGTGATTTGTGAATTCAACTGACCTTGCAACTCGGCATGCTGTAGCATCAAACTGTACCATGGTTTTAGAAGGACCCTGGGGTACACTTTATGCCTTAATCTTAGACTGTAAGGCATTTAAGTTTCTTGTTATCTTTCTTCAAGCTGTTCAATGTCATCAGTGTTGTCTCCCTAAATACTAAGTAAATGTTTATTACCTTTCATGATTACTAAATCAGGTAGCTAATCTCACATTCCTCTCATTTCCCTTAATAGTTTGTTTTCTGCAACTCACTCCTTGCAGTAGTCAAGTTTTTGGTGCAAGTAATAGAAAATGGCCCTGGCCATCTTAAATAAATGTACTGAAGGATGTTGGTGAGCAAGCAAAGTCAATGGGAAGGCCAGAGAAATGAGGCTCTGCAAGTGGTCAGGAAAGAAGGGAGGCCAGACAGAGGGAATCAGTCAAGGTCATGCCAGAAATGTCACCAACCAGACCTTCAGTGATGCCATAGCTGGCCACCTAGCACCACCACATCAGGAAATAAAAATCCTAGGGCTGTTCTTTACTTGATAAAGACTAAATTATTTAAAACACAGCAAAAAAATATGTAATTAATTTGGACATTTTAAGTAAATTTACTTCAGATAGGAAATAGGACAATTATGCCTATTATTAGTGCTATTGTTTAACATAATTCTTGCAGTATTAATCCATGTTATAAGACATTTAAAAGAAATTAAAATTGCAATCCAAATAGAGATTGGAATAAAAAAGATAAAACTCTCATTACTTGCAGGTGATATGATAGTTTACATATAAATCTCAACAGAACTTATCAAAGTTCTGTTTATAAGCTTATCAAAACTATTAGAAGAGTTTATAAAGGCTTCTGGGCACAGTATTAAGTTGTAAAATCATGAGTGTTCCTCTTCACAAATACACAGTAGTATTTTTGTTGTATTTTTAGCATGTATTTTAGCTAAAGCATGGTAGGAATCAACCTACCTAAGAAAGCATGTGAGATTTATGGAGATGATTTTAAAAGTCTAGAAAGGTGACCAGAAGTTAGTTAATAGAGAGACAGACCATGTCCATGGATGGGGTAACTTAACATTGCAAGGATGTCAGCTCAGCCCACATATCACAGGCAAACCCTGGGGAAAGCCCTGGGTGTCCTCAGTTATAAACACCAGCCTGAGACATCATGTGTGGAGAACTGGCCTCACCTCAAGCTGTTTATGGGGAAGAGCCACAAGATACCAGCTTGTTAAGAGAAGATTCAGTGTCATAATTCCTCATGATTTCTAAGTGAAGGGCTCATAGACGTGACTGATGTCAACATTCCTCCCAGCCTGTGAGACAAATCCATATGCATCTTCAGCTGTATCAGCAGCAGATCTTTTAGGGGTATTTTGAAACTTTGAAGGTCATAAAATTGGGAATATATCCTGGGAACTTCACCACATATTCCTGCCAATGAATTCTGAGCACTGGTGACACCTTACCTTGGAGTTGAAGTTGGCCAATGCCCATTCTTTTTCCTTGTGAAGTGGACACAGCTGGGCTTGAAAATCCACTAAGCCTCAGACTGAATCCAGGTGCTGGCCGTTGCTGGTCTACTTGGCAGCCTTGGGTGAGTTACTTTGTCTATGCCTCAGTTCCTTTATTTTAAAATATGAATACCACCTATATCATATGATTGTGAGAGCTGTGAAAAGTGATGTGGGAGCCCCAGCACACAGCAAGTTCCTAATGCATTTGAGTACTGGGTGCCATGGGCTGAATGTTGTCTCCCCAAATTCCTAACCCTTAACCCTCAGTACTTCAGAATGTAACTGTATTTGGAGATAGGGCCTTTAAAGAGATGATTAAGGTAAAATGAGGTCATTTAGTGTGGGCCCTAATCAAATCTGACCGACGTCCTTATAAGAAAAGGAGATTAGGACACAGACATGCACAAAGGGAAGACCATGTGAGGACATGACCTCATGAGAAGACAGCCATGTACAAGCCAAAGAGAGAGATCTCAGAAGAGACTAGCCCTGCCAACACCTTGACCTTGGACTTCCAGCCTTCAAGACTGGGAGAAAATCAATTTCCATTTCTTACACTTCCCAGGCTGTCGTACTTTGCTACAGCATCCCTAGCTGATTAATACTGGGAAAACTTGGAGATTAGTAGGGATTCTGGGGAGGTGCAAATATAGATTGCAAGAAGCTGGACAGGGAGGACTGACTTAGTCAACTGAAGCCCCAGGATCAGGCCACTTACTTCTCTGGCACTACCCTGCCAGTCTCCCATGGAGGTTTCCGGTCCCCTGAACCTTAATGTCAGAAACATGTGAACACAGGGTCACTCTCTCCAAGAATGCTCTCCTGGTGTGTCCCAAGTTGTACAATGTTCCTGCAGATGGACGATCTCCAGGATTGTGTGCCCTATGCTACTTCTTTTCTTATAGCATTTTCCCCAAAAACCTCACTTTATACATGCATGGCCCAGCTCTAGGATGTGCTACTGACTTTGTATGACAGGCTTCCTCCTTCCTGCACCTTTTTTTCCCCCATGTACCTGGATCTAGGATCTCTTGACTTTCCTGCCCAGAGGCCACCCTCCTGCCCCATTGCTGTCTACCTGCAGACAGCCAACACATTTGACAGGATGGTCTTTACCTGGGGCCCTCCAATTGCACTCTGTTCAAGCTCAGCATAGACCAGAGTGGTGGTGACTCTCTGGCAGCTGGGGAGGAGAAAGAGGAAGAGGGGGAAGGGGGTGCGCTCTGCACTTGGAACCAAACTCAGAGACATGAGGGTGGGCTCCATCAAAGCAATCAAGCAGACCCCCATTCATCTGGGCTACCACTCACTTAAAGATGAGGAAACTGAGGCTCAAGGAGGCACAGCACCAAGACGACTCACCTTTGTTTTGTATGTATAACATAAAAAGTGATGCGTTTACTCCCAGGCCTCTCCTGCACTGCCTAAGCCCTGGGACCCGAGCACCATCACCAGGGGCACTGTGGTTACAGATGCCGCTGTTAACATTAGGGTTGTTATTGAATCCAGTTCAAACAAAAAAGAGGAGATCTGCCCCCAGCGAGTCTCTGCAGGCAGGACACGAGCCCAGAGGACCGGGGAAATGGCACCTTCCCCACCCAGGGCACACAGATCTGTGCCAGCCCAACCAGGCACAGTAGTCGTGGCTCTGGGATTATTCATTGGATAAAAACAATTGGGTTCAAAGTCAATCTTCTTATTATGTCTGGAGCCTAAAATATTTATTTCGTGCTCTGTACAGCATTAGGTTCTCTGTGCTAACGGCCAGTTACCAGCCCAATCATTGTCTTCTCTCCTGAACAAAATGAGTGGGAACCACCACCCCTCTTGGTGACTGCATCCCCTCCCCTAGCATGTGGGTCTTTCCTCCATTTCTGGCTCAGTACATCTACAGAGGTCAGGGGCTTTGAAGGCAGGGTACACATGCTATGTCAAGTTGAGCTCTCTCAGAGCAGTACTTTATTTGGGAGAGGATTCCAGAAAGCACAGCTGGTGGGTGAGGAGGAGTGGCAGGCAGGGTGCATCATCAAGCAGGCTACTTCTGAGGGCAACTGGGCTCCACTGCACTGGGGTCAGTGTCTTCCCCCCACTGGGCTTCATCGGCAATGCTTGAAGGCCAGCCCCTGTGGCCAGCCATGCACCCAGGCAGGGAGGGCTCCAGAGGCCTGAGAGCCTGCAGCTCTGCTGTCAGCTGGCAGTGGAGCTGGCACCTGCCTCTGCTCCTGTGTCTCGGCCCCTGACCCATTTTGACGGTTAATTTTATGTGTCGACTTGACTGGGCCATTCGTATCCAGGTGAATATTATTAAACATTATTCTGGGTGTGTCTGGATGAGTTAGTATTTGGTTTTTGTTTGTTTGCTTGTTTGTTTGGCCACACGTGGGATTTTAGTTCCCTGACCAGGGATCGAACCCGTGCCCCTGCAGTGGAAGCACGAAGTCTTAACCACTGGACCGCCAGGGAAGTCCCAAGATTAGCATTTGAATTGGTGGGCTGAGTAAAGCAGATCATCCTCCCCACTGTGGACCAGCCTCATCTAACCCACTGGAGTTCTGAATAGAACAAAAAGTTGGAGAAAGGGAGAATTCCCTCTCTTTCTGGCTGTCTTTGAGCTGGGACACAAATCTTCACCTGCACCAGGGCTAGGACTTATTTTGGACTGGGACTTACACCATCAGCTTTCCTGGGACTCCAGCTTGCCGACTGCAGATGTTGGAACTTGTCAGCCTCCACAATTGTGTGAGCTTATTCCTTTAATAAATCTCTTTCTATATGTGTAACTTATTGGTTCTGTTTCTTTGGACTAATACAAGCATTTTCTTTAGAAAACTAATAGTTGTAAAATTCTTTCTCTGACCCTTCGAGATGTATGTAAATCTTTTTTGAAGACTCTTGCCAGTTTACAACCCAGAAATGTCTTTCTCAAGGACTTGGGAGCCATCTCTCTGAAATGTAACATCATAGGAGATGGTGCCCCTATATCCCAGTTACTGTGAGAGGGTAGGAGCCCAGTCTCCAAGTTGTCCAGCTACCTCCTGCCATAAAGACAAGAGAAGGTCACTTTTCCTTTGTTAAAGCCAATTAACAAACAGATGCCTAGCATCTCCCCTTCAGCCATCACTTAAAGCCCTGCTGCCCTTTGTGTCAGAGGAGTTGAGTTCAGATGGAATCTGGCCGCTCTCTCCCTACTGCAATAGCCTTGAGTAAAGTCGTCCTTCCCCGTTTGGTTTCTTCCACTGCGATTTTTGCTTGGCAGTGCCCACAGCCTCTGCTACACAGGGACTACTCTGGCCTCTGGTTTGTCCCTCACCTGCTTTCACACACCGAGATCCTAACTGCAGAGACAGGCTGAGAATACATGACTGGCCTGGACACAAGCAGTGGTCCCACCTGTGCCATGCTCCCCACCCTCGCACTTCAAGGCCCTGCACTGTCTTCCTGCCTCCCCCGCCAAGCTCACACCCCAGAACCGGTGCTAGCATTACCTGTAGCAGACGAGCTCGGCTCTTCCACAGAAGCAAATTTCTATGGAAAGTAAACTTGTAGAAACAAAAACATTTCTTTATCTCCACTAAGCCCACAATGAGATTACATCTGGTTGAAGGATGTGGGCTCCTGTCTCTAAATTTCTTAATTTCAATTATCTTTCTTCTTATGCCCTGAAAAAGAAGAAAATTCTGAGATGTACCTCAATTTTCCACCTACACAGTTAGCCTCTGCTAGAAAATGTCTGCTCATAGAGGAAAAAAAGCTCCTGAATTTTGTCAATGAAAATAATCAGTAAACAATCTATAATAAGAGTTTTATTCGAGCCAAACTGAGGACTAGCCCAGAAGCCAGCTTCCCAGATTACTCTGAGAAGCTGTTCTGGAGAAACATGGTTTCCAGCATAGTTTTTTAGCTTGTTCAGAACAAAGAACATTAAACAAGTCCAGGATACATTTCTTCAAGGTTCCCAAAACAAAAACAATAACAACACAGATCAGCACATATACAGCAAGTCAGCATGGCCTTGGCACCCGGGAAGGGAGTCTTACCATCAAAGGAGTAGTACAAGCATTGCTACATTGGTGCCCTGGGAAGAGAGGCATTTCATCTTTATTTTTAACATGGACATTTTTTATTTCTGATCAGTGTGCCCTTTTCTTAATAATTAAAGCAGAAGTACAATGTATGTTTGATAGGCCACAAACAGGCTATTTTAGTTAGCATAAAGTGCAAGTTAACTCAAGTATAAGCCAGAATGACTTCCCTGTATCTTAATATGTGAAAATTTCTTTTATCGATTTTAAGAACAGTCCTGAGAAATGATCCTCAGACTTTTGTAGAAACCACGGAGACCACAGGTGTAATGGGGCCTGATTTAGTCCGTGACTGAGTCATCTTTCTCATGTGCCCTCTTTTGAAGGACTCAGAAAAGTGAAAAATCAGCCTGAGGCAAGAAAAACATGGGCTTCAGGCCAGACACTTAAAACTAGCCTCCTGTTTGCATTTCCTGAGACAGGAGATAGGTGGGCTCCAGTTTAGGCATTTACAATCAGCCTCCTGTTTGCTCTCCGAAATGGAGGTAACAACAGAAACAGGGTAAATAGCCAGGCTTTGTCTCCTGTGGACACCTTAAGATAACAGTCATGGCAGGAACAGAGAGGGGCTAACACTGGTTTGAGTAAAGCATCAACAGGTCATACACTTCCCACCCTTGGGGCAAGGGAAACATTGAACATGCACAGAAAGGCTCCTTGGGAGTCAAAAAGATGGGGGCACCACCCCATAATATGTGATGCTAAGGCTGTCCTATAGGCCTCTGGGCTGAAATCCATCTTGGAAAAAAGTTGCACACTCATGTTCGGAGGGTCCTAGGGCAGGTCAGGTGTAGAAGAAGAAACCAGATAACTGGGCAAAGGTACACAAAGACCCAGAAGAACTGCCCTATATAAATGACTTAACCTCCTCTTTACTGCACTCCTCCTCATTAGGGAGGACACCCACACCCTTGCTCTCTGGGTGTGTATCTCTGCCTTGCTTCTGTCTTAACTAAACAAACTGTTTCTCTGTGTGCTCTCCCACTTGTTGTGCTATGTCTGTAATAATAAACCTTGTGCCTGTTTTTACAGTTTTTGCCTCCGTGAGAAATGCATTTTTCACTGGGAGCAAGAGCCAGGGGGTGTGGTGGCTAGGATACCTAGTTTTCATCCAGGCTACCCAGGTTCCATTCCTGGGCAGGGAACTAAGATCTGTCTTCCTGCCACTGCTCACTGCTGCCTCTCCAAGATCAATCCCCTCAGGTGCTTTAGTCACAGCAAGGAGGAGAACTTGGGTGAAATGAACAGGAATGCTGTCAAAACCGCCAGCAAAACAAGTTGGTGTCCTGTTTTGTCCTGTTTTGTTTTTGTTTTCTGAAGGTCACCTGTCGTTGCCAGAGCTGGGCACGCATCTACACAAGCAGAGAAGAAAGAAGAGGTTGAAGCCGGGAGTTTCTGGGAAGATGTTCTTGCGCTGTGCCTGGTACTCTCAGTGCAGCCCAGCTGGCTGCTTTAGCCACTTAGCAATTCCAGGCAGAGAGGCCCCACCCTCCCCCACAGCAAGGAGTTGTTGGGCATTTAAGCTTCAGGAACTGTTGTAGGTCAGGAGAGATGCACCAGAGAGCACTAGCCTCAGGCTCTCATCCACTTACTGAACAATTTCCTTTTGTTTTCTCAAGTACTTCCCTGCTAATCAAGCTGCATTGAGATGCATTCTGTAAAAGGAGCTAGAAATAGAAACCTCTTAGAAAACCCCCTGGAGTCCTGATGAAGGAGGCTCTGTCTGACTGCAAACGCTACATACACCAGCAGATGGGCCTGGTTCTCACAGTCAGCCCCCCTTCCTGTGGCTTGTTTCTCTAAAGGGCTCTTAAAGTGTGGCTTTATAGCCCTTTGAGGAGATTCTCAATCAGTATTTAAGATTTGGCCTCTCATTACTAAGCTGCATGCCTTTTGTGATAGCCAAAGTTCAATTATTTCACACTCTGTTCAAAGTGCTAAATGGTGACTGCTTTGAAATTGGGTAACTGTTGCATTCCAAAGAAAACATTGTAAAAGTTCCCAGAAATGTTTGCAGTACTTGTTGCTATGAAAGAGAAACTGACTTCCCAGTCACCAAAAAAATACGATGAAAATTTGTCTTTATTAGTCTCAGCATTTTTAGGGGACTGTAATACAATACAATACAATACAATACAATGTCATTTAA
The DNA here is from genome assembly GCF_059928025.1 of Delphinapterus leucas. Classification (NCBI taxonomy): domain Eukaryota; kingdom Metazoa; phylum Chordata; class Mammalia; order Artiodactyla; family Monodontidae; genus Delphinapterus; species Delphinapterus leucas. Next base: position 31,246,910 of record NC_143134.1, read on the forward strand.
AATGTAAAATAGAAATATACATATATAATATTAAAATGTTGGAAAGTGGTAGTTAGGGCATCAGTGACTGTTAAAGTATCCTTTAAGAGTGAAAGTGTAAAGAAAAGCCTACTCTACATATTTAATATCATTCTTCTCCTTTTCAGCTAGTATCTGGTATTCATTATTCAGCAAGGCAAATATTTTGTCTGCAAGGCACGCTGTTTCCCACTTGCCACATGGAACTGGAAGATCTTTTCAGAAGTAGCCCTGACACTTATTAAAGGAACATATTTGTTCCTTTGGAATTTTTCTCTCCATTGCTCTCAGAATAAATTCCAACCCCCTGCCTTGCTCTTCAGATCTCTGCATGATATGGCCTCAGCCTGAGGTTCGCAGCGTCTCTCACACTTCTCTTTCTTGCAACACTACAGTGCACACAGCCCTGCATAGGCCTCCTCCCCCTCCAGGCCAGGGCTGCTTGTCCTCCTTTCTGGAATGTTCCACCCATGGCTCGGCCATGCTTTAGTATTTTCACCTGGTCAGTGTGATGGTTAATTTCATGTGTTGACGTGACTGGGCCACCGTGTTCAGATATTTGGCCAAACATTATTATAGATGTTTCTGTGAAGGTATTTAGTAGATGAAATTACCATTTAACTCAGTAGACTTTGAGTAAAGCAGATTGCCCTCCATAATGTGGGCCTCATCCAATCAGTTGAAGGTCTTCAAAAAAAGACTGAGATCTCCCAAGGGAGAGGAAATTCTCACTCCAGACAGCCTTTGGACTCAAGCTGCAGCATCAACCTTCCCTGGGTCTCCAGCCTGCCAACCTGCCCTGCAGATCTCAGACTTGCCAGCCTCCAAAATCGTATGCGCCAATTCCTCAAACTCAATCTTTCTTCCCCTGCCCCCCACCATCTTATCTATCTATCTATATATATACCCACATGCTATCAGTTCTGTTTCTATGGAGAACCCTGATTAATACAGTCAGCTAGCTTTTCTTTCTATTTTTTTTTTTTTTTTTTTTTGCGGTACGCAGGCCTCTCACGGCTGTGGCCTCTCCCGTTGCGGAGCACAGGCCCCGGACGCACAGGCCCAGCAGCCACGGCTCACGGGCCCAGCCGCTCCGCGGCATGTGGGATCCTCCCAGACTGTGACACGAACCCGTGTCCCCTGCATTGGCAGGCGGACTCTCAACCACTGTGCCACCAGGGAAGCCCTCAGCTAGCTTTTCTTAACCACCTCATCTAAAGACAGAGGCTGACACAGTGGCTTTCTTGATGTCCCTCTTGGGTATTTCCACAAACTAGGTTACTGTGCACTTGCTCCCCAGCTGGCTCAAGGCCTGAGGGCTCTGAGCAGGAGCACAGAGGCCTCTGTGAGGCCAGGTGTCTTGGTGGGCTCTCATAGCATGGCCCTCAGTGCAAGCACAGAACACCTGCTGAATGGACAGTGGTTGGCACGTATTCTACTCATTTTAATTGCATATCTTCTTTAAAGTAATTATGGGGTTGGATCAATACAATTTTAAAGTATAATAATATCTGGAAGTTAACTCCCACTTTGTTATTTTTAGAAACTTGAACAGGGGACTCCAAGAACTAGAATTAGAGAGTGTCTCATTAATAACAATTAGCTAGTAACTCATTAATTCATTAATAATTACAACATTAGAACATCATAAATAACTGTGATTACTCATTGGTATCAAGCCCTGTGAAAACCTTCAATACTTTCTGCTGGGGCCCAAACACCCCTCTACTTATAGTGATGTATACCCCCTACCTCATCTTTTCGAGGAGCTTCTCATTTTTGAGAGCTTTTGCATGCATGTGAAATAAACTTGTCTTCTGTTAAGGAGGCCCCTGGCCACCTGGACCTACTCTGAAAAGGAAAAGTTTTCCTCCCACAATTGGAACCCGTATTTTAACACTTTTCTGATGGTTAACTCTGTTACCCTTCTTCAGAATTTTCCACCACACTTTTCTACTTATTACTATGCTATAAGCTCTCAATTCATTTTGATTCTCTTATTGCTTATCTTTATACCTTTAAACAATGTCTTTAAGCCTCTGTCCCTGTTTTGGCGACTTAACTTGCCTCTCTATAAGACTCAGTGCCCACTGCTTGCCCTCCAGCAGTGCTTGGATTTTGGCATTGCTGAGGTTAGCCCACGGACACTCTATTCGAGAACCAAATTGGGTCATCTGTGTTTTTGTCTAAGTGCCGAGTCTACACAATGAAAATCAACACACAGCAATTGCATATTGACTATCTAAGAAGGGGTCTTTATAAACACAAGTGAAGTAGTTTCCCAGTGCAGACATGTTAGATTGTCCATATCATGACAGTGAGCTAGTTTTCCCTATTTTGCAACCGTGCTGAAACTCGGTTGTCAGGATCCTGGAATGATCCTTTATGAGTATTACCCTAATCAATGTCGCAGCCATACAGGCAATCACTGCCTGAGGTTGTCCAGACCAAGCATCACTGTCTCAATTCAAACCTGCCTGATATAAATATGTCAACAACCTGCATGTCTTGATAGCTGCATACTCTTCCTCTTAAGCATAAAACACACCGTTTCCTCACTATATTGAATCTTTTTTTTTTTTTTTAAACATCTTTATTGGGGTATAATTGCTTTACAATGGTGTGTTAGTTTCTGCTTTATAACAAAGTGAATCAGTTATACATACACATATGTTCCCATATGTCTTCCCTCTTGCGTCTCCCTCCCTCCCACTCTCCCTATCCCACCCCTCCAGGCTGTCACAAAGCACCGAGCTAATATCCCTGTGCCTTGCGGCTGCTTCCCCCTAGCTATCTACCTTACTACGTTTGTTAGTGTGTATATGTCCATGACTCTCTCTCACCCTGTCAAAGCTCACCCTTCCCCCTCCCCATATCCTCAAGTCCGTTCTCCAGTAGGTCTGCGTCTTTATTCCTGTCTTACCCCGAGGTTCTTCATGACATTTTTTTTCCCCTTAAATTCCATATATATGTGTTAGCATACGGTATTTGTCTTTTTCTTTCTGACTTACTTCACTCTGTATGACAGATTCTAGGTCTATCCATCTCATTACAAATAGCTCAATTTCATTTCTTTTTAAGGCTGAGTAATATTCCATTGTATATATGTGCCACATCTTCTTTATCCATTCATCCGATGATGGGCACTTAGGTTGTTTCCATCTCCGGGCTATTGTAAATAGGGCTGCAATGAACATTTTGGTACATGACTCTTTTTGAATTTTGGTTTTCTCAGGGTATATGCCCAGTAGTGGGATTGCTGGGTCATATGGTAATTCTATTTGTAGTTTTTTAAGGAACCTCCATACTGTTCTCCATAGTGGCTGAACCAATTCACATTCCCACCAGCAGTGCAAGAGTGTTCCCTTTTCTCCACACCCTCTCCAGCATTTATTGTTTCTAGATTTTTTGATGATGGCCATTCTGACTGGTGTGAGATGATATCTCATTGTAGTTTTGACTTGCATTTCTCTAATGATTAATGATGTTGAGCATTCTTTCATGTGTTTGTTGGCATTCTGTATATCTTCTTTGGAGAAATGTCTATTTAGGTCTTCTGCCCATTTTTGGATTGGGTTTTTTGTTTTTTTGTTATTGAGCTGCATGAGTTGCTTGTAAATTTTGGAGATTAATCCTTTGTCATTTGCTTCATTTGCAAATATTTTCTCCCATTCTGAGGGTTGTCTTTTGGTCTTGATTATGGTTTCCTTTGCTGTGCAAAAGCTTTGAAGTTTCATTAGGTACCATTTGTTTATTTTTGTTTTTATTTCCATTTCTCTAGGAGGTGGGTCAGAAAGGATCTTGCTGTGATTTATGTCATAGAGTGTTCTGCCTATGTTTTCCTCTAAGATTTTGATAGTTTCTGGCCTTACATTTAGGTCTTTAATCCATTTTGAGCTTATTTTTGTGTATGGTGTTAGGGAGTGATCTAATCTCATACTTTTACATGTACCTGTCCAGTTTTCCCAGCACCATTTATTGAAGAGGCTGTCCTTTCTCCACTGTACATTCCTGCCACCTTTATCAAAGATAAGGTGTCCATATGTGCGTGGGTTTATCTCTGGGCTTTCTATCCTGTTCCATTGATCTATCTTTCTGTTTTTGTGCCAGTACCATACTGTCTTGATTACTGTAGCTTTGTAGTATAGTCTGAAGTCAGGGAGCCTGATTCCTCCAGCTCCATATTTCGTTCTCAAGATTGCTTTGGCTATTCGGGGTCTTTTGTGTTTCCATACAAATTGCGAAATTTTTTGTTCTAGTTCTGTGAAAAATGCCAGTGGTAGCTTGACAGGGATTGCATTGAATCTGTAGATTGCTTTGGGTAGTAGAGTCATTTTCACAATGTTGATTCTTCCCATCCAACAACATGGTATATCTCTCCATCTATTTGTATCATCTTTAATTTCTTTCATCAGTGTCATAATTTTCTGCATACAGGTCTTTTGTCTCCTTAGGTACGTTTATTCCTAGATATTTTATTCTTTTTGTTGCAATGGTAAATGGGAGTGTTTTCTTGATTTCACTTTCAGATTTTTCATCATTAGTATATAGGAATGCCAGAGATTTCTGTGCATTAACTTTGTATCCTGCTACTTTACCAAATTCATTGATTAGCTCTAGTAGTTTTCTGGTAGCATCTTTAGGATTCTCTATGTATAGTATCATGTCATCTGCAAACAGTGACAGCTTTACTTCTTCTTTTCCGATTTGGATTCCTTTTATTTCCTTTTCTTCTCTGATTGCTGTGGCTAAAACTTCCAAAACTATGTTGAATAAGAGTGGTGAGAGTGGGCAACCTTGTCTTGTTCCTGATCTTAGTGGAAATGCTTTCAGTTTTTCACCATTGAGGATGATGTTTGCTGTGGGCTTGTCATATATGGCCTTTATTATGTTGAGGAAAGTTCCCTCTATGCCTACTTTCTGCAGGGTTTTTATCATAAATGGGTGTTGAATTTTGTCGAAAGCTTTCTCTGCATCTATTGAGATGATCATATGGTTTTTCTCCTTCAATTTGTTAATATGGTGTATCACATTGATAGGTTTGCGTATATTGAAGAATCCTTGCATTCCTGGAATAAACCCCACTTGATCATGGTGTATGATCCTTTTAATGTGCTGTTGGATTCTGTTTGCTAGTATTTTGTTGAGGATTTTTGCATCTATGTTCATCAGTGATATTGGCCTGTAGTTTTCTTTCTTTGTGACATCCTTGTCTGGTTTTGGTATCAAGGTGATGGTGGCCTCGTAGAAGGAATTTGGGAGTGTTCCTCCCTCTGCTATATTTTGGAAGAGTTTGAGAAGGATAGGTGTTAGCTCTTCTCTAAACGTTTGATAGAATTCACCTGTGAAGCCATCTGGTCCTGGGCTTTTGTTTGTTGGAAGATTTTTAATCACAGTTTCAATTTCAGTGCTTGTGATTGGTCTGTTCATATTTTCTATTTCTTCCTGATTCAGTCTTGGCAGGTTGTGCATTTCTAAGAATTTGTCCATTTCTTCCAGATTGTCCATTTTATTGGCATAGAGTTGCTTGTAGTAATCTCTCATGATTTTTTTTATTTCTGCAGTGTCAGTTGTTACTTCTCCTTTTTCATTTCTAATTCTATTGATTTGAGTCTTCTCCCTTTTTTTCTTGATGAGTCTGGCTAGTGGTTTATCTATTTTGTTTATCTTCTCAAAGAACCAGCTTTTAGTTTTATTGATCTTTGCTATTGTTTCCTTCATTTCTTTTTCATTTATTTCTAATCTGATTTTTATGATTTCTTTCCTTCTGGTAGCTTTGGGGTTTTTTTGTTCTTCTTTCTCTAATTGCTTGAGGTGCAAGGTTAGTTTGTTTATTCGAGATGTTTCCTGCTTCTTAAGGTGGGCTTGTATTGCTATAAACTTCCCCCTTAGAACTGCTTTTGCTGCATCCCATAGGTTTTGGGTCGTTGTGTCTCCATTGTCATTTGTTTCTAGGTATTTTTTTATTTCCTCTTTGACTTCTTCAGTGATCACTTCATTATTAAGTAGTGTATTGTTTAGCCTCCATGTGTTTGTATTTTTTACAGATCTTTTCCTGTAATTGATATCTAGTCTCATGGCGTTGTGGTCAGAAAAGATACTTGATACAATTTCAATTTTCTTAAATTTACCAAGGCTTGATTTGTGACCCAAGATATGATCTATCCTGGAGAATGTTCCATGAGCACTTGAGAAAAATGTGTATTCTGTTGTTTTTGGATGGAGTGTCCTATAAATATCAATTAAGTCCATCTTGTTTAATGTATCATTTAAAGCTTGTGTTTCCTTATTTATTTTCATTTTGGATGATCTGTCCATGGGTGAAAGTGGGGTGTTAAAGTCCCCTACTATGAATGTGTTACTGTCGATCTCCCCTTTTATGGCTGTTAGTATTTGCCTTATGTATTGAGGTGCTCCTATGTTGGGGGCATAAATATTTACAATTGTTATATCTTCTTCTTGGATCGATCCCTTGATCATTATGTAGTGTCCTTCTTTGTCTCTTGTAATAGTCCTTATTTTAAAGTCTATTTTGTCTGATATGAGAATTGCTACTCCAGCTTTCTTTTGGTTTCCATTTGCATGGAATATCTTTTTCCATCCCCTTATTTTCAGTCTGTATGTGTCTCTAGGTCTGAAGTGGGTCTCTTGTAGACAGCATATATAAGGGTCTTGTTTTTGTATCCATTCAGCCAATCTGTGTCTTTTGGTGGGAGCATTTAGTCCATTTACATTTAAGGTAATTATCAATATGTATGTTCCTATTCCCATTTTCTATATTGTTTTGGGTTCGTTATTATAGGTCTTTTCCTTCTCTTGTGTTCCTTGTCTAGAGAATTTCCTTTAGCATTTGTTGTAAAGCTGGTTTGGTGGTGCTGAACTCTCTCAGCTTTTGCTTGTCTGTAAAGGTTTTAATTTCTCCATCAAATCTGAATGAGATCCATGCTGGGTAGAGTAGTCTTGGTTGCAGGTTTTTCTCCTTCATCACTTTCAGTATGTCCTGCCACTCCCTTCTGGCTTGTAGGGTTTCTGCTGAGAGATCAGCTGTTAACCTTATGGGGATTCCCTTGTGTGTTATTTGTTGTTTTTCCCTTGCTGCTTTTAATATGCTTTCTTTGTATTTAATTTTTGACAGTTTGATTAATATGTGTCTTGGCGTATTTCTCCTTGTATTTATCCTGTATGGGACTCTCTGTGCTTCCTGGACTTGATTGACTATTTCCTTTCCCATATTAGGGAAGTTTTCAACTATAATCTCTTCAAATATTTTCTCAGTCCCTTTCTTTTTCTCTTCTTCTTCTGGAACCCCTATAATTCGAATGTTGGTGCATTTAATGTTGTCCCAGAGGTCTCTGAGACTGTCCTCAGTTCTTTTCATTCTTTTTTCTTTATTCTGCTCTGCAGTAGTTATTTCCACTATTTTATCTTCCAGGTCACTTATCCGTTCTTCTGCCTCAGTTATTCTGTTATTGATCCCATCTAGAGTACTTTTAATTTCATTTATTGCGTTGTTCATCATTGCTTGTTTCATCTTTATTTCTTCTAGGTCCTTGTTAACTGTTTCTTGCATTTTGTCCATTCTACTTCCAAGATTTCGGATCATCCGTACTATCATTATTCTGAATTCTTTTTCAGGTAGACTGCCTATTTCCTCTTCATTTGTTAGGTCTGGTGCATTTTTATCTTGCTCCTTCACCTGCTGTGTGTTTTTCTGTCTTCTCATTTTGCTTATCTTACTGTGTTTGGGGTCTCCTTTTTGCAGGCTGCACGTTCGTAGTTCCCGTTGTTTTTGATGTCTGTCTCCAGTGGCTAAGGTTGTTTCAGTGGGTTGTGTAGGCTTCCTGGTGGAGGGGACTAGTGCCTGTGTTGTGGTGGATGAGGCTGGATCTTGTCTCTTTAGTGGGCAGGTTCACGTCTGGTGGTGTGTTTTGGGGTGTCTGTGGCCTTATTATGATTTTAGGCAGCCTCTCTGCTAACGGGTGGGGTTGTGTTCCTGTTTTGCTAGTTGTTTGGCATAGGTTGTCTAGCACTGTGGCTTGCTGGTCGTTGAGTGAAGCTGGGTGCTGGTGTTATGATGGAGGTCTCTGGGAGATTTCTGCCGTTTAATATTATGTGGAGCTGGGAGGTCTCTTGTTGACCAGTGTCCTGAAGTTGGCTCTCCTACCTCAGAGGCAGAGCCCTGACTCCTGGCTGGAGCACCAAGAGCCTTTCATCCACACGGCTCAGAATAAAAGGGAGAAAAAGTAGAGAGAATTAGTAGAAGTATGAGGAAAGAAAGAAGGAAAGGAGGAAAGGAAGGAAGGAAGAAAGAAGCAAAGAAGGAAAGAAAGGAGGGAGGGAGGGAGGGAGGAAGGAAGGAGGGAAAGAAGGAAAAAAGACAGAAAGAAAGAAGATACAGTAAAAATAAAATAAAGTATAATATAGTTATTGAATTAAAAAATATTTAGAAAAAAAAAAAGGGACGGATAGAACCTTAGGACAAATGTTGGAAGCAAAGCTATACAGAGAAAATCTTACACAGAAGCATACACATACACCTTCACAAAAAGAGGTAAAAGGGGGAAAAATCATAAATCTTGCTCTCAGAGACCACCTCCTCAATTTGGGGTGATTTGTTGTCTAAAGGAGGGAAGGAAGGAAGGAAAGAAAGAAAGAACGAAGGTAAAGTATAATAAAGTTATTACAATTAAAATTAATTATTGAGAAAAAAAATTTTTTTAAAAAACCATGGACAGATAGAGCCCTAGGACAAATGGTGGAAGCAAGAGTATACAGGCAAGATCTCACACAGAAGCATACACGTACCCATTCACAAAAAGAGGAAAAGGGAAAAAAATCATAGATCTCGCTCCTAAAGTCCACCTCTTCAATTTGGGATCATTCCTTGTCTATTCAGGTATTCCACAGATGCAGGGTATATCAAGTTGATTGTGGAGCTTTAATCCGCTGCTTCTGAGGCTGCTGGGAGAGATTTCCCTTTCTCTTCTTTGTTCTCACAGCTCACAGGAGCTCAGCTTTGGATTTGGCCCTGCCTCTGCGTGTAGGTCGCTGGAGGGAGTCTGTGTTTTGCTCAGACAGGACAGGGTTAAAGGAGCCGCTGATTCGGGGGCTCCGGCTCACTCAGGCCGGGGGTGGGGGGAAGGAGGGGCACTGCGTGCGGGGCGGGCCTGCGGCGGCAGAGGCGGCGTGACGTTGCGGCAGAGGCCGGCGTGACGTTGCACCAGCCTGAGGTCCGCCGTGCGTTCTCCCGGGGAAGTTGTCCCTGGTTCCCGGGAACCTGGCAGTGGCGGGCTGCACAGGCTCCGCGGAAGAGGGGTGTGGAGAGTGACCTGTGCTCGCACACAGGCCCCTTGGTGGCGGCAGCAGCAGCCTTAGCGTCTCCCGCCCGTCTCTGGGGTCCGCGCTTTTAGCCGCGGCTCGCGCCCGTCTCTGGAGTTCCTTTAAGCAGCGCTCTTAAACCCCTCTCCTCGCGCACCAGGAAACAAAGAGGGAAGAAAAAGTCTCTTGCCTCTTTGGCAGGTGCAGACTTTTCCCGGACTCCCTCCCGGCTAGCCGTGGTGCACTAACCCCTTCAGGCTATGTTCAAGCCGCCAACCCCAGTCCTCTCCCTGCGCTCCGTCCGAAACCGAAACCCGAGCCTCAGCTCGCAGCCCCGCCCGCCCCGGCGGGGAACAGACAAGCCTCTCGGGCTGGTGAGTGCCAATCTGCACTGATCCTCTGTGCGGGAATCTCCCCGCTTTGCCCTCCGCACCCGTCGCTGTGCACTACTCCGCGGCCTTCCGAAGCTCCCCACTGCGCCTCCCGCAGTCTCCGCCCGCGAAGGGGCTTCCTAGTGTGTGGAAACTTTTCCTCCTTCACAGCTCCCTCCCACTGGTGCAGGTGTCGTCCTTATTCTTTTGTCTCTGTTTTTTCTTTTTTTCTTTTGCCCTACCCAGGTATGTGGGGAGTTTCTTGCCTTTTGGGAGGTCTGAGGTCTTCTGCCAGCCTTCAGTAGGTGTTCTGTAGGAGTTGTTCCACGTGTAGATGTATTTCTGGTGTATCCGTGGGGAGGAAGGCAATCTCTGCGTCTTACTCTTCCGCCATCTTCAAGGTCCCAGTCTCTATATTGAATCTTTGACCAGATTCTGATCAAGAAAAAGAAAACTCAATGCTTAAAAGCTTCCATCAACAATGGGGGCTATGACATTCTGTCTATCATCATATGTGCCACCACAAGGAGTAGAACATATCTACCTCCATTTCTCTGTATAATATATTTGCTAAATATTATGTGACCCTCCTAGGCTTTAGGCCGACAAATACCTTGAATCAATAATTCAACCAGCCTTGGTTTGCTAGTTATTGTCTATCATAAACAATATGACACACCAGTTCTGTGCCCCTTGTATTTAAGGTTTTGTCTTTTAACCATCAAGGAGCTCTGTACAGCCCAGTGTCTGGCTCAGAATCAAAGCAAGAGCACATTCTGTAACAATTTTTAAGCCTGGAGGACTCCTTTCCTTTGATTCGGATGGCTCTTGATGACTAGAGCTATTTGATATGTGCATGTGGAGGCATGGAGCCAGATGCAGAACAACCTGGGCAAGCTGGTGTCCTGGTCAGAATATGCCCAATCTCACCCCTTCTGAGTTAGCCACAAACAATAAATGAATATATATTACCTCCATGAAATTTTTATTTAGAGGACATCTTTAATCCCTGATGGACATAAGAAGCCACTGATGTGAAAATGCAGAGGAAATGTAAATGTAAGAGCAGTCAGAGAGACTCAGACAAGAAGGGAAGAGAAAAAGGTACACAGGGAGATGAATGGGAGGATCAAAGACTTCCTTCTGCCCAAATTGCCAACTGGACTTGGAAACTTTGTCGCAGGGCACAGTGGTGAGGCCCAGAGGTGTCACATGAGATTAGAGATGAACAAAATGTAGCCAATATTCAATTCACAAGTCACAGGGTTTATTGCACACAATCAGCACACAACACAGCTTAGTCAAAGTAGGGAGAAAACAGGAAAGGGGATAATGAACCACTCCAGGGAGAAGTCCAGGAAGGAGGTGTCTCAGCACCAGCAGCAGTCTCTGGTCCAGCAATGGGTCTCTTGACAAGCATGAGTGGGAAGTCGCTTCTGCTCCAACAGAGTCTCCAGCAGGCCCATCTAGAATAGTTCTCAGCAGCGTGGAGTCGGGTCCTCTAGCAAAGAGCCTTCAAGTTGCTGGGCTCAGTGGTCTCCTTTTAAAAAGTCTGCCAGTAAGGTGTAATGGTTACACCACAGGGGTCTTGTCTCTATCAGTTGCTCCTTCTCACTCTAAAATACTTGCAGTCCTAAACCAGACATTTCAAAACAACCAACATGGAAGTCACATTAGCCATGGTGACTCCATTTTGAACTACTAAACATAGCTTAACTCCTATAATCTTCACACAAGATGAGGAGGAATCATAAAAAAAGAAATCAAAACTTTTATGGTCAATAGCTGTACTGTTTTTGCCTTTAAGAATCCCAAAAATAGATGATGTAGCCCCCTTCCTGGACCTTCTAAACCCCTGTGAAGGGGCCAGGACGATCAGCACACCCCTTGTGTTGGACTGCTGTCCAAGGTTCACATCAGCACATCTGAGACCTCTGTCCCTCCATAATGATATGTCACTTTGATAGTAAAATAAATTATAGTTTAATGCTTGGCTGCAATCTCTCAATTTCTGTCATTCCGCAAATGTGCTGTTTCGTGGACTGTCTGCTGAGTTTTGATAACAGGAGCAACCTGGGAGATGGCTGTGTGCCCAACATTCCTGCTCTTTTTGGAGAACTTTTGGGGGGCTGGAGAGGAGGCCACAGTGACCCTCTCAAGTCTGCTTCCATGGGAACAAATAGTAATACTTTCAGGTAACAGTGCAAATATCAGAACAAATCTTAAGTCAACCTGTCAGAGCTGCATAAGGACAGAGATGAGGAGGAGGGGAGAGCAGTTTAGCTTGCAAATTCTGATGAGACCATCGTCCTTCTTCCCAATAACGTCTATGTTTCAAATCCCCTTCAGTAGGTACAAGATGAAAATACAACCACATTCTAAGCAACTGTTTGATTGGATAAGCTAGCACTCAGATTCAGGAAAAGAAGTCTGTAGAACATGGAGTCACTGGTTATAAAAGGACCAGAGAGATAAAGTGAGAGGAATCTAAAGAAATAGGACTTTTGGAGTTCATCATTGAAAAAGCCAGAAAAGGGCTCTTGACCTAGACCTTATGCCACCCTAGTCTCTATGCCACTGCTTCCCAAACTTTGGCATGCACTGGAATCCTCTGGAAGTAGAGCTGCCAGATAAAATACAGAACCCCTCTTAAATTTGATTTTTCAGATAAACAGTGAATCATTTTAATGTAATTATGTCCCATACAAAAACTGGGACATACTTATAATCAAATGATTCATTGCTCATCTAAAATTCAAATTTAACTGTGTGTCCTGCATTTTTAATTGAATTAAAATTGATCTACAATATTATATTAGTTTCAGGTGTAGAACATAGTGGTTTGATACTTGTATACATTACAAAAGGATTACCACAAGTCTAGTTACCATCTGTTGCCATAATTCTTTTGCATGTTCAGTTTTCCCAGCACCATTTATTGGAGACACTGTCTTTTCTCCATTGTATATTCTTGCCTCCTTTGTCCTACATTAACTGACCATATATGTGTGGGTATCCTGTGTGTGGACTGCACACCCTTGCCAGCTGTGACAGGGTCTCAGATGATGTTCAGGGAAGTCAGGGTGCAGAGCACACCCACCAGTGTTAGCAGGCTAGAGGGAGGGCACCAAAAATGGTGTCAGCCAGTTCTGTCACCAGCAAGTGAGAACGACATGGCAAAATGACGCCAGCCAGCATTTCAGCCCTTGGAGAGAGTCGTTGCAGGTTCTGCTTCTCTGGCAGCGCTTTAGGGTTGGTAAGTGGGTCTTCCTCACTTATTCTCCAGGTGCTTTTGGCTAAATCACAAGACAAGTCTGTCTGCGCTTGAGCCCTTTAAGAGTGGGTTCTCCATCCCCTCGTTTCTATGGTTTTCCTGGACTTAATCTCTGTTGATTTTCAAAACCAGATGTTTTGGGGGCTCATCTTTCCAGTACCACACCCAGGGGTTTGGGCACCTGATGTGGGGCACAGTCCCTTCACTCCTGCAGAAAAAAGTTCCATATTTTGGAGATCCCTTTCAGAATGTGGGACACCACACCTGGCGAAGCTGAGTCTCTGCCTCTCTTACCTGTCTCAATGTGTCTCTTTTATCATTTTTTATGAAGGCGCTCATCTTGTTCTCAGGTCCTTTTCAGAGCAAAATTATTCCATGTGTAGCTGTAAAATTGTTGTGTCCATTGGAGGAGGTGAGTTCAGGGGCTTCCTATGCCGCCATATTGAACTCCCTCCTCCAAAGGCACTTCTGCTCTATTCTGGCAACCTTACCTTGAGGGCCTGTTTAAACACTGATTGCCAGGCCCCATGTTCAGAGTTCCTGATTCAGTGGAGGTGAGGCCCAAGGAACTGCATTTCCAACATGTTTCCAGGTGATGCTGATGCTGCTGGTCTATGGATGCACTGTGAGACTTGTTGCCACAAAGGCCCTCCTGATGTAATGATATTTCTGCATCTCTTTGGCAGTCCTGCAATGGGTACTACTCAGAGGCAGGATGCTCTGTGAATGTCAGCTGTGCACCCTATGCTATTTCAACTCCCTGCTTCTTTGAGAAGCATGTGCCCCTGCGTTTTCAGGCAGAAGTGCTATGTGATCCTGTGAATTAAGATGCAAAATGTTTGTTATCCCATGCCGGACAACAGTCCATCCACACCTGCTCTCTTTAGAATGTGCAGTCCAGACACTCTTTGTTAATCAAGTGTTCAGAAATCTGCCTGTATCAAAATAATTTGACATTTCTCCTCATGCCTTTTATTTCCTCTAGTAGAATTTGCTTTACACTTTTCCCCAAAAGTGTATTCTTGATAATTGCTTTCTCCATATCATTTGGAAAACTGCTAGAAATCATAGATACAATTTATAACGTAATTATATAACTTGCACTGAACATTTGAGATTCCTGGACAAAAATTCACAGGGTATACATATAACCAGGCCCATCACAAACTTTTTGAAGACTTCAATTATGTGGTCTCCAGTAGTTAATATATTTTTATTTATTCATGACTCCTGCTTTTAATTATCTCACTGACTTATACCACTCAAAATTACTGTTTCATAATATTAGTTTTCTCTAATATATATATATACATATAATTTGTTACATATTTAATTAGCTTCTCTTCTCCCAAAATAGTAAACATTTTCTTCGATTAACCTAGCTGAGTCATGCAAACCCTTGTGCTAATCTTGCTGTCAGCTGCAAGCATAGTTTAAATAGAAATATCTCACATTGCACTGTGCAAAAAAATAGGAGTTAAGATGAAGGATGACACATGTTTAGGAAACTAATTTCATAAGTAAATGGATCCTGTGTTGACTTTGGCAGATAAAATGTAAGAACAAGAAAGCAAAGACCCTTTCATATTCCTCTGCTCCATTTTGCCATATGTTGATCACATTGGCACAAAGAGGTCCTGTGTTCAATAATGTCTTACAGTTCATTACTGCTTTGCTCATTACCAGTTTGTTTCATTTAAAATTGTGTTACTTTTCACAATCATAGTAGGGGACTTTAACACCCCACTTTCACCAATGGACAGATCATCCAAAATGAAAATAAATAAGGAAACACAAGCTTTAAATGATACATTAAACAAGATGGACTTAACTGATATTTATAGGACATTCCATCCAAAAACAACAGAATACACATTCTTCTCAAGTGCTCATGGAATATTCTCCAGGATAGATCATATCTTGGGTCACAAATCAAGCCCTGGTAAATTTAAGAAAATTGAAATCATATCAAGTATCTTTTCCGACCACAACGCTATGAGACTAGATATCAATTACAGGAAAAAAAACTGTAAGAAATACAAACACATGGAGGCTAAAGAACACACTACTAAATATCCAAGAGATCACTGAAGAAATCAAAGAGGAAATCAAAAAATGCCTAGAAACAAATGACAAGAAAACACAATGATCCAAAACCTATGGGATGCAGCAAAAGCATTTCTAAGAGGGAAGTTTATAGCTGTACAAGCCTACCTTAAGAAACAAGAAACATCTCAAATAAACAACCTAACCTTACACCTAAAGCAATTAGAGAAGGAAGAACAAAAGAACCCCAAAGTTAGCAGAAGGAAAGAAATCATAAATATCAGATCAGAAATAAGTGAAAAAGAAATGAAGGAAACGATAGCAAAGAACAATAAAACTAAAAGCTGGTTCTTTGAGAAGATAAACAAAATTGATAAACCATTAACCAGACTTATCAAGAAAAAAATGGAGAAGACTCAAGTCAATAGAATTAGAAATGAAAAAGGAGAAGTAACAACTGACACTGCAGAAATACAAGGGATCATGAGAGATTACTACAAGCAACTCTATGCCAATAAAATGGACAACCGGAAGAAATGGACAAATTCTTAGAAATGCACAACCTGCAAAGACTGAACCAGAAAATATGAACAGACCAATCACAAGCACTGAAATTGAAACTGTGATTAAAAATCTTCCAACAAAAAAAATGCCAAGGACCAGATGGCTTCACAGGCAAATTCTATCAAACATTTAAAGAAGAGCTAACACCTATCCTTCTCAAACTCTTCCAAAATATAGCAGAGGGAGGAACACTCCCAAACTCATTCTAAGAGGCCACCATCACTCTGTTACCAAAACCAGAAAAAGATGTCACAAAGAAAGAAAACTACAGGCCAATATCACTGATGAACTGATGCAAAAATCCTCAACAAAATACTAGCAAATAGAATCCAACAGCACATTAAAAGGATCATACACCATGATCAAGTGGGGTTTATCCCAGGAATGCAAGGATTCTCAATGTACACAAATCAATCAACGTGATACACCATATTAACAAGTTGAAGGAGAAAAACCATATGATCATCTCAATAGATGCAGAGAAAGCTTTCAACAAAATTCAACACCCATTTATGATAAAAACCCTGCAGAAAGTAGGCATAGAGGGAACTTTCCTCAACATAATAAAGGCCATATATGACAAGCCCACAGTCTACATCATCCTCAATAGTGAAAAACTGAAAGCATTTCCACTAAGATGAGGAGCAAGACAAGGATATCCACTCTCACCACTATTATTCAACATAGTTTTGGAAGTTTTAGCCACAGCAATCAGAGAAGAAAAAGAAATAAAAGGAATCCAAATCAGAAATGAAGAAGTAAAGCTGTCACTGTTTGCAGATGACATGATACTATACATAGAGAATCCTAAAGATGCTACCAGAAAACTACGAGAGGTAAACAATGAATTTGGTAAAGTAGCAGGATACAAAATTAATGCCCAGAAATCTCTTGCATTCCTATACACTAACGATGAAAAATGTGAAAGTGAAATTAAACAACACGCTCCCATTTACCACTGCAACAAAAAGAATAAAATATCTAGGAATAAACCTACCTAAGGAGACAAAAGACCTGTATGCAGAAAATTATAAGACACTGATGAAAGAAGTTAAAGATGATACAAATAGGTGGAGAGATATACCATGTTCTTGGATTGGAAGATTCAACATTGTGAAAACGACTCTACTACCCAAAGCAATCTACAGATCCAATGCAATCCCTATCAAACTACCACTGGCATTTGTCACAGAACTAGAAAAAAAATTTCACAATTTGTATGGAAACACATAAGACCCCGAATAGCCAAAGCAATCTTGAGAAAGAAAAACAGAGCTGGAGGGATCAGGCTCCCTGACTTCAGACTATACTACAAAGCTACAGTAATCAAGACAGTATGGTAATGGCACAAAAACAGAAATATAGATCAATGGAACAGGATAGAAAGCCCAGAGATAAATGCACGCACATATGGTCACCTTATCTTTGATAAAGGAGGCAAGAATATACAGTGGAGAAAAGACAGCCTCTTCAATAAGTGGTGCTGGGAAAACCGGACAGCTACATGTAAAAGAATGAAATTAGAACATTCCCTAACACCATACACAAAAATAAACTCAAAATGGATTAAAGACCTAAATCTTTAAGGTCAGACACTATAGAACTCTTAGAGGAAAACATAAGCAGAACACTCTTTGACATAAATCACAGCAAGATCCTTTTTGATCCACCTCCTAGAGAAATGGAAATAAAAACAAAAATAAACAAATGGGACCTAATGAAACTTAAAAGCTTTTGCACAGCAAAGGAAACCATAAACAAGATGAAAAGACAACCCTCAGAATGGGATAAAATATTTGCAAATGAAGCAAATGACAAAGGATTAATCTCCAAAACATACAAGCAACTCATGCAGCTCAATATCAAAAAAACAAACAACCCAATCCAAAAATGAGCAGAAGACCTCAATAGACATTTCTCCAAAGAAGATATACAGAATGCCAACAAACACATGAAAGAATGCTCAACATTATTAATCATTAGAGAAATGCAAATCAAAACTACAATGAGATATCATCTCACACTGGTCAGAATGGCCATCATCAAAAAATCTAGAAACAATAAATGCTGGAGAGGGTGTGGAGAAAAGGGAACCCACTTGCACTGTTGGTGGGAATGTAAAATTGATACAGCCACTATGGAGAACAATATGGAGGTTCCTTAAAAAACTACATAGAGAACTACCATATGACCCAGCAATCCCACTACTGGGCATATACCCTGAGAAAACCATAATTCAAAAAGAGACATGTACCAAAATGTTCATTTCAGCTCTTTTTACAATAGCCAGGCCATGGAAGCACCCTAAGTGTCCATCAACAGATGAATGGATAAAGAAGATGTGGCACTTATATACAATGAAGTATTACTCAGCCATAAAAAGGAACGAAACTGAGTGGTTTGTAGTGAGGTGGATGGACCCAGAGACTGCCATACAGAGTGAAGTAAGTCAGAAACAGAAAAAGAAATACCGTATGCTAACACATATATATTGGAATCTATAAAAAAGAAAGAAAAAAAAATGATCAGAAGAACCTAGGGGCAAGACGGGAATAAAGATGCAGACCTACTAGAGAATGGACTTGAGGATACAGGGAGGGGGAAAGGTAAGATGGGACAAAGTGAGCCAGTGGCATGGACATATATACACTACCAAACGTAAAATAGATAGCAGTGAGAAGCAGCCGCATAGCACAGGGAGATCCGCTCAGTGGGAGTGTGGGAGGGAGGGAGATGCAAGAGGGAAGAGATATGGGGACATATGTATATGTATAACTGATTCACTTTGTTATAAAGCAGAAACTAATACACCATTTTAAAGCACTTATACTCCAATAAAGATGTTAAACAAAGAAAAAATAAATAAAATTGTGTTACTTTTGAGGTCTGAAATGCCACAGCTGAAGTTGGATCATAACAACTTAACGTAAAAGAGGATGAGGAGATCAGTGGGTGGTGGGGAGAGTTCCTGATGTCGAGGTGCCCATTGCCCACCCAGAGGAAGAGCTGTGGGATAGCCTGTCCAGAGGCGCTCCCACTGCGCCACCTTGTGGAAAGCCTCTGAAATAGCCGAGTGAGTGGCTCTGGGGCTGTGCTGGAAGCACATCCCTGCCTGCAGCATCTGCAATTACCTTGGAACTTGTCAGAATTCAGGTTCTCAGGTCCCACACAGACATATTGGGTCAGAAACTCTGGGGGTGGATCCCAATGATCTTAGTCTTACAGTCGGGTGATTCTGATGACACTTGAGCTTGAGAACTACTGCCCTATTTCAGACACAGGCCAAAAATTTAGTTCTGGGCACAACTAACATATATAAAGATAGTTACAAAATACAGACTACCCATAAGGGAAAGTATACTGGTCTTTTTAAGGGAAAAAACATTTTGGACACTGGTCTGAAAGCAATTCTTCAGAAGTGTGGGTCTTAACAGAGTGAGCACTGAGGAATGTAATGGGTGAGATACTGCTATGGACTGAATTGTGTCCCGCCAAAATTCATAGATTGAAACGCCTAATCCCTGGTACCTCAGAATGTGGCTGTATTTAGAGATATGGTCTTTAAAGAGGTAATTAAAGTTAAATAAAATCATGAGGGTGAGTCCTAATCCAGTATGACTGGTGTCATTAGAAGAGGAGATTAGGATACAGACAAGCACAGAGAGACCACATGAAGACACAGGAAGAAGGTGGCTGTCTACAAACCAAAGAGTGAGGCCTCAGAAGGAACCAACTCTGCTGATACCTTGATCTTGAACTTCCAGCCTCCAGAACTGAGAGAGAATAATTTCTGCTGTTTAAGCCACCCGGCTTGCGGTAGTTTGTTATGGCAGCCCGATCAGACTAATACATACACTCAACAATATTCCTCAGCAAATGAAACAGTGGCTGAAATGGGAGCTCATTATCCTACCAGCAACATACAGTGAAGTCAAAGTAACTACATCTAAACTGATGAATGCAGTTTTCAGGGGGAGCATCAGCTTCACACAGTGGCAACTGCAAGTCCCTCTAACTATTCCATGCCTCTCCGTTCTAAAGGTGAGTGCAGGTGGGATTAGAGTTAGGGCAAGAGAGAAGGGTCCTGTTCTTCATGGCATGTACCAACAATGCCACAAGCAGTGACAAGCATGAAAGAGCTCATAATGCTGACTCCACACAGTGGCCTGACCTGTCATCAAGTTGTGCTACAGCAGTGAGGCTTCTACTTACAATGACATATTCATCCCACGTGGGACAACTCATAGAGAAACAGCCTTCCTGTGCGGTATTAACTTCTGTTGGGCACCTGGTTAGTCCTACCACTGAAGTTTTCATGATTGGATAGAAACAGATAAATAAAGAATGAGAGATTGTAAACGTGACCATGAGCTATCTATTCATGTGAAATCCTGACAGTTCTCTGACTGGTGACCCATCCTGTGGGTGACTATGTCGTTTATGTGCTTCCAGGCAGCTGCCCGCTGCATATTATCACATCTTTCTGTGTTCTTCCCCACATCTCTACTGAACCTTTATATGAAGGTCAGAGATATATGTATTTTCTCTCCAGCACTTTAGAAAGGTATATTTCATGTAAGAGCTACAAAGTAATGCTGATTTATGCACTTAAAAATTCTTTTTATCAAACAATCTGGCTTGTTGTCTGTGACTACATTAAGTTGTCCTTTAGGACTCAGACAAATATCTCACTGGGATACACACACATATACACACACACATGCACAACATATATATGCATATATACACACACCACACACACACACACACACACACACACACACAACAACAACAAAAACAACAACAACAACTTCTCCCGTTCCCAGCCCATACAGTGCACAGGGCAGTATTCTGCAGTATGATCTTTGGCTTCATTTCCTAATATGCAGGTTGAGACCAGACCAGTAGGTGGTTATAGGATTTCAGGACATGTGGCACATACTGGAGAAAGAAGCATCCAGGGACTTAAAGAAACCAGATCCAGCCATTTCCTTCAGACCCGGGTATTGAACAATGGGTTTGGTCATCTGTGCCTTCCCTTTCTAAGTAGAAGTCCATGACTGTGTGGATGATAAATGTCACCTGCCATATATATCAGTAAATAAAGGATGTTGCAACCATCAAGCCATCAGTCACTGCAGCCTCCGCCACTATGAGAGGACTCAGGATGGAGAAAGATGGGATACTGGCCCTGGGTAGCTGAGGTGCGTATCAAAGGGATGATTTCCAAAGCTCAGACTCTTACATCTTCCCATACATAGAAAAGCACTGAATTAATTAACCTGAAATGTCTGGTTTTCTTCAATTAACAATATCTTTTCATGTTTCAACTAAGTGTTTTGTTTTGTTTTTTGCACAAAAACTCCCATATATCCCGGCACCACCCTTACCTCTTCCGAGCAGTCCCTCAGACTTATCTGAGAGGCTGCCTCCTGGGCTTAAGCTCTCAGAAAGTCCGCCAAAGAAAACTTAATTCTCAACTTCTAGGTGTATTTTTTTTTCAGTCCACAACTGCAAGATGACTCCTCTCCCACCCCCCTTTCCCCCCACCCCCACCCCACCAAATATCTTTAAATGTTGCCCCTAGATCTCTTTAATCAAGGAATTGTAACTGGATGAAATGGATCCTTTGCTTCGGGTACATAGCCAAGGGACATGCCAAGTATTTTTGACTAAGCAGAAGCATTTATTACTTTTGACAAGTAAGGAGACGGAGACAGCTCTCAAAGCACTGTCTCCCGGTGTAGGTGTAGTTGGACAGGGCGGAGGGTGGGGCAGGGTTAAGCCTGGGGGTATGCATATTCATGAAAGGGCAGACAGATCATCCGTAAATATTGTAATGAGGCAAAGGTTACTGTAGGTTGCCAAAAACTGCAAGCAAGCAGGTGCTTGGATGTTTGCTTGCACTGTGCTCATCTTGTTGACTGGAATGCACTGTAACCTTTTCAGAACTTTGGGTGTTTGGAACTTGCTGCCATCAAATGGTTAGTTTCTGCAAAACAAAAACACACTTTGGTTTAACCCTGCCCTTTCCCTACTGCTGCCTAAATAACAGAATCTGTAAGTTGACTTGGAACGATGTACCTTCCTCTTACCTGTTTTTATATTTTTGCCACTACTTCCATTAATTATAGTTTCAAAATGGCATTAAAGAATAACAAATTGCATTAAAAAATACTCATTGGGTACAAAAGTGAGACTTTCATATATAGATACATAATTTTTAAAAAATCATATCTGAGGGAGAAAACAATTAAGCTAACTTCCAGCTGTCCAAATCTAATAGTTATTCCTTTCTTATACGTGTTTCACAATCAAAAACGTGTCAGGTACAACCAAAGATGTTGATGTGAGAGGGCTGGTCCACCGGGTTATCATTTGTGATGAAACGGGATTGAGAAGCAGTAAGAGGGAAGGGAAACAACGGATTTTTCTCTAAACTAACTCTTAAAGAAATGGAAACCCATTCCTGCTTTGAAGGAATAGCAGATTGTTTCTCTTTTTCTTTTTTTTTAATGGATCTTTATTGGAGTATATTGCTTCACAATACTGTGTTAGTTTCTGTTGCACAACAAAGAGAATCAGCTATATGCATACACATGTCCCCATATCCCCTCCCTCTTGAGCCTGCCTCCCATCCTCCCTATTCCACCCCTCTAGGTCATCGCAAAGCACCGAGCCTATCTCCCTGTGCTATGCTGCTGCTTCGCACCAGCCAACTATTTTACATTTGATAGTGTATATATGTCGATGCTACTCTCACTTCACCCTAGCTTCGCCCTCCCACACCATGTCCTCAAGTCCATTTTCTATGTCTATCTCTTTATTCATGCCCTGCAACTAGGTTCATCAGTACCATTTTTTACCTTTTAGATTTCATATATATGCGTTAGCATATGGTATTTGTTTTTCTCCTTCTAACTTACTTCACTCTGTATGACAGATGCTAGGTCCATCCACCTCACTACAAATAACTGAATGTCGTTTATTTTTATGGCTGAGTAATGTTCCATTGTGTATATGTGCCACATCTTCTTTATCCATTCATCTGTCAATGGACATTTAGGTTGGTTCCATGTCCTGGCTATTGTAAATAGTGCTGCAATGAACATTGTGGTACATGTCTCTTTTTGAATTACAGTTTTCTCAGGGTATATATGCCCAGTAGTGGGATTGCTGGGTAATATGGTAGTTCTATTTTTAGTTTTTAAGGAACCTCCATATTGTTTTCCATAGTGGTTGAGTCAATTTACATTCCCACCAACAGTGCAGGAGGTGCTGACACCTGGATCCCAGATTCCAGCCTCCAGGACTGGGGGAAATAAATGTCTGTTGTGGGTCAAAAAAGATCTTGCTGTGGTTTATGTCAAAGAGTGTTTTTCCTCTAAGAGTTTTATAGTGTCTGGTCTTACATTTGAGTCTTTCATTCATTTGGAGTTTATTTTTGTGTATGGTGTCAGGAAGTGTTCTACTTTCACTGTTTTACATGTAGCTGTCCAGTTTTCCCAGCACCACTTATTGAGGAGGCTGTCTTTTCTCCACTGTATGTTCTTGCTTCCTTTGTGGAAAATCAGGTGCCCATATGTGCATGGGTTTACCTCTGGGCATTCTGTCTTGTACCATTCATCTATATTTCTGTTTTTGTGCCAGTACTATACTCTCTTGATTACTGTAGCTTTGTGGCATAGTTTGAAGTCGGGGAGCCTTATTCCTCCAACTCTGTTTTTCTTTCTCAAGATTGCTTTGGCTATTCGGGGTCTTTTGTGTTTCCATACGAATTGTAAAACTTTTTTGTTCTAATTCTGTGAAGAGGGCCATTGGTGGTTTGATAGAGATTTCATTGAATCTCTAGATTGCTTTGGATAGTATAGTCTTTTTTCACAATATTGATTCTTCCACTCCAAGAACATGGTATATTTCTCCATCTGTTTATGTCATCTTTGATTTCTTTCCTCAGTGTTTTATAGTTTTCTGAGTATAAGTCTTTCACCTCCTTAGGCAGGTTTATTCCTAGGTATTTTATTCTTTTTGTTAGAATGGTAAATAGGACTGTTTCCTTAATTTCTCTTTCTGATTTTTCGTTGCTGGTGTATAGGAATGCCAGAGATTTCTGTGCATTAGTTTTGTATCCTGCAACCTTACCAAATTCACTGATTAGTTCTAGTAGTTTTCTGGTGGCATCTTTAGGATTTTCTATGTATAGTAACATGTCATCTGCAAACAGTGACAGTTTTATTTCTTTTCCAATTTGTATTCCTTTTATTTCTTTTCTTCTCTGATTGCTGTGGCTAGGACTTCCAAAACTATGTTGAATAAGAGTGGTGAGAGTGGGCAACCTTGTCTTGTTCCTGATCTTAATGGATATGCTTTCAGTTTTTCACCATTGAGTATGATGCTTGCTGTGGGTTTGTCACATATGGCCTTTATTATGTTGAGGTAGGTTCCCTCTATGCCCATTTTCTGGAGAGTTTTTATCATAAATGGGTGTTGAATTTTGTCAAAAGCTTTTTCTGCATCTATTGAGATGATCATATGGTTTTTATTCCTTAATCTGTTTATGTGGTGTATCACATTGATTGATTTGCATATATTGAAGAATCCTTGCATTCTGGGGATAAATCCCATTTGATCATGGTGTATGATCCTTTTAAGGTACTGTTGGATTCTGTTCGCTAGTATTTTCTTCAGAATTTTTGCATCTATGTTCATCAGTGATATTGGTCTATAATTTTCTTTTTTTGTAGTATCTTTTTCTGGTTTTGGTATCAGGGTGATGGTGGCTTCGTAGAATGAATTTGGGAGTGTTTCTCCCTCTGAAAATTTTTGGAAGAGTTTGAGAAGGATTGGTGTTAGCTCTTCTCTAAATGTTTGATAGAATTCACGTGTGAAGCCATCTGGTCCTGGGCTTTTGATTGTTGGAAAATTTTAAATTACGATTTCAATTTCATTAATTGTGATAGGTCTGTTTATATTTTCTAATCCTTCCTGGTTCAGTCTTGCAAAATTGTACCTTTCCAAGAATTTGTCCATTTCTTTGTGGTTGTCCATCTTATTGGCATATAGTTGTTTGTAGTAGTCTCTTATAATCCTTTGTATTTCTGCAGTGTCAGTTGTGATCTCTCCTTTTTCATTTCTAATTTTATTGATTTGTGTCCTCTCCCTTTTTTTCTTGATGAATCTAAGGGTTTATCAATTTTGTTTATCTTCTCAAGGAACAAGCTTTTAGTTTTATTGATCTTTGCTATTGTTTTCTTTGTTTCTATTTCACTTATTTCTGCTCTAATCTTTATGATTTCTTTCCTTCTACTGACTTTGGGTTTTCTCTGTTGTTCTTTCTCTAGTTGTTTTAAGTGTAGGGTTAGATTTTCATTTGAGATTTTTCTTGGTTTTTGAGGTGAGATTATATTGCTATAAACTTCCCTCTTAGAACTGCATTTGCTGAATCCCATAGGTTTTTGGTCGTCATGTTTTCATTGTCGTTTGTTTCTGTGTATTTTTTTTATTTCTTCTTTGATTTCTTCAGTGATCTCTTGGTTATTTAGTAGTGCATTGTGTAGCCTCCATGTATTTGTGTTTTTTACAGTTTTTTTTCCTGTAATTGATTTCCAGTCTCATAGCATTGTGGTCAGAAAAGATGCTTGATACAATTTCAATTTTCTGAAATTTTCTGAGGCTTGATTTGTGACCCAAGATGTGATCTATCCTGGAAAATGTTCCATGTGTACTTGAGAAGAAAGTGTACTCTGCCACTTTCAGGTGGAATGTTTTATAAATATCAATTAGATGTATCTAGTCTATTGTGTCATTTAAAGCTTGTGTTTCCTTATTTATTTTCTGTTTGGATGATCTGTCCATTGGTGTAAGTAAGGTGTTAAAGTCCCCTACTATTATTGTGTTACTGTTGATTTCTCCTTTCATGGTTGTTAGCATTTGCTTTATGTATTGAGGTTCTCCTATGTTGGGTGCAAAAATAATTGTTATATCTTCTTCTTGGATTGATCCTTTGATCATTATGTAGTGTCCCTCCTTATCTCTTGTAACAGTCTTTATTTTAAAGTCTATTTTATCTGATATGAGTATTGCTACTCCAGCTTTCTTTTGATTTCCATTTCCATGGAATATCTTTTTCCATCCCTTCACTTTCAGTCTTTATGTGTCCCTAGATCTGAAGTCGGTCTCTTGTAGACAGCACATATATGGGTCTTGTTTTTGTATCCATTCTTCCAGTCTGTGTCTTTTGGTTGGGGCATTTAATCCATTTACATTCAAGGTTATTATTGATACATATGTTCCTATTACCATTTTCTTAATTGTTTTGTGTTTGTTTTTCTGCGTCTTTTTCTTCTCTTGTGTTTCCCACTTAGAGAAGTTTCTTTACCATTTTTTGTAAAGCTGGTTTGGTGGTGCTGAATTCTCCTAGCTTTTGCTTGTCTGAAAAGCTTTGACTTCTCCATCAAATCTGAATGAGATACTTGCTGGCTAGAGTAGCCTTCGTTGTAGGTTTAAGCATATCCTTCCACTCCCTTCTGGCCTGAAGAGTTTCCACTGAAAAATCAGCTGATAACCTTATGGGGATTCCATTGCATGTTATTTTTTGTTTTTCCCTTGCTGCTTTTAATTTTTCTTTTGAATTTAATTTTTGTTAGTTTGATTAATATGTGTCTTGGTGTGTTTTTCCTAGGGTTTAACCTGTATGGGACTCTCTGTGCTTCCTGGACTTGATTAACTATTTCCTTTCCCATATTAGGGAAGTTTTCAACTATAATCTCTTCAAATATTTTCTCAGATGCTTTCGTTTCTTCTTCTTCTTCTTGGACCCCTATAATTTGAATGTTGGTGCATTTAGTGTTGCCCCAGAGGTCTCTGAGATTGGCTTCAGTTCTTTTCATTCTTTTTTCTTTATTCTGCTCCTTGGCAGTTATTTCTACCATTTTGTCTTCCAGCTCACTTATTTGTTCTTCTGCCTCAGTTATTCTGTTATTGATTCCTCCTAGTGTATTTTTCATTTCAGTTATTGTGTTGTTCATCTCTGTTTGTTTGTTCTTCAGTTCTTCTAGATCTTTGTTAAACATTTCTTGTATTTTCTCAATCCATGCCTCCATTCTATTTACGAGATTCTGGATCATCTTTACTATCATTACTCTGAATTCTTTTTCAGGTAGATTGCCTATTTCCTCTTCATTTATTTGGTCTTGTAAGTTTTTACCTTGCTCCTTCATCTGTGACATATTATTTTGCCATCTCTCTCTCTCTTTTTTTTTTTTTTTAATGAGTGGGATTGTGTTCCTGTCTTACTGGTTGTTTGGCCTGAGGCTTCCAACACTGGAGTTTGTAGGCTATTGTGTAGAGTTGGCTCTTGGTGTTGAGATGAGGAACTTCATGAAACCTCACTCTGATGAATATTCCCTGGGGTCTGAGGTTCTCTGTTAGTCCAGTGGTTCGGACTTGGAGCTCCCACCGCAGTAGCTTCAGCCCAACTCCAGGCTCATGAACCAAGATCCCACAAGCTGCCTGGCAAAAAAAAAAAAAAAAAGCAAAAAAAACAATAACAAACTAAAACATAAAATTAGACTAGGAAATTAACAGATATCTTAGGAAGAATATGAAAATACAAATATAGATGAATCAACAACCAGAAGGTACATCAGTACCATAGTAGTAAAAAAGAGGAGGAGGGAAAAGAAAAAAAGAAGTGGGGGGAAGGCCTTGGCTGTGGAGGGTGGGACCTAAGCAAGGGCATGTTTTGGGTAGTGGGGAGAGCCAATGCTCAGGACCCACAGGGCTGGAGAAGGCCCTGGGGGCTCTGGGGGTGGGCCTTAGGCTCAAGGAACAGAAGGACCCAGGTATGCCCCCCACCCCTTGTCTCAGAGGGCAGGGTACCTCACCTGGGAGCCTAGCAGGCTTTCTGGAATCACGTGAGTGGGGTAAATGCCCTCCTCTCCTCTCTTGCTCTTCCCATCTGGGAGGGCCCATCCTGCCTGTCTCTCCTGATCTCCTCAACCTCCCTTTTATGCTCCCAAGGACCCAAGAAGCCTGGGGGGGGGGTGTTGGAGGGCAGGGGATCGGCCTGGGATCTCAGCATGTTCCCTGGGCCCTAGTGGGCGGGGTAATCACCCTCCGCTCCTCTCCTCCTCCTCTTGGATGGCTCCTCCCACCTTCCTCTCCTAATCCCCCTGGCCTCCCTCCTATCCCCAGGACCCACGAGGCCTGGATGGGGCTTTGGAGGTGGGGTACCCTCCTGGGAGCTCAGCAGGCTCCCCAGCCAAGTGGGCCAGGCAATTGCCCTCTGCTCCTCTCCCATTCTTCCCGGAGAGTCCCTCCCACCTGCCTTTCCTGCTCTCCCCGGCCTCAGGGGCGCCGATCCTGCCTCGCCTCCACTTGTCCTCCCCACTCAGTCCCCCTACGTCTTACTGGTTCACTTTGGGATTCCTCCCATCTCCTTGGGCGTCAGAGTTCTCCACCAGTGGCAGGCAGGTGCCCTAGTTGTGGGATACGCTAACTCCATGTCTTCCCACACCGCCATCTTGACTCTGCCTCTGTTTTTCTGTTCAAGCTCTGTCAGGAGTCTGGCTGAAGGGCAGGGCACTTAGATTCAGGAGAAAGGGTTTCTGTCTTATAAGAAAGCTGGGTCCTGCTGGACAGGGCAGGGCTGTTTCTGGTAGAGGAAGAGCCGACCAGCAGTGCACCTGGCTGCAGGAACTGCAGGTGGAGAGTGCCCATGGGAACATACAAAGTAATTGTTCTATGTTTCCCCCAGATGGCTGACTACAAGAAAATTAGCTGGATTCGTAGTAAGTGAGTTAGCTCACACCTAAGTACAAATTCCTTGCCCAGAGGATTAATTGTCAGAGAGATAAGAGATTCTCTCTTCCCAGAAATCTTTAAAAGGGAGAAACAAGTATATGGCAACAGCAGCTCTGGCCTAGTTTAAAATCTTACAAAATCTCCCAATAAAAACAGAGAAGCTAGAAAGCAAAAATAAAACCCATGAGCATTACTTAAACAAAACTAGGTGATGAGTTATCTTCACAAATACCAAAATAAAACCAGGACAGGGACAAACCATTAACTGAGACTCGCACAGCATGGGCAGCTGCACAGGAGAAAGCAGAGGGAAGAGACAGGGCATTTGATGTACTCAGGAAAGAAAAGCCCCAAAGAGGCCACAGTGATGGCCCTGGCACACAGAGGCGTCTGCTTGGAGAGCAGGAGGCATGAGGCAAAGGACCCACAGTGAAGGCTGCCAGACAGTGGGGACAGACCTCTGCACTCTCAGAACCAAGTTGTTGCAGGAGAGGGAGATGTCACGTCCTGGGACCCACAGGAGTCCTTAGGATGGGCCGCCAAGTGAGGGTCCTTGCCTTCAAGCAGGAAAGAATTCAAGAGCGAGCCAAAGAAAAGCAAAAGTGAGTCTATTTAACAGGATACACACTATGTAGGCAGAATGCAGACCTTCTTGGAAAGTGAGAGCAGCCTCAGGGCACGGGGGTCATTTGTTTTTATGGGCGAAGTAATTTCATATGCTAACAAGTGGGAGGAATATTCTTGCTATTTCAGGGAAGGGTGAGGATTATTTATTATATATCTCACATCTTCTTCATCCATTCATCTATTGATGGGCTCTTGGGTCACTTCTATATCTTGGCTATTGTAAATAATGCTGCAATGAACATAGTGGTGTATATATCTTTTCTAATTAGTGTTTTTGTTTTCTTTGAATAAATGATCAGAAGTGGAATCGATGGATCTTATGGTAGTTCTATTTTTAATTTTTTGAGAAACATCCATAATGTTTTTCATAGTGGCTGCACCAGTTTACATTCCCATCAACAGTGCGAGAGGGTTCCCTTTTCTCCACATCCTTGCCAACACCTGTTATTTCTTGCATTTTTTATAACAGCCATTCTGACAGGTGTGAGGTGATATCTCATTGTGGTTTGATTTGTATTTCCCTGATGATTAGTGACGTTGAGCATCTTTTCATGTGTCTGTTGGCCATCTGTATGTCTTCTTTGGAAAAACGTCTATTCGGTTCCTCTGCTCATTTCTTAATTGGGCTGTTTGGTTTTTTGATGTTGAGCTGTATGAGTTCTTTGTATATTTTGGATATTAACACCTTATTGGATATATCACTTGCAAATATCTTCTCCCATTCAGTAGTTGGCCTTTTCGTTTTGTTGATAGTTTCCTTTGCCGTGCACAAGATTTCAGTGTGATGTAGTCCCCTTTGTTTTTGCTTTTGTTTCCCTTGCCTGAGGAGACATAGCCCCCCAAAAATGTTACTAAGACTGAGGTCAAAGAGAGTACTGCCTATGCTTTCTTCTGTAAGTTTTGTGGTTTCAGGTCTTACATGTAAGTTTTTTATCCATTTTGAATTTATTTTTGTGCATGGTGTGAGAGAGTAGTCCAGTTTGATTCTTTTGCACAAAGCTGTCCAGTTTTCCCAACTCTATTTATTAAAGAAGTTTTTTCCCATTGTATATTCTGCCCCTTCTGTCATAGATTAATTGAAAAAAATTGCATGGGTTGATTTCTGAGCTCTCTATTCTGTTCTGTTGATCTATGTGTCTATTTTCTGTGCCAGTACCATATTGTTTTGATGGCTATAGTTTTGTAACATAGTTTGAAATCAGGGAGCATGATACCTGCAGCTTTGTTCTTCTTTCTCAAGATTCTTTTGGTCCTGGGAGATCAATTTGTCTGTACTTGACTGGTCAGAGAGCTAATGGGCTGTCCAGTTATCAAGAGAATCTTGAAACAAACTTGCTAAATATCCAGTGAGACCCCAGACATATGTTGTTACTTATTCTCAGTTACTGAGTATAGCAGTGGAATGATTTCCCTCAGCAAATGCAAAATCCAATGCAGTTCCTTTAGCTAGATCAGGAGGATCTAGCAGAAGCCTACTAGCTGGTATATCAGGAGTAATGCTATGTCCCTGGAAGATACACAGACACTAGTTTCACCAACAAAGTCTTAAAAGATGTGCTGATGACTTTCTTACCCATTGTTTGTCCAATTAAAAACAAAACAAAGACTGACGGATTTTTCAAAATTATAGTGTATTATTGTAAACTAAACCATGTAATAATTCCAAATTTAACTAAGTTTCCTTATTGCAGCAAATTAATACTCTCTCCCACCCTCCACCCCAGAACTCTGTATGTGGCTATCAAATGGTGCATCCCTAGATCTCCTTTGCACCCCACACAGCCAAGCAACACTGGCTACTCTCCCCAGCAAAAGGCAAAAATTTGATCAGAAAGGCTTCATGTAGTAAAGATGAGGATGACAATGACATGTGGAGAAAGGGGAATTAGATGAAAATTGACACAGTAAAAGGAGAGATACCCCACTCCAGTCATATGTTCCCCACTCTGCCCTGATAATCCCAGCAGCTAGGCTTCCTGGCAGGAACAAGAGAAGATGAGAAGATTCTCTCTCAGAAAGTGACCAGTAGAAGGGAAAAAATACACAGATATTGGCAATGAGGGTCCCTTCCAATGAAATGGTTCATCTGCACCTGAAACAGAGAAGCCCACACAAAAACCTCCTACTCAAACTTCCAATAAGATTTTTAATGCCTCACTCTTAAAATTAAATGAACATTTGCAGATCACCAAATATTTGAAGGAAGGCTCTTTATAAAAGACAGAGACCAATACAAATACTTTAAAAAAAATAAGCATAAGTAGGAACCAGATGAAAGCAGAAAAAAAAACAAAAATAGCAACACACTATAGTATGTTCAAGCAATAAAAGATACTGACTCCATAAAACAATAACGGAAAGTTATTCAAAACCATTTTCAGAGAACAAAAAAGAGCACTTTAAAATAATAAAATTAAAATCTTATCAAGCATCTTTTCTGACCACAATGCTATGAGACTAAAAATCAGCTGCAAGAAAAAAAAAATGCAAAAAACACAAAACACGTGGAGGCTAAACAATATGTTACTAAACAATCAATGAATCACCAAAGAAGTCAAGGAGGAAATAAAAAAAATACCTAGAGACAAATGAAAATGAAAACAAGACAACCCAAAACAATGTGGCAAAAGCAGTTCTGTTTATAGCAATACAACCTTACCTACCTCAGGAAACGAGAAAAATCTCAAATAAACAACCTAACCTTACACCTAAAGGAACTAAAGAAAGAAGAACAAACAAAACCCAAAGTTAGTAAAAGGAAAAATATCCTAAAGATCAGAGCAGAAATAAATGAAAGAGATTAAAAAAATAAATAAAAATACAAAAAGATCCATAAAACTAAAAGCTGGCTCTTTGAAAAGGTAAACAAAGTTGATAAACCTTTAGTCAGACTCATTCAGAAATAGAGAGGGCCCAAATCAATAAAATCAGAAATGAAAAAGGAGAAATTTCAACTTACACCCCATAAACACAAAAGATCATAAGAGGTTACTATGAGCAACTATTAGATAAGTCAATAAAATGGACAACCTAGAAGAAATGGACACATTCTTAGAAAGCTACAATCTCCCAAGACTGAGCCAGGAAGAAATAGAAAATATGAACAGACCAATTACCAGTACTGAAATTGAATCATAATTTAAATACTCCCAACAAATAAAAGCTCAAGACCAGATAGCTTCACAGGTGAAATCTACCAAACTTTTAGAGAAGACTTAACACCTATCCTTCTGAAACTACTCCAAAAAATTGCAGAGGAAGGAATACTCCCAAACTCATTCTTTGAGGCCACCATTACCCTGATATCAAAACCAGACAAAGATACCACAAAAAAAGAAAATTGCAGGCCAATATCACGGATGAACATAGATGCAAAAATCCTCAACAAAATACTAGCAAACCAAATCCCAAAATATATTAAAAAGATCATACACATGATCAAGTGAGATTTATCCCCGGAATGCAAGGATTTTTCAAAATCCACAAATCAATCAGCATGATACAGCACATTAACAACTGAAGAATAAAAACCATACAATCATCTCAATAAATGCAGAAAATGCTTTTGATAAGATTCAAAATCCATTTATGATAAAAACTCTCCAGAAAGTGGGCATAGAAGGAACATACCTCAACATAATAAAGGCCATATATGACAAGCCCACAACTAACATCACACTCAACAGTGAAAAGCTGAAAGCATTCCCTCACAGATCAGGAACAAGAAAAAGATGCCCAATCTCACCACTTTTATTCAACATAGTTTTGGAAGTCCTAGCCACAGCAATCAGAAAAGAAAAACAAATAAGAGGAATCCAAATTGGAAAGGAAGAACTAAAACTATCACTGTTGGCAGATGACATGATACTTCTATACATAGAAGATCCTAAAGACACCAACAGAAAACTAGTAGACCTCAGTAATGAATTTGGTAAAATTGCAGGATACATAATTAATATGCAGAAATCAGTTGCATTTCTATACACTAACAATGAATATCAGAAAGAGAAATTAAGGAAACAATCCCATTTACCATCACATCAAAAAGAATAAAACACCTACAAATAAACCTACCTAAGGAGGCAAAAGACTTGTACTCCAAAAAGTATAAGATGCTGATGAAAGAAATTGAAGGTGACACAAACAGATGGAAAGATATACTGTGTTCTTGGATTGGAAGAATCAATACTGTTAAAATGAGAAGATTACTCAAGGCAATCTACAGATTGAATGCAATCCCTATCAAATTGCCAATGACATTTTTCCCAGAACAAGAACAAAAACATTTTTAATTTGTATGGAAATACAAAAGACTTCCAATAGCCAAAACAACCTGAGAAAGAGGAACAGAGCTGAAGGAATCATGCTCCCTGGCTTCAGACTATACTACAAAGCTACAGTAATCAAAACTGACTAAAGGTACTGGCACAAAAACAGACACATAGATCAAGGAACAGGATAGAAAGCCCTGATATAAACCCACACACATATGGTCACCTTATCTTCAATAAAGAAGACAAGAGAATACAATGGAGAAAAGACAGCCTCTTCAATAAGTGGTGCTGGGGAAACTGGACAGCTACCTGTAAAACAATGAAATTAAAACATTCTGAAACACCATACATAAAAATAAGCTCAAAATGGATTAAAGACCTAAATGTAAGTCCGGATACTATAAAACTCCTAGAGGAAAATATAGGCAGAACACTCTTTCACATAAATCACAGCAATATTTATTTGGATCCTTCCCCTAGAGTAATGGAAATAAAAGCAAAAATAAACAAATGAGACCTAATTAAACTTAAAATATTTGAACAGCCAAAGAAACCATAAACAAAATGAAAAGACAACTTACAGAATGGGAGAAAATATTTGCAAATGATGTTACTGACAAGGGATTAATTTCCAAAATATACAAACAGCTCACACAGCTCAATATCAGGAAAACAACCCAATCAAAAAATGGGCAGAAGATCTAAGTAGACATTTGTCCAAAGAAGACATACAGGTGACCAACAGGCATATGAAAACCTGCTCAATATCACTAATTATTAGAGACAATGAAAATCAAAAGTACAATGAGGTATCACCTCACATTGGTTAGAATGGCCATCATCAAAACATCTACAAATCATAAATGCTGAAGAGGGTGTGGAGAAAAGGGAACCCTACTACATTGTTGGTGGGAATGTAAACTGGTGCAGCCACTATGGAGAACAGTATGGAGGATCCTTAAAAAACTAAAAATAAAGCTGCCATATGATCCAGCAATCCCACTCCTGGGCATATATCCAGAAAAGATGAAAACTCTAATTCAAAAAGGTACATGCACCCCATGTTCATAGTAGCACTCTTTACAATAGCCAAAACATGGAAGCAACCTAAGTGTCTATCAACAGATAAATGGGTAAAGAAGATGCGGTATATATACACAATGAACTATTACTCAGCCATAAAAAGAAGAATGAAATGATGCCATTCGTAGCAACATGGATGGACAGAGATTATCATACTAAGTGAAGTAAGTCAGAGAAAGGAAAATATCATATGATATCACTTTTATGTGGGATCTAAAAAAAAAACAATACAAATGAACTTATTTATAAAACAGAAATAGACTCACAGAAAACAAACTTATGGCTACCAAAGGGGAAAGCAGGGGACAGGGATGGATAGATTAGGAGTTTGGGATTAACAGATACACACTGCTAAATATAAAATAGATAAACAACAAGGTCCTACTGTATAGCACAAGGAACTATATTTAATATCCTGTAATAACTTATAATGGAAAAGAATCTGAAAAAGAATATATATATATATGAATATATGAATCACTTTGCTGTACACCTAACACAACATTGTAAATCAACTAAAATTCAATTAAATAAAAATATTAAAGGAATTCCCTGGTGGTCCAGTGGTTAGGACTCCTCACTCTCACTGCTGAGGGCCTGGGTTCAATCTCTGGTTGGGGAACTAAGATCCCACAAACCATGCAGTGTGGCCAAAAAAATAAAATAAAATAATAAATAAAAAAATAAAGATTAAAAATTTTAAAATAAAATATATCATTTAAAAAAATCAGGATCTGGGGCTTCCCTGGTGGCGCAGTGGTTGAGAGTCCGCCTGCCGATGCAGGGGACACGGGTTCGTGCCCCGGTCCGGGAAGATCCCACATGTCGCGGAGCGGCTGTGCCCGTGAGCCATGGCCGCTGAGCCTGCGCGTCCGGAGCCTGTGCTCCGCAACAGGAGAGGCCACAACAGTGAGAGGCCCGCATACTGAAAAAAAAAAAAAAATCAGGATCTGACTGAAGGATCAGAATGAAGATTTTTTTTAAAAGCTTCTAGAAAGAACAAAAAGATGAAAAATAAGAAAAGAAAATAAAGAAATTAGGAGATTGGTTTGGGTGGCCAAAATCAAAATAATGGAATCCTAAAAGAGAGGGCAAAGAAAACAGAGAGAAAGATATCAGCAAAGAAGTACAAGAACATTTTCTAATATGGGAACACATTAACTCTCAAATTTAAAATAGTCACCAAATGCACAGCAAGATAAATGTAATTTGATGTGCACACACAAAGGAACACAAAGAATGGAGAGAGGTCTCTAAAAAACTCTATTTTTCTTCAGTTAGAAAAATAAACTGTCTACCTACAAAGCATCGGGGATCAGTATGACATTGAAATTCTCATCAGCGAAGTGTATATTAAATGATCATAAGAATTGCCTTTGAAATTCAGAAGGAATATGCCAGTATATATCCAGCCAAACTGATACTTTCAGACATGCAGAGTCTCAAAAAATTAATGTTCACAACCTATTCTTATGAAGCTGCCTGAGAGTATGATCCACAAAATAATAGAAAAAATCAAGAAAAAGGACAATATAGGATCTGGAAAATGTGAGCTCCGACAGAAGGCAGAGGGGGAGAAATGTCCCAAGATGGTGGAGAAGGAAAATTCCAGGATAACGGTGGGAAGAGAAGCCCAGAGAGGAGGTGATATAGATTGGAGTAGGGAAACTGAGACCTTCAGGAGAAACATCTCAGAGGAAAGGAGAATTAAACGGGAAAAGGAAACTGAGAATATTTGGTGTATTTTTGGTTTATATGGTCATCAGAGGTGTGGGGAATTAATGAATGAGTAATGATTGAAAAATATGCAACAAAATTGAATCTAGAAGAAGAAAAGTTGTACCAGAAAGAGAACCTAATCAGATATGCTATGAATATGACTAACATACTGTGAATAATGTGATCATGATAATGTAAACACTGTAATTTTACCCAGAAATTATGATGTTTTATGATGAGAGAATGGGAAAAAAAAGTAAATACTGAGGTACCAAAAGAATTAAATTCTCAGGAATTCCGTGGCAGTCCAGTGGTTAGGACTCTGCCCTCTCACTGCTGGGCGGGTTTGATCCCTTGTCAGGGAATCAAGATCCCTGTAAGCCGCATACCGCAGCCAAAATAAGTAAATAAAATCTTAAAAATTAGGGTATTCACCTGCGGTCCAGTGGTTAGGACTCTGTGCTTTCACTGCCAAGGGCACTGGTTGGATCCCTGGTCAGGGAACCAAGAT
Organism: Delphinapterus leucas; assembly: GCF_059928025.1. Taxonomy (NCBI): domain Eukaryota; kingdom Metazoa; phylum Chordata; class Mammalia; order Artiodactyla; family Monodontidae; genus Delphinapterus; species Delphinapterus leucas. Next base: position 31,283,519 of record NC_143134.1, read on the forward strand.
CCTGCACGCCATGTGATATACAAAAAAAAAAAAAGAGTAAAAAGGTAAAAAAAAAAAAAAGAATTAAATTCTCATCTACCATAGTAAGAAAGCAGACAATACATAAAACTAGAAATCGAGAAGTACCATTATATGTTTGTCATGTATAAATGTAGACATAAAATCATAATAAGCCCCTAAAAGATTTAAATCTTCTTGCATTTAGTAAATAAGAATTTGTTGTGTGGAGGGGTAGAGCAAGATAGTGCTGTTTCTCTTTATAAATACTGGAAAAACAGTCCATTTTAAAAAACAAGTACATGTAGCATTATGATAAAATTAAAACAAAAACTAAAGAATCCTCAAATCTACCTGGTGTTTACTGTATGGCATTTAAATTCAAAATCACGCTTAGAATGGCTTTTCTACACGTGATTCTAAACTTAAATATAATACCAAAAAAGCGCCACAAAACTTTTAGAACATTTTCCTAAATCTTATCCATCTGGAATTCACTTTAGTAGAAGAGATCTGATTATTGAGATTTTGTTTTGTGCTTGTTTTTGTTGTTTAATTGAGACAGAGGCGACCCTCCATCACGCATGATTCTCAGCCAAGTTGTCTCAAATGACGTGACATCGTGTCTGATGTGCGCACCCGGGGGGCTTCGGCTTGTTCAGGGAGCTAATGCCTTGGTCCCCACAGAAGAAGGGGTTCGGAGAGGATGATGAACCAAGGTGGGAGAAGCTGAGGGCTTTGAGAGACGTTAAGGAGGAAGGAAAACAGGACTGGGTGATGAAAGGAAGAGAGGGACCTTCGGTGAGAAAGAGTCAGGAGGAGTCGCAGGTTTCTAACTTGAGTACCCAGACAATGACTTTATCTTAAGTTTTGCGCCCTGAGGCTCCACACCCCGCCAGGGTGTTTTATCCATTTTCCCATTGTTTTGTCATTGCCCTTTTTGTTGACATTTTTTTTTTAATCTCTGCCTCTTTCACTAGTATCTTATTATCGTTCGTAGAGCCATCTAGAGGTTTCTATCTCCTGGGAGGTGAGCGTTTCCCAGTTGCCTCTCCTCTAAGAGGCTAATTACGGTTAATCATCTTAAACAGAGTTTTGGGGTTTTTTTATTTTTTTTTTCAAATCAATCTTGTGGATCGCTCTTTTCTTATATTAAGTTCTCCAGGTGGGAAAACTTTTTATTGCTGTGTCTGCTAAGTCTTGCTCAAGGCAAATCATGTTCCTAAAGGCATGTCTCTCATGCCTATTTTATTTTATTCTACTCTATTCTGTTATTTTTTTTTGGATCTTATTTCCCGACCAGGAATTGAACCCGGGCCCTGGGCAGTGAAAGCACCAACTTCTAACCATTAGACAACCAGGGAATTCCTTACTTTACTTTTTATTTAATTTTAATACAATTTTTAAAGGTTACTTTCCCCAAAGTTACTATAACCACAATATTGGCTATATTCCCCACCTTGTACATTACATCCTTGAGCCTATCTTACACCCAGTAGTTTGTACCTCCCACTCCCCCACCCCTTTATTGCCGGTCCCCCTCCCACTGGTAACCACCTGTTTGTTCTCTGTATCTGTGAGTCTGCTTCCTTTATGTTATAGTCACTAGTTTGTTGTAGTTTTTTAGTTTCCATATGTAAGTGATATCATACAGTATTTGTCTCTCTCTGACTTATTTCACAAGCATAATGCCCTCCAAATCCATCCATGTTGCCTCAAATGGCAAAATTTAGTTCTTTTTTATGGCTGAGTAGTATACCATTGTATATATATAACCACATCTTCTTTATCCATTCATCTGTTGATGGACACTTAGGTCTTGGCAATTGTAAGTAATGCTTCTATGAACATTGGGGTGCATGAGATTTTCGAATTAGTTTTTTTGTTTTCGGGTATATACCCAGGAGTGGAATTTCTGGGTCATATGGTAGTTCTATTTTTAGTTTTTTGAGAAACCTCCATACTGTTTTCCACAGAGGCTGCACCAATTTACATTCCCACCAACAGTGTACAAGTGTTCCCTTTTCTCCACAACCTAGCCAACATTTGTTATTTGTAGATGTTTTGATGATAGCCACTCTAGCAGGTGTGAGGTGTCTTGCCTTTATATTTAAGCTCATCTCCAGAAGAGCTTTTTCAGAGTATCTTCTTTCAGGGGCATTTTGACATTTGCCTTTGATGTCACCCCAGGACTTCTGTTCACTAACTTCTCAGCTAGATGTTGAATAAACCTACTTTGCAATTTCTCAATATTTTTTCAACTGCCTTAAGGTTCTGAAAAAAAAATTTAACAAAAACACATAAAAGCACACAGATAGGGATGCTCATTTTTCCATTTGCCTTAGGCTCTGATGTGGCTCAGCCTGGCACTGTGAGATCTTGTCTTTATTTATTCATCATGTGGTTTTTTGTTTTGTTTTGTTCTTTTTTTATATATGCATTAATACCAATATTTTTTGAATATCACATTAAAATATTATTCATGCTGATTACTGAGATTTTTGGCATCCCCTTAAATTTTGCCCCCAGGGGAATGCCTCACTCTCTTCACCCTAATCCCAATGCTCCCTGGATGGATAGTCTGACTACTCAGGTGGCTCTGACTGCATCTGGTCATCCAAACTCCCACTAAGCTGGCCTCTGGGGAGATTTTCCTATTCATCTGTGAGCCTGCTCAGGGCCACAGAGGGAAGTGTGGGAAGTGGGCCCTGACCACCCACCCCACAGATTCTGGGGTGTGCTTCCATATACCCAGTGGTACTTCACACAGTCTCAAACACAGGGTACAGGTTATCCATTTGGGACAGTTAATTAGTTCAACACATATATCCTGAAAGGTCAAGGCTCTCTGGGGAGACACGAGGTGCTTGCAGAAGGGACATCCTGGGGAGTAAAGGAGTTTGATGTACGTCAGGGACAAATCTTAACCTTATTGTACTTTTCCCTCTTTTATTCAACTATTTCTCTTTTAGTTGGTTTAAAAATTATGCCATGAACATCTGTGTCCTTAACTCTTTGTCTATATTTCTAAGTATATCCCTAGAAAGAGCCCAGAAAGACTTGCTGAGTCAGTTAGAAGAAAGGCTTTTAAGGCCGCACCCATCACTTTGATCATCCATCCATCCCAGGTTCCCCTCTCCCAAATCTCTGTGAATGAGAAGAGATGATGGCAATTATAATCCCGTGAGTGTTTGCCTTTACTCAAAAGAGATGAGGGTGAGGGGAGAAAGGGGAAGAAACTTTGTTGTAAGACAAAGAAATAAAGTAATAAAGGGAAGATTTTAAAAGTATGGGGGAAGACAGTCCAGTTGCTTTTTCAGGTCAAACCCACGGAGGGATTTGGATGCTTAAGAATGGAGGTAAGGGAGCAGGCAGATGAGAAATGCCAAGAAGTTGAGAAATTGGAAGTGAAGAAACACCTCATGGGGATTATATACTTTTAGTCTGGGTTTAGCAGATAGAAGAGATAGAGATCAGCTCTTGGAAAAAACTCTGAAATGGAGAGCTGTTGTGTCCATGGGGTAAATGTTTCCCCTCTATACCCTTTCATTTGCTGATTTTTCAATTTTCTGCAAACGTATTCTGAAAATTCTGAACTGGCATTCCCCACCCATCACACAAAATCACAGGTGTCCTACATTTACATAGCACTTACTACAACACAAGCTTCTTTCAAACACTCTACTTTGTGAGGTAAGCAGGAATGGTTTTCTATATTCATTAGATTATCTCACCTGGCAGACCCAGAATGAAAACCAGGGCTTCGGATGGAGTTACAGGGTTGTGTTTACCACTCCCAGGTGTCATGTTTGTTCCCCAGAAAACTCGCAGTGCCCACAGCTTAGTTTCTTAGGCCAGTTTCTTAGGGGTCACTTTTCACTTTCTTTCCTCTTCCCTTTCTCTTTGTCTCCCTTGGAACCGAATGCAGGTGTGAGCACCAGGCCTCCAACCTCCTACCTCTGCTCTGTCATCCTCCTCTCTCCGACCTTCCAGGAAGGGGGCCTGAAAGGCAATGAAGAGCTGCTGCAAAGATGCATAGATAAGGGGAAATTCCCAGAAGTGAAATGCATTCTAGGGATTGGGACACGTTTCCTGGGGGTAGGAAAGGAGAGGGAGGCTCCCTTGGTCTTGATATTTGGCCCACAAAACCCAAAGATGCCATTTCTTAGCAAATGTCTTTAGCCACCCCCAACGTGTACTGAACCAAACCAGGACCAGGAGCATTTAGAAGTTTCATATGATTTATCTGAACAGTGTTGGTGCACCTTTAAAGGCATTTATAATTAGTTGGAAAGATTGGGTGAAATGGAGAAAGAAGGAAGTTGCGATTTGGCTAATTATCTGCTCAGATTCTTCCCCTGTAAAATAGGGGATTTAATTAGCTAAATGGTTCTAGCTCAGATGTTGAAAACAATTCATTTAGGACACTGAAATGAGTACATAATAATTCTTGCACTAGAAGATCCATATAATTAACCATTCAATTTTCATTAATTTTTTTCTAAGTTTTACTATTATAAACAAAGCTCTATTATGCATATCCTTAAATATTTGACCATATATGACAAATTTTTCATTTTTTAATCCAATATAATACATAAAATATAGCATTTCACTATTTTAAATTGTGTTGCTTTTTTTAAAAATTTATTTTATTGAAGTATAGCTGATTTACAATGTTGTGTTAATTTCTGATGTTCAGTAAAGTGATTCAGTTTTTTATATATATATATATATATATATATATATATATATATTCTTTTTCATATTCTGTCCCAAACCTGAGTAGTTTGGAGTCAAAATCTGAAGTGCTGATCCAAAGTTGGTGTAGATCCAACGTTAGACTCATCAGAGTGTGAGGCCTCCCTAGGCCTCACCTGACAAAGGGGAACGAGCCGGTGAATTGGGCTCACCAAAAAGCCACTGCACCGTCATTCACAAATGTCCTGGCAGTTTGTGTGTTGGCTCTTTCTTAACTTCACAGAATGGCAGGGTAGAAAGGAAGGTGAAATATGTGAATGGATATTTCTATGGACAAGCAGCCTGTGCTCAACCCCTGGTTCTTCTTAAATTCAGACTATGCAGGACAATTTAAGGATATTGAATATAGTTCTCTGTGCTATACAGTAGGACCTTGTTGTTTATCCATTCTATATATAATAGTTTGCATCTGCTAATCCCAAACTCCCAATCCATCCCTCACCCACTACCCCTTTCCCCTTGGCAACCACAAGACTGTTCTCTATGTGAGTCTGTTTCTGTTCCATAGATAAATTCATTTTTTTTTGGCTGCACCACGCGGCTTGCAGGATCTTAGTTCCCCGACCAGGGATCGAACCTGGGCCAAAGGCAGTGAAAGCTCCAAGTCCTAACTACTGGACCACCAGGGAATTCCCATTTGTGTCATATTTTAGATTCCACAGGAGTGATATCATATGATATTTGTCTTTCTCATTTACTTCACTTAGTATGATAATCTCTAAGTCCATCCATGTTGCTGCAAATGGCTTTATTTCATTTTTTTATGGCTGAGTAGTATTCCATTGTATATATGTACCACATCTTCTTTATCCAGTCATCTGTCAATGGACATTTAGGTTGTTTCCAAGTTTTGGCTATTGTTAAGTAGTGCTGCTATGAACATAGGGGTGCATATATCTTTTCAAATTAGTTTTCTCTGGATATATGCCCAGGAGTGGGATTGCAGGATCATAGGAAACTCTATTTTCAGTTTTTTGTTTTTTTAATTTAGAATGACTTTTTAAATATGTTGATTGCCCACTTATAGGAACACTTTCATTTTGGGGGTGCTATTTATCATTATCTGAATTTATTAATTTCTCTACCATTATAAATGCTCTCACTTTTTTCCCCAGCTTGTCATTTGCCTTTCAAGTTTTGTCCATGGTAACTATCCTATATTAATGGCAGAGCAGTCTCTTTTCTGTGTTTATTTTTATGCTTGGAACCATCATCTTAGCCTGAGTGGGCATTCATATGCTGCCTGGTAATTAAGAAAACTAGGCTTTAAGAGAAGAAATATTGCCCAGGCCCTACATCTAGAAAGTGTGGGGCCAGAACTGAACTCCAATTCTACCTCAGGCTCTTCCCCTTATTCCTCAGCCTTTCTCTGATCAGCCGCCTGGCAGACGGATGCACAGGAGCCTGGGGAGAGAAAGGGAGGCGGGTGGCCAGGGAGTTGCTCATCTGAGAGGAGCAAGGGCATGGAACCTTGGCAAGCCAGCCTTTCAGTTGTGTATCCTAAATCATTTCCTTCCAAAAATACCAATTCCCTGGTTTTTGTTGTTGTTGTTTTGGCCATGCCGCTCACCTTGTGGGATCTTAGTTCCCCAACCAGGGATTAAATTTGGACCCAGGCAGTGAAGAGTGCTAACCACTGGCCCGTCAGGGAATTACCAAGATGTTGCCCCTGTTGAGGACAAATTTCCTGCAAAGAATATACGAAAAAATAGAGACAAAAAGCAAGAGGTAGTGTCTTTTATTTCTTTTGCATCTACAGGAAGCTTGGAAATGCTGAGGTCTTATTTCAGAGGAAGAACATCACTCACCAATCGTCTTAGCACGGGCACATTCTGTGGCCAGCTTTGTCATTGCATATAATAAATGGCTGGTGAATCAGTGTCTTCTCTCTCTACCACAACCTGACAAATATTAAGGACCAATTAATATTTATTAATGAATTCCAATGTGGATTTCACACATTGTAAGGTGTTATAGGGGCAGAAAGACAGGAGAGCAGAGAGAAACCTTACCCTCTAGGTCAGTGCTCAGCCAAGCCTTCACGCTGGTCCATATGAACAGAGGACAGCCATAGAGTCCCCTGCCATGCATCTCTGCTCCTATCCCTTCGGGCCCTGGACCTGGGAAACCCAGCACATCCCCTCACAAAGAGACACAGAGGGGCAGTTCCTTGATGATCTCTGTGGGCACAGGGCAGCCTGGTGCTCTGCCCTCCAGCTCAGTCTGGCGGGAGTCACATCCCCTCTTTACCTAGGACTGTCATTTGGGAAGGAAAATGGGGGTGGGGTGGGGTTGTAAGCTAGAAAAATGTCTACTGGTCAAACCTGAGTAGTTTGGAGTCAAAATCTGAAGTGCTGATCCAAAGTTGGTGTAGATCCAACTTTAGACTCATCAGAGTGTGAGGCCTCCCTAGGCCTCACCTGACAAAGGGGAACGAGCCGGTGAATTGGGCTCACCAAAAAGCCACTGCACCGTCATTCACAAATGTCCTGGCAGTTTGTGTGTTGGCTCTTTCTTAACTTCACAGAATGGCAGGGTAGAAAGGAAGGTGAAATATGTGAATGGACATTTCTATGGACAAGCAGCCTGTGCTCAACCCCTGGTTCTTCTTAAATTCAGACTATGCAGGACAATTTAAGTCTCCTGGAGTTCATCTCTGACTTATACCAGATCCTTATTTATAAATTGGGTAAAGCTAACTTTTGCTGCTCTGTAACCTCAAAGGTATAGTCTTCCAAGTGAATGAGAGGGGTCTTTATGATTTCCCCAACATTAGTCCCCGTGGCTAAGCAGATTTCCTCCACGCAGGTATGCTTCCCACCCCCTCCCTCTCCTTCTCTCTCTCGGCATGGATGGATCGGTAGTGGAGGGACCCAGGCAGCATTGTGTGAACTGGAGAGAAGAGATGCATTTCCTTCATCTTCCAGTTTCTCTCTCTACTCAGACCCATTCATTTTACATTGGGGTTTGCATTCGGCCCTGCAGGGTGAGTTGGGAGAGGAGGGCTTCCTTGCAGGAAACTGTTTGCCCAGGAGCAGGGACATGCTCAGTGTCCAGAGAGAAGCCACACTTGGTTGGACACAGGGAGAAGCAAGGACTGGTCTGGGAGCACCGTGAAGGCCTGGTCAAGGGAAGTGGCCATTGTGTACACAGAGAAGAGGGAGGATCCATTCCAGGCACACAGCAATAGCCAGAGTGACTCCTCATTCTTTATTGATTTCTGAGTATATTTCTACAAATCAGCCCTCACCCTATCCCTCAGTCCCTTCTGAGGTTTATAGAACAATTTAAGTGCTCCATGTTGATCAACCACAAAAGGCAGGATAGATGGACTTTTAAAGATCCTTTTTCCTCACATCTAAGGAAACCCCTTTGGTCCTCTGCCTCTCTTCCGTATCCCCTGATATGGACTTTATGCCCTTCCATCCTGACAACTTCATTTCCTGAGAAGTATGTCTAGGAGACCTCTCCATGGCAAAATATACAAATCTTCAAATCCCTTTTCAATTTTGCATAATATTAAAAGTATAGATGAGCCCTAGTTGATTTAAACTGTCTTCTATCAACTCACACTTACTTAGGTTATTTCCACTGTTTTGCTGTAGCAAAGGCTTCAAGTGCTGTTCCCACTGCTGCAATGGCTGAGGGCTGTGGTGCTCTAGGGTCTCCCACCAAGGTCCTTTCTCAGATGTAGGGATGGAAATGGCTCCTGATGCTGGCAGGTGCCTTCACTGGATAGGGCTGAGGAGAAGCAGTATGGGAACAGGGCTTCTGGGACAGAGAGGGCTGAGGGGGTGAAGATGCTGGAGTGGGCAGAAGGGGCGAACAGGACCACGGTGGCGCCCAGGCCTCCGGGTTCTGGGACAGCAGTTGCTGGGGTGCCACCTCTGACTCCACAGCAGGCAGAGGCTGCCAGCTCCACCATGGTTGCTGTTCTCCAGAGGGAGGATGCTGCCCGCACCACTGCAGGCCCCAGTTCCCATGTGCCAGGAGCTGTCCAGGGTCCCCCAAATGAGTCTCTGCACTGCTGTTTTCCAGCTGTGAGAAGTGCTGTTGGGTAGTGTTAAGAACTTTGGGGCTGAAACCCGAGGAGAGAGACGAGTGGAGGTCTCCAGAAGGCTCATTAGCTGGGGTCTGCAGGTCAGGCGAGGCCATATTCACACCCAGGCCACCAGCATACCCCCAAAAAACAGCTTGACCAGAAGCATCTTCTGGCTTCCAGGAAAAAGAACTGGCATCTCTCTGGGCCACCAGAAGACCCTGCTGGCAAGGGATGATGGGGGCACAGAGTCCACCTTGACTGGATCCTGGAACTAGGACACCGACTCCTCCCTGAATAGATTCTGGAACTGGGGGTTGTGCCTCTTCCTTCTGGGTGTTCTTCAGAAGAACTCGAGCTCTCCTGTTCTGAAACCAGACCTAGGGGGGTGGGGGGGGGGGAGATGGAGAAAGGAAGAGAGAGACAAAGGGAGAGAGAAAAAAGACATTTTCCAATTAAGCCCAGTCCCATAATCATTGCCACCAAGTAGTATGTGACCTAAGGTTAAACAAGTGTCAAAACTACTAGAGTTTAGAATAAAAGTAAAATTCTTGTCTAAGCTGATTCAAACCATTCAATGTGTGGTCCAGCCTTACCTTCTGGGCAAATCTCCCCAAAGCATCCACGTGCGCATGTGCACAGGCCCACACAGGTACACGCCAGGACACTGTGTGGAAGCGTCCAGAGTGAAACCCTGGTCCTCTCCCATTCACCTTTCCAATCCTTGCTTGCACTTTCACTGCTGCCCCTTCTCTTCTCTGCCAACTGCAATTCACCCTTTCTTATCCAGATTTTCTTTCAAATAAGCCTCCTCCCATGGGGGTGGGGGAAATGGGGAGATGCTGGTCAAAGGGTGCAAACTCTCAGTCATAAGATACACATGTTCTGGGGATCTAATGTATAACATGGTGATTATAGCTAATAATACAGTAACATATATTTGAAAGTTGCTAAGAGAATAGACCTTAAATGTTCCTGCCACAAAAAAGAAATGTTAACTATGTGATGGGATGGAGGTGTTAGGTAAGCTACAGTGGTAATCATGTGGCAATGCATAAGACAGAACCCCTCTGAGTAAAACCACTTTTCACCCTAAGCCCCAGTTCAGTGTCAGTTCCTCTGTGAGCCCTTTCCCAACCTCACCTCGCACAGATGAGTCCTGAGAGCAGGACACCTGTTAGTCCTGCCTCCTCTCCTTTGCCCAAACACAGGAAGTCCTCCTCTCTCCCCATTTCCAGGCAGGCCTCCTCTAGTTTTGAGATATGGTTCCACTTCCCCCAGGGCAACTGTTTCTCCTGGTGGGCTCCCCTTCACCCCTCAGCTTGGTCCAGCTCAGCCAGGCCTCCCCTTTGCCCTTGGGAACACAACAGTGTCCTCTTCATAGGCCCAGCCACCAGGCAAGCCCTGAAGATGGAACACAGCAATAGGGGAACTACACAAACAACTCTCTCGCATCTTCTTTTCCCTTAGGAAAAACAACTCCTCCACGAAAATTGCAAGACAAAGGCCCAATCCTACAGGGGGGCATTCCCAGAACTCCAGCCTTGCACCCTCCTGTACACACCCAGGCCCCAGGGCAGGCACAGGGTGCAGGCTTGTACCTAAACTAATCCAGCTTTCTTCCTCCAGGGCCTTTTCAAATGCTAATCTGATTTTCAACGAGCAAATTTTGCCAGCCCCTCTGGACCTGTTAGGGTGTCTCCCAGGTGCCCTCTGAGGGACACCCTATAGCTGAGCTATTTGAACTTTAGGGTTTCCCATCTGACTCCAGGAGCTACTCGAACTGTAACCGGAACCCCAGAACCTTTTACTGAGCTACTGAGGCCAGTGCTTTCGCCCCTTAAGTGGTCATGAAGTTGCACCTAGCTCACAGGATTGTTTGAGGCTTCAAGGAAATAATGACTGGCAAGCCTTCTGGTTGCGATCAAGTCCTTGTGGGCTGCCTGCCCCTCCCTCTGAGTGAGGTTCCCCAGGCCAGCTGATAAGAGGCCACTGCAAGGCTTTCAATTCTCTCTAAATCAAGTCACTGGCTAAGGGCCATCACAAGCTTTTCTGTACTCCAGTTCACTTTGGAACACCTGGGGTTGGGGGGGAGGTGTTCCATAGGAAAGATATGGAAAAATTCAGTTCAGGTTACCACTTCTAAAAATAGGAACTTACATAGCCCTCACCATTCAGGTTTATCTCTCATCCTAGTACTGGGTGTTTTCGGTAACCCTTCTTCCCTCTGGGCTGTGGTTTGTTTATCTCTGGAGTTAACATAGTTTTTTTTGAAATATAAAATTCTTAAAAGAGCACCTGGCACATAGCAAACCTCAAGGGATGTTCATTCCCACTCCAGCGGCCGCAGACTCAGCCGCAGACTCATTCCACCATCATCAAGCACCTCGAAAAGTGCTGGGTAGGAAATGGTGGCAAGGGGGACCCCGGGAGCTGAGGCATGCTGTGGAGTGACTCACTCTCCAGTACAGGAGAACCACCTGGGGAGATTTCAGAACTCCCTGGGCCCAAGCTGAACCCCAACCATCAGTGTAGGGTGCAGGGCTGGGGGTCATCGGCATGCTGGAATCACTTGACAGTTTAAAAACTTCTGCATGACGAGGGTCACACCCCCAGAGATTCTGGATCAAACTTTGCGATGGGATCCTGTTAGTCTAGGATTGAAAAGCACTGGTCAAGGACAGAGATTTCAATCCTGGCTACACATCAGAATCACCTGGGAGGCTTTCCAAACAACCTGTGTGTATTCCAGCTCCACTCTGAGACCTGAATTTCATTTAGGGCAGCAGTTCTCAAACTTGACCTCACACTTCAATCACCTAGGGAGCAGAGGAGGGGGTGTAAGATTCCCAGGCTGCACCCAGACCCATCCCGGCAGACTTCCTGGAGTTGGAACCAGGACCCAGTCCACTCACCCCTTCCAAGAGAGATTACAGCATGCCCCCAAGGCTGAGACTCAGAGGTCCAAATGATCCAAGACCCCTGGGACCTTTGGCCTCCTTTGGGGGATCCCTGTGAGATCAAAACCATTTTCTTTACAACACCCAGATGTGACCTGCCTCTGCCCTTTTGCCTACTTCCTATTCTCTCAGTGATTCCCAGAGGCCAGGAGACCTGCTGCAGCAAAGGGAATGCAAAGCAGAACTGAGAAGCCAACTTCCAGTTCTTGTACTGCCATTCCTCTCACTAAATCAATTTTCTGGCTTTGGGACTATGGTTGCTTTTCTTGAAAAATACTTAAGTTACCATGTAATGGGTTTATTATGGTTATTTTTAATGAATTAATTTTTTGATATTTCTCAGTTTCAATTTCTAACATGTTAAAAATTTGACAGATATAACCCACAGAAGCCAGTTTAGACTCTACCCATTGCGAGAGTAGTAACATAAATTACTAAACCTCTCTGACCTTTATTTTCCTAATCCAGTAAATGGGGATAATGCCTACCTCACAGGGCTATTAAGAGGATTGACTTCAAAGTGGTTTTTTAAGCCAGTGTTAAAAACCGGCTGTTAATACACTTACTGCTTCCTCACCCAGACCCACCCTCCTGTCAAGGAGCACAGATTTATATTTTTACCTGGATTCTCGGCTCAGGAATCTGGGTTCGCTTGGCCAGATCTATTCTGACATTAATATCAGGGTAAGCGTCACTTTCAAAAGCCTCAATAAGAATCTTGTATTGGTTTTTGTCGAACTTGGTTCTCTTGCGCCTGCGGCCATCTTGGGGCCCTGGAACAGATCCAGAATAAGAAAAGAGACTTTCATCTCAGGACTCACATTCAGGTTCACTCTTGACCCATCGACTTCCATGTGAGACCTGAGACTTGCTCCCTTAGTCCAGGTCAGTGTAGAACCTGCAACCTCCCAATGAGAAGGAATTTATTTCCAGGCATGAAGCTTAGGTTCCCATTGCAGAGCTCTCTCAGGGCCGCTCCTGGGATTCTGCTCCTGGTGCCGGCACCCTCTGAGGAATCCCATGAAATATGGACACAGAACCTGCTCCCAACTCTCCCTCAGCTCCCGATTCAGGGGTTCCAGCCACACATCTTACTGATACCGCAAAAGTCAGTGCACTCCAAATAGTTCTGGGGGCATCTGCCATATAAACTATAATGACAGCTCAGTGCATAGGTCCAGATACTGGCCTTGGCATGCCCAGATGTGTCAAGACTCCTACTAACATGTACCTACCACCTATGCAAGGACCCCAAATACACAGATATCAGGAGATGTCAAAAACTAAAACGAGGAAATTTCATCTGAGAGAAAAACCTAACATCGGGGAATTTCTATACATTAACATTTGTATTTCCCCTTGTGACCTGGAGAAGCTCCCCAGTCCTTAATTTTAGCTTTGGGTTCCCAAGTCCATCATAGCTGGGCTCACCACTGACTCCGTTCTAAACAGAATTCACTCCATGATGAAAAATGGGCAAAATACCAGGCTCCAGTGAAACTAGGCTCCCTTCCCCTCCCAGCCCGCCTCAGAGCAATCCAGTGCCGCCCCACCCTGCAGAGGGAACTTTCCACACTTCCGAATTAAGAAAGCACTGTATCGCCATGGATGCCTACTACCATCCTGAGCTCCTTCTCCAAGGCGGCTTTTTCAGGACCTGGTTTGGTTAGCCTTCCCCTTTCCAAGTCTCAGCACCAAATGTCACAGTGAGCAGAAGACTTCAAACCACTCCAGGTGAGGCCTGCCGGGATCCCGTTGCCTTTTCTGCCACTGGCGCAGGCCCTCCTCCCAAGGACTCACCCTTCGAAGACATGACGAGGATGCGCCTGCAGACGAGCAAGGAACTTCAGCGGGAACAGCCTCCCTCTCTCTAGGAGTCCTGTAGATGCACTGGAGGGACCCACCCTGTTAAGCCCCTTTTTAACACTTTGCAAGGCCACCTCCCTTAATGCTATCTTCTCTGAAAGGAGTTCAGGGAGTGGCGCCACGGGCTCTTCCTTCCGGCTTCCCTTCAGAGCACAGGTTTTGGGAGCGCAGAGCTCCTAGGTCTTGGGGAGCTACTGAGACATTGAGCACTGAGTCAGGGCTTAAGAAACAGACTTAAGGGACTTCCCTAGCGGTCCAGTGGTTGGGGCTCCATGCTCCCACTGCAGTGGGCGCGGGTTCTATCCCTGGTCAGGGAACTACAATCCCACATGCCCCGAGGCATGGTCAAAAAAAAAAAAAAAGAAACATGATTTAAGATTGCCCTGCACAGCCGCAAAATAGCGTAGGCCAGACCACACATGTCATCAAGGAGATTTGATGCCGTTGAGGGATACAACAGCAAATGAATTCATCACGGAGTGAAAAGACAACAACCCCTTTGCACCCCACATGTGCCCCTCCTGCCCATCTGCAGTGTAGCAAGCATCCCCCAATAGCAAACATTGGGCTGAGTCACTCTTGCCTACTCATACTCAGTTACTAAGGAACTTGCCACTGCTGTTTCCTCATCCATACCCTCCAATTGACTTTTTGATCATGAAATGAGCTATTACAAAAGCTGCCACTATGCCTACCTAGTACATAGAAAGTGATGAGTCAAGATTTAGACTTAGGGTTTATGCTGTATATCAGGGCCCCCTTTTCTTGAATCCCAACAATTGATCAAGTCTCGAGGGGTTTTAGTAGCATGTAAACCCACAGAAGTAGAAAGGAAATAGTTTGAGAACTGCCCCCAAGCTGCAGGTATCAGGAGAGGAAGGGGTGGAAAGCTGCATGGCAATTGGTTTATCTCACTTTGGTGATTAGCAGGGTGGGGCATTAGTTATGATCACATTTCAACCACCATAAAGTGTTTCCTTTCAAGATCTATAGTTTTGTTTTGTTTTACTTCTGGCTGAATTAATTTGCAATTAGTTGGATTACTTTGGGATTGCCTCAGAAAAATAAAGAAATTGTTTCCACCAAAGTCTATCCTGAGCAGAAAGATTTAAATAGCAAGAGCAGCCTTGAAAAGATACAGTTGTTGAGAAGTAGAGTGGGAAGGATCCTTGAAAGTTGCCAAAAGGACAGCCTCAAAATGCCATATAAGGCTTTCCTGATGGTCTCCCAGGGAGAATTCCATCTCAGAAACCTGGTTCCTGCTCTGCAGTCCAGGAAGCTCAGAGACACATGGGCATCACCCTCCTGCTCTGCCCTGAGGTTGGTTCTGCTGGCCTGTCTCCCTCCTACAGAAAGGAGAAGCAGACTGAAAACCCAGAATGCTTCCAGTCCTGAAAGGTTCTCCATCTGCACCGGTTCTGGTTGAAAATGATCTCCAAAGCTGCGTGTCCCTGAAGGACATAACTCTGCTTGAATAGGTTCAGCATCAGAGATGCCTTCTGGGGCAGAAGGAACCACCTTACGTATATGATTGTCCCCACCCCTTCACCACGGAACAATTATGCCAGCTCCAAGCAGTCATACTTCCCCAACCCACACAGCCCTGTGAGACCCCACAAGACACCCCTCAGCCCCACAAGATCCCACAACCACCCTGCAAAGACCCCAAACGACCCCACAACAACCCAACATGACTCCACACTACACCACACCATCCCACATGACGTCCAACAACCACCACCACCTCTTTCACCCTTGACACTTCTCAATTTATTTCTTGTTCCTAAGTTTGAGAAGACTACTGCACTTTCAGGGGATGGTGGGAGTGAAGCTTTGTGCAGGGAGGAGAGAGATGAATGGGAGGTGTAGAAGTGAGGAGACCCTGCAGAACTTGCAGGGGAACAGAAGGAGCTCTACACATGGGTGGACACGGGTTTTAGAAGAAACTTGCTTTAGAATGGGAGAAACCCAAGTGTTGTTATAGGAAAGCGTGGATCAAAGCAGAGATGAGATGACCTATGGTGTGATGTCACAAAAGGATGCGTCCAGAGCTGAAGGGATCTGGATCTCTTCTCTGGGCCAAGCCCTGCCCATGTGTTAGTTGGTCCCCAGAACAGCTCTCACCCCCATTTCTTCAAGAATGGAGGCCAAGCCCAGGCCCTTTGGAAGGTGCAGTCATGGGATCCAAGCCAGTTTTGGCAGTAAACTGCTGCCCTGTTTCCTCCTCTGAAACAGGCTGTAAGGGTGTTTATGTCCAATACAGTGGCTGTGAGCCACATGTGCTATTGGGCACCTGAATGTGGCAAGTCCAAACTGAGATGTGTTGTGAATGTAAAACACTGCATTTGGGGCACTCAGCGCAAAACACAGGATGTGAAATAGTTCTGTCCATGAAAAAAATACTCAATAGCCAATATAAGAAAGAAATGGAAAATTTTATTCAACCCAACCTGAGGATTAAAACCCAGGAGACAGTCTCTCAGAAAGCTCTGAGGACTGTTCCACCCATTAGAGGTAAAAGCAGTTATATAAGTTTTCAAGACCAAGGGTTAGACATCAGAGAAACATATTGACAGTTTACATAATCCAACAAGGCAAGTAGTGAGTCATTGCGACCTCTTAAAAGAATTGAAAAGGGAATGTTATTTCCTAAGGAGTTACCCTGCTGGCACTGGGAGAAAATTGGTGGGTGTTTTTTTTTTTAATGTATTTAATTTTGGCTGCATTGGGTCTTTGTTGCTGTGTGCAGGCTTTCTCTAGTTGCAGTGAGTGGGGGCTACTCTTTGTTGTGGTGCACGGGCTTCTCATTGCAGTGGTTTCTCTCATTGTGGAGCATAGGCTCTAGGCGTCTGGGCTTCAGTAGTTGTGGCACTTGGGCTCAGTAGTTGTGGTTCATGGGCTCTAGAGCGCAGGCTCAGCAGCTGTGGTGCATGGGCTTAGTTGCTCTGTGACACATGATATCTTCCCGACCAGGGCTCGAACCCATGTCCCCTGCATTAGCAGGCAGATGCTTAAACACTGTGCCACCAGGGAAGCCCATTTGATGGGTTTTTTACTTAGTTTGTTTTTTTGTTGGTGAGCAGGCATTCCTGTGTCTTCTAAGGGGATCTAGTTTATGTAGAGTTCAGATGCACAATGCATACAAAGGGGATGGAATAGTGGCCCAAACAGCAGAGAAAATTTTATGTTCAATTTTTCTTGCCCTGCCTTAAAATAATTTTGTTTTATCAGCTCAATGATTTTTCTATCCATTACAGAATTGAAACAACATTTTTGACATATTGGGCAAAATAAAATATATTATTAAAATCAATGTCACCTGTTTCTTCTTACCTTTTCAAGATGATTACTATAAAATTTAAAAATACATATATGGGGAGAGACCTTCAAGATGGTGGAAGAGTAAGAGGTGGAGATCACCTTCCTCCCCACAAATACATCAGAAATACTTCTACATGTGGAACAACCCCTACAGAACACCTATTGAACGCTGGCAGAAGACCTCAGATGTCCCAAAAGGCAAGAAACTCTCCACGTACCTGGGTAGGGCAAAAGAAAAAAGAAAAAAACAGAGACAATAGAATAGGGACAGGACCTGCACCAATGGGAGGGAGCTGTGAAGGAGGAAAGGTTTCCACACACTAGGAAGGCCCTTCACTGGCGGAGACGCGGGTAGCGGAGGGGGCAAGCTTCAGAGCCACGGAGGAGAGCGCAGCCACCGGGGTGCGGAGGGCAAAGCGGAGAGATTCCCGCACAGCGGATCAGTGCTGACCAACACTCACCAGCCCGAGAGGCTTGTCTGCTCACCCGCCATGGCGGGCGGGGGCTGGGAGCTGAGGCTCGGGCTTCGGAGGTCAGATCCCAGGGATAGGACTGGGGTTTATGAGTGAACACAGCCTGAAGGGGTGTGCCACAGCTAGCTGGGAGGGAGTCCGGGAAATGTCTGGACCTGCCTAAGAGGCAAGATACCATTGTTTCGGGGTGCGTGAGGAGAGGGGATTCAGAGCAGTGCCTAAATGAGCTGCAGAGATGGGCACGAGCCACGGCTGTTAGCTCGGACCCCAGAGACCGGCATCAGACACTAAGGCTGCTGCTGCCACCACCAAGAAGCCTGTGTGCAAGCACAGGTCACTATCCACACCTCCTCTCCCGGGAGCCTGTGTAGCTCGCCACTGCCAGGGTCCCATGATCCAGGGACAACTTCCCTGGGAGAACACATGGCACACCTCAGGCTGTTGCAACATCATGCTGGCTTCTGTGGGACGTACACCTCCCACCTCCGGCCTGAGTGAGCTAGAGCCCCCTAATCAGCTGCTCCTTTAACCCCGTCCTGTCTGAGCGAAGAACAGATGCCCTCAGGTGACATACATGCAGAGGTGGAGCCAAATCCAAAACTGAACCCCAGGAGCTGTGCGAACAATGAAGAGAAATGGAAATTTCTCCCGGCAGCCTCAGGAGCATTGGATTAAAGCTCCACAATCAACTTGATGTACCCTGCATCTATGGAATATCTGAATAGACAACAAATCAACCCAAAATTGAGGTGGTGGACTTTGGAAACAATGATATATATTTTTTTCCTTTTTCTCTTTTTCTGAGTGTGTATGTGTATGCTTCTTTGTGTGATTTTTCTGTACAGCTTTGTTTTACCATTTGTCCTAGGTTTCTGTCTGTCCGTTTTGGGTTTTTTTTTCCTGGTATAGTTTTTAGCACTTGTTATCCTTGGTGGATTTGTTTCTTGGTTTGGTTACTCTCGTCTTACTTTCCTTTTTTCTTTTTTAATACTTTTGAATTTTTTTATTTTTTATTTTAATATATTTATTTTATTTTTCTCTTTCTTCCTTTCTTTCTTTTTTTCTCCCTTTTATTCTGAACTGTGTGGCTGGCAGGGTCTTGGTGCTCTGGCCAGTGTCAGGCTGCTGCCTCTGAGGTGGGAGAGATGAGGTCAGGACATTGGTCCATGAGAGACTTCCTGGCCCCACATAATATCAAACAGCGAAAGCTCTCCCAGAGATCTCCATCTCAATGATAAGACTCAGCTCCACTCAATGACCAGCAAGCTACAGGGCTGCATACCCTATGCCAAACAACTAGCAAGACAGGAACACAACCCCACCCATTAACAGAGAGGCTGCCTAAAATCATCATAAGGTCACAGACACCCCAAAACACACCACTGGGTGTGGTCTTGCCCACCAGAAAGACAAGATCCAGCCTCATCCACCAGAACACAGGCAGCAGTCCCCTCCACCAGGAAGCCTACACAACCCACTGAACCAACCTTAGCCACTGGGGGTAGACACCAAAAACAACAGGAACTACGAACGTGCAGCTTGCAAAAAGAAAACCCAAACACAGTAAGTTAAGCAAAGTGAGAAGACAGAGAAACTCACAGCAGATGAAGGAGCAAGGTAACAACCCACCAGACCAAAAAAATGAAGAGGAAATAGGCAGTCTACCTGAAAAACAATTCAGAGTAATGATAGTAAAGATGATCCCAAATCTTGGAAATAGAATGGAGAAAATACAAGAAACATTTAACAAGGACCTGGAAGAACTAAAGAGCAAATAAAAAATGATGAACAACACAATAAATGAAATTAAAAATTCTCTAGAAGGAATCAAGAGCAGAATAACTGAGGCAGAGAAGAGATAAGTGACCTGGAAGATAAAATAGTAGAAATAACTACCACAGAGCAGAACAAAGAAAAAAGAATGAAAGGAATTGAGGACAGTATCAGAGACCTCTGGGACAAAATTAAATGCACCAACATTCGAATTATAGGGGTCCCAGAAGAAGAAGAGAAAAAGAAAGGGACTAAGAAAATATTCGAAGAGATTATACTTGAAAACTTCCCTCATATGGGAAAGGAAATAGTCAATCAAGTCCAGGAAGTACAGAGATTCCCATCCAGGATAAACCCAAGGAGAATGATGTCAAGACACATATTAATCAAACTATCAAAAATTAAATACAAAGAAAAAAGATTAAAAGCAGCAAGTGAAAACCAACAAATAACATACAAGGGAATCCCCATAAGGTTAACATTTGATCTTTCAACAGAAACTCTGCAAGCCAGAAGGGAGTAGCAGGACATATTTAAAGTGATGAAAGGGAAAAAGCTACAACCAAAGTTACTCTACCCAGAAAGGATCTCATTAAGATTCGATAGAGAAATTAAAACCTTCACAGACAAGCAAAAGCTAAGAGAATTCAGCACCACCAAACTAGCTTTACAACAAATGCTAAAGGAACTTCTCTAGGCAGGAAACACAAGAGAAGGAAAAGACCTATAATAACAAAACAATTAAGAAAATGATAATAGAAACATACATATTGATAACTACCTTAAATGTAAATGGATTAAATGATCCAACCAAAAGACACAGACTGGAAGAATGGATACAAAAACAAGACTCTTACATATGCTGTCTACAAGAGACCCACTTCAGACCTAAGGACACATGCAGACTGAAAGTGAGGGGATGGAAAAAGATATTCCATGCAAATGGAAATCAAAAGAAAGCTGGAGTAGCAATTCTCATATGAGAAAAAAAATAGCTTTAAAATAAAGACTATTACAAGAAACAAACAAGGACACTACATAAGGATCAAGACATAAATGCAAGAAGATGATATAACATTTATAAATATTTCTGCACCCAACAAAGGAGCACCTCAATACATAAGGCAAATGCTAACAGCCATAAAAGGGGAAATAGACAGTAACACAATCATAGTAGGGGACTTAACACCCCACTTTCACCAATGGACAGATCATCCAAAATGAAAATAAATAAGGAAACACAAGCTTTAAATGATACACTAAACAAGATAGACTTTATTGATATTTATAGGACATTCCATCTAAAAACAACAAAATACACTTTCTTCTCAAGTGCTCATGGAACATTCTCCAGGATAGATTATATCTTGGGTCACAAATCAAGGCTTGGTAAATTTAAGAAAACTGAAATCATTTCAAGCATCTTTTCTGACCACAATGCTATGAGACTAGATATCAATTACAGGAAAAAATCTGTAAAATATACAAACACATGGAGGCTAACAATACACTACTAAATAACCAGGAGATCACTGAAGAAATCAAAGAGGGAATCAAAAAATACCTAGAAACAAAAGACAATGAAAACACAATGATCCAAAACCTATGGGATGCAGCAAAAGCAGTTCTAAGAGGGAAGT
Organism: Delphinapterus leucas; assembly: GCF_059928025.1. Classification (NCBI taxonomy): domain Eukaryota; kingdom Metazoa; phylum Chordata; class Mammalia; order Artiodactyla; family Monodontidae; genus Delphinapterus; species Delphinapterus leucas. Next base: position 31,304,349 of record NC_143134.1, read on the forward strand.
TTATAGAAATAAAATCCTACCTCAAGAAACAAGAAACACCTCAAATAAACAACCTAACCTTACACCTAAATCAAATAGAGAAAGAAGAACAAAAAAAGCCCAAAGTTAGCAGAAGGAAAGAAATCATAAAAATCAGATCAGAAATAAATGAAAAAGAAGTGAAGGAAACAATAGCAAATATCAATAAAACTAAAATCTGGTTCTTTGAGAAGATAAAATTGATAAACCATTCACCAGACTCATCAAGAAAAATAGGGAGAAGACTCAAATCAATTGAATTAGAAATGAAAAAGGAGAAGTAACAACTGACACTGCAGAAATACAAAGGATCATGAGAGATTACTACAAGCAACTCTATGCCAATAAAATGGACAAACAGGAAGATATGGACTAATTCTTAGAAAAGCACAACCTTCCAAGACTGAACCAAGAAGAAATAGAAAATATAAACAGAACAATCACAAGCACTGAAATTGAGACTGTGACTAAAACTCTTCCAAAAAACAAAAGCGCCGGACCAGATCCATTCACAAGCAAATTCTATCAAAAATTTAAAGAAGAGCTAACACCTATCCTTCTCAAACTCTACCAAAATATAGCAGAGTGAGGAACACTCCCAAACTCATTCTACAGGGCCACAATCACCCTGATACCAAAACCAGACAAAGATGTCACAAAGAAAGAAAACTACAGGCCAATATCACTGATGAACATAGATGCAAAAATCCTCAACAAAATACTAGCAAACAGAATCCAACAGCACATTAAAAGGATCATCTACCATGATCAAGTGGGGTTTATCCCAGGAATCCAGGGATTCTTCAATATATGCAAATCAATCTATGTGGTACACCATATTAACAAATTGAAGGAGAAAAACCATATGATCATCTCAATAGATGCAGAAAAAGCCTTTGACAAAATTCAACACCCATTCTTGATAAAACCCTCCAGAAAAGGCAAAAGGGAACTTACGTGAACATAATAAAGGCCATATATGACAAACCCACAGCCAACATCATTCTCAATGGTGAAAAACTGAAACCATTTCCACTAAGATCAGGAAAAAGACAAGGTTACCCCCTCTCACCTCTTTTTTTCAACATAGTTTTGGAAGTTTTAGCCACAGCAATCAGAGAAGAAAAAGAAATAAAAGGAATCCAAATCAGAAAAGAAGAAATAATTCTTTCACTGTTTGCAGATGACATGTTAATATACATAGAGAATCCTAAAGATGATACCTGCAAACTACTAGAGCTAATCAATGAGTTTGGTAAAGTAGCTGGTTATAAAATTAATGCACATAAATCTCTTGCATTCCTACACACTAATGATGAAAAATCTGAAAGAGAAATTAAGGAAACACTTCCATTTACCATTATAACAAAAAGAATAAAATACCTAGGAATAAACCTACCTAAAGAGATGAAAGACCTGTATGCAGAAAACTATAAGACACTGATGAAAGAACTTAAAGATGATACAAATAGATGGAGTGATATACCATGTTCTTGTATTGGAAGAATGAATATTGTGAAAATGACTATAATACCCAAAGCAATTTACAGATTCAGTGCAACCGTTATCAAACTATCAATGGCATTCTTTAGAGAACTAGAACAAAAAATTTCACAATTTGTATGGAAACACAAAAGATCCCGAATAGCCAAAGCAATCTTGAGAAAGAAAAATGGAGCTGGAGGAATCAGGCTCCCTGACTTCAGACTATACTACAGAGCTGCAATAATCAAGACTGGCCCCAAAACAGAAATATATGTCAATGGAAGAGGATGGAAAGCCCAGAGACAAACCCATGCACATATGGTCACGTTATCTTTGTTAAAGGAGGCAAGAATATACAATGGAGGAAAGACATCCTCTTCAATAAGTGGTGCTGGGAAAACTGGACAGCTACATGTAAAAGAATGAAATAGCAAGACTTCCTAATACCATACACAAAAATAAACTCAAAATGGATTAAAGACCTAAGTGTAAGGCCTGACACTATAGAAGTCTTAGAGGAAAACATAGACAGAACAGTCTACAATGTAAATCACAGAAAGATCCTTTTTGACCCACCTCCTAGAGAAATGGAAATAAAAACAAAAATTAACAAATGGAACCTAGTGAAACTTAAAAGCTTTTGCACTGCAAAGGAAATCATAAGCAAGATGAAAAGACAACCCTCAAGATGGGAGAAAATATTTGCAAGTGAAGCAAGTGACAAAGGATTAATCTCCAAAATTTACAAGCAGCTCATGCAGCTCAATATCAAAAAGCAAACAACCCAATCCGAAAATGGACAGAAGACCTAAAGAGACATTTCTCCAAAGAAGATATACAGATTGCCAACAAACATATGCAAGAATGCTCAACATAACTAATCATTAGAGAAATGCAAATCAAAACTACAATGAGATATCACCTCACACCAGTCAGAATGGCCATCATCAAAAAATCTACAAACAACAAATGCTGGAGAGGGTGTGGAGAAAACGGAACCCTCTTGCACTGCTGGTGGGAATGTAAATTGATACCACCACTATGGAGAACAGTATGGAGGTTCCTTAAAAAACTAAAAATAGAACTACCATATGACCCAGCAATCCCCCTACTGGACATATACCCTGAGAAAACCATAATTCAAAAAGAGTCATGTACCACAATGTTCATTGCAGCTCTATTTACAATAGCCAGGACATGGAAGAAACCTAAGTGTCCATTGACCGATGAATGAATAAAGAAGGTGTGGCACATATATACAATGGAATATTACTCAGCCATATTAAGAAATGAAATTGAGTTATTTGTAGTGACGTGGATGGACCTACAGTCTGTCATACAGAGTGAAGTAAGTCAGAAAGAGAAAAAGAAATACCGTATGCTAACACATATATATGGAATCTAAAAAAAAAAAAGGTTATGAAGAATCTAGGACCAGGACAGGAATAAAGACACAGACGTAGAGAATGGACTTGAGGACACGGGGAGGGGGAAGGGTAAGCTGGGTCAAAGTGAGAGGGTAGCATGGACTTATATACACTACCAAATGTGAAATAGATAGCTAGTGGGAAGCAGCCACATAACACATGGAGATCAGCTTGGTGCTTTGTGACCACCTAGAGGGGTGGGAGGGAGATGCAAGAGGGAGGAGATATGGTGATATATGTATATGTATAGCTGATTCACTTTGTTATAAAGCAGAAACTAACATACCATTGTAAAGCAATTATACTCCAATAAAGATGTTAAAAAATAAAAAAATAATAAAATTACATATGCGGCTCACATTATATTTCTTAAGAGTCTGTGCCCTTAATTGCTATGCAGTACCTCTACACCTATGAGGTGCAGATAATGGGCAAGATCCTGAAGATAATTATATGAACAAGACAAATACTATTCCTTTATGGCTTCAGGAAGAGTCCATAATCCTCATGGGATAAGGCCAAGGTTCCAGATTCCTTTAGAGAATAATAGGGAAAAAGGCAAAAAAAAGTAAGGAAGTTTCATCTTTAGCTCCAAAGATATTTGACAGGTTGGTCTATCCCAGATTTTGTTTATTTATTTTTCAGTTGAAGTGTATTAGACACTCATAAGTTAATCAGTTTTCCCCACAAGAAATGGCAGTATTTGTAACATAGTTTTGAATATTAGTTGATTATTTGAGGTTAGTATTTGAAGAATCATGGCAAAAAATTTTTAAAAAGCATGACAGAGCAGTAGATGAAGATAGAGGAAAGAGAAGAAAAAAAAAAAAAAGGATTGTGTGTGAAAGAGAGATGAAGATTGACTGAGAGGGAATCAAAAATCCCGTTGCGGAGCACAGGCTCCGGACGCGCAGGTGCAGCGGCCATAGCTCACGGACTTAGCCTCTCCGCGGCATGTGGGATCTTCCCGGACCGGGGCACGAACCCGTGTCCGCTGCATTGGCAGGCGGACTCTCAACCACTGCGCCACCAGGGAAGCCCCAAAAAAGATTCTTTTCATTCATGTCTTCACAAAGACCTCTGTAAGACCCTCAGGACCATGCTTCCTGCACTTGGCTAAAATGAACTCCATCATTTTTTTCTCTCTCTTCCCTTCTCCCCCTGCCCCATTCTCTCCCTTTCATTCCAAGGGGTGGAGTGTGACATTAGTATCAGGTAGATTTTGTTGTGATTCTGGCTTCTCCCTTCCTAGCTCCCTGAAATTGAAATATTTAGAAAAATTCTCTAAACTTCATTTTTCTTATGTGAACAACAGAAATAACTATACTTGCTGCATCATTGGGTTATCATGTAAAGTGCCTTCAGTAGGCTCTGGCACATGTTAAGTACTTACTAAACATTAGCTGTTTTATTTTCTTCAAAAGTCTGAGAACCAATGAATTAATGCCCTCACTTTATGCTTGAAACTTCCCTGATCCAGAGACCACAGGGAAGAAAGATCAGCCTGAGCAGACAAGGGATTATGGATGATATCCTGTGGCCCTTCGGGGGGTTCTAGCCATTTCAATTCTTGACTAAGCAAAGGATCCAGGTCTTCCTCCCTTAACTCATTAAAAATAACTACAGGGCACATAGCTGTGCTAGGGCTGCTTAAGGGAAAAGACAGCACTGGATGGAGCTGTTTTGTAGCACAAAGAACTACAAAGAAATCTGGGATTTAAAGATTTAGAAGACTTGGGAGTACCGGAGCAGCTGCCACCAAGTCCGGATCCGATGCCGCCAATCGCCCGCCTGATGTGTACTCTATTTAATACAAAAGAAGCCTATAATGGAGGAATAGAGAAATAAAAAAAGACATGGAAAATAAATAGCAATTGGTAGATGTAAATCCTACTTTATGAATCATTACAACAAATGCAAATGAATTAAACATTCCAACCAAAAGGGAGAGATTGGCAGAATGGATTTTTTTCAAAAACATGTTCCAACTATAAGCTGTCTACAAGAGATTCACTTTAGAAAGTTAAAAGATAGGAAAAGATACAGCATGCAAATAGTAACCAAAAGAGAGCCAAGTGGGGACTTCCCTGGTGGCACAGTGTTAAGACTCAGTGCTCCCAATGCAGGGGCCCTGGGTTCGATCCCTAGTCAGGGAACTGGATCCCAAATGCATACTGCAACTAAGGAGCCAGTGAGCCACAACTGAGGAGCCCGCCTGCCACAACTAAGATCCTGTGCAACCAAACAAATAAATAAATATCTTTTAAAAAAGAGAGAGAGAGCCAAGTGGTTATACTAGTATGAGTCTTAAAATAGTATGAGTCTTAAAATAGACTTTAAGACAAAAATTGTTATTGGAGACAAAGGACATTTTATAGAGGTATTTAAGGAAATAAATGGGTCAATCGAATAAGAAGAATAACAATTATATACACATATCCACCTAATAATAGAGTCCTAAAATACATGAAACAAAACCAGACATAATTGAATGAAGAAATACATATTTCAACAATAAAAGTTGAAGACATCATGCCCCACTTTCAATAACAGATAAAACAACTAGGCAGAAGATAAGCCAGGAAGTAAAAGACTAGAACAACACTAAAACCCAATTCAACCTAACAGACATCTGTAGAAGAGTCCACCAACCAACAGCTGAATGCAACTTTCTTCTCAAGTGCACATGGAATATTCTCTCTCCAGGATAAACCATATGCTAGGTTATAAAATAGTCTCAATAAATGTAAAATGATTGAAATTACACAAAATATGTTCTGAACCCATAATGGAATGAAATTAGAAATCAACAGAATATAATTTTTCAAATTTATAAATATGTGGAAATGAAACACACTCCTAAATAACAAATATTTCAAGAAGAAACACAAGGAAAATGAGAAAATGCTCTGATATTGTTGAAAAAAGATATACAACATACCAAAACTTAAGGGACGCAGCAAAAGCAGTACTTAGAATGAAATTTATCATTGTAAATGCCTATATTTTTTAAAAAAGAAAGATCTAAAATCAATAACTTATACTTCCATCTTAAAACACTGAAAAAATAGTAGCAAAATAAACCCAAACCAAGCTGAATAAAGAAAATAATAAGGATTAGAGAGAAAATAAATACAACAGAGAATAAAAAACCAATAGAGGAGGGCTTCCCTGGTGGCGCAGTGGTTGAGAGTCCGCCTGCCGATGCAGGGGACACGGGTTCGTGCCCCGGTCTGGGAAGATCCCACATGCCGCGGAGCGGCTGGGTCCGTGAGCCATGGCCGCTGAGCCTGCGCGTCCGGAGCCTGTGCTCCACAACGGGAGAGGCCACAACAGTGAGAGGCCCGCGTACGCAAAAAAAAAAAAAAAAAAACCAATAGAGGAAATCAACAAAATCAACAAAAAAAAGTTGGTTATTGAAATAATCAATAAAACTGACAAACATTTAGTACAGCTAGCCTGACCAGGAAAAAGAGAGAAAATTCAGAATACTCTAATCAAGAATGAATGTGGTGATAGTTGTTAAAACTCTTAGAACTGGGGCTTCCCTGGTGGTGCAGTGGTTGAGAGTCCACCTGCCGATGCAGGGGATGCGGGTTCATGCCCCGGTCCGGGAGGATCCCACATGCCGTGGAGCGACTGGGCCCGTGAGCCATGACCGCTGAGCCTGTGCGTCCGCAGCCTGTGCTCTGCAACGGGAGAGGCCACAACAGTGAGAGGCCCGCGTACTGCATCAAAAAAAAAAAAAACCTCTTAGAACTGTACACCAAAAGGAGTGAATTTACTGTATATAAGTAACAAACAAACAAAAAATGCAGCCTGGACTTTCCTTAAGAAATTGCAAGTACAAATAAGTATAAGTTTCTTTTAGTGAGAAGAGTATTATAAATCCACATAAATCAAAAACTCCTAAAAGGTGGCCCTTGGACAGCATGATGGGTCTAGATCCCTCCTGTATACAAAAACACTTCAAATTCTACACTTACTAGCGGTAGAGATTAAGCAGTACAGAAGCGTAAGCTGTGCAGAAGATGGCCCACCTCATGGATAGAAAAGACCCTGTAAGTCAGCACGGACATAAGGGCTATACTGAATTCCCCATTATGAGCAAGTAAATTATACCAAGAGTTTATAACCTACTCGTTGGTTGGAATTAATTAATTATTGACTCATTCCTCCTGAAATTTTTTCTGACACAGCTGATTTATTTACAAACTGTGACTTCAGATGTTACCTTGTGTTTGTTAGGAATTTCCCATCAGGTTCCAGAGAATTAAAGAAAGGGAGAGGAGAGGACTTCCGTGGTGGTGCAGTGGTTAAGAATCCACCTGCCAGTGCAGGGGACATGGGTTTGAGTCTTGGTCTGGGAAGATTCCCACATGCCACAGAGCAACTAAGCCAGTGTGCCACAACTACTGAGCCTGTGCTCTAGAACCCGCAAGCCACAACTACTGAAGCCTGTGCACCTAGAGCCTGTGTTCCACAACAAGAGAAGCCACCGCAATGAGAAGCCCGCACACCACAAGTAAGAGTAGCCCCTGCTCACCGCAACTAGAGAAAGCCTGCACGCTGCAACAAAAACCCAACGCAGGCAAAAAAAAAAAAAAAAAAAAATCAGTAAAATAAATAAGTAAATAAATTAAAAAAGGGAGAGGAGAGATTTCCATTTCCCCATTTTCTATGACCCTTACTTAGGTTTTCACTAAGTATGGGAATGTATCAGTTTGGCATCCAGGAATAAAACCAATTCATTCAATATTATTCCACAAAGAACAAAATCTATAAACAAATAAAAAATCTTAGCTGTAAAAAAAAATGAATGAATGAAAAACATCACTACTGACCTAACAGATGTAAAAAAAAAAGGATTATATTGGAATACTATGAACAATTGCATGGCAAAAGAAATTAGATAACCCAGATGAAATAGACAAATTTACAGAAAGACATGGACTCCTGAAATTGTTCAAGAAGAAAAGAAATTTTGAATATATACATAGCAAGTAATTAATAATATAAAACTTCCCACAAAGAAAAGCCCAGGAATAGTTTCACTGGTGCATTCTCTGAAATGTCTAAAGAATTAACAGCACTCCTTCACATATTTCGAAACATAGAAGAGAAGGGAACACTTTCCAACATATTTTATGAGTCCAGTATTACCCTGATACCAAAATCAGACAAAGATATCAGAAGAAAACTATAAACTAATATCCTTTATGGATAAAATGGATATGGATAATGAAAATGGACTTTAAAAATCTTCAACAAAATACTGGCACAGCAAATCAAGAATGTATAAAAAAGATTATATCAAAATAATGAGAAGACAAACCACAGACTAGAAGAAAATATTTGCAAAAGACAGCTGATAAAGCACTGTTATCCAACCTGATTTTAAAATGGGCAGAAGATCTGAGCAGACAATTCACCAAAGAATATATACAAATGACGTATGAAAAGATGCTCTACATCAAATGCCATTAGGAACTGCAAATTAAAACAACAATGAGGATACCACTACACACATATTAGAATGGTGAAAATCCAAAACACTGACAACACCAAATTCTTGTGAGGATGGAGAGCAAGAGGAATGCTCATTCATTGTTGATGGTAATGCAAAATGATACTGCCACTTTGGAAGACAATTTGGTAGTTTCTTACAAAACTAAACATACTCTTACCATTCAGTTCAGCAATTGTGCTCCTTGGTATTTACCCAAAAAAGTGGAAAACTTAATTCCACAAAAACACCTGCACGTGGGTATTTATAGCAGCTTTGTACCATAATTGCCAAACCTTGGAAGCAACCAAGATGTCCTTAAGTAGGTGATTGGATAAATAAACTGTGGTATATCCAGACAATGGAATATTATTCAGTGCTAGAAAGAAATGAGCTACCAAGCCACGAAAAGGCATAGAGGAAATTTAATTGCATATTACTAAGTGAAAGAAGCCAATTACTGAGTGATTCCAACTATATGATATTCTGGAAAAACCAAGACTATGGAGACAGTAAAAATTTCAGTGGCTGCCAAGGGCTGGGGCTAAGGGAATGAATAGAATGAGCACAGGGGACTTTTAGGCAGTGAAATAATTATATATGATACTATAGTGGTGGGTGCATGCCACTATACATTTGCCAAAATCCGTAAAGTATACAACACCAAGAGTGAACCTTAATGTGAACTATATACTTTAAATGATAATGAAGTGTCAATGTTGGTTCATTAATTGTAGTAAATGTACCACTCTGGTGCAGGATGTTGATGGTGGGGGAAGCTGTGTGTGCAGAGCCCAAGGAGTATAAGGGAACTCTCTGTACTTTCTGCTCAGTTTTGCTGTGAACCTAAATCTTCTCAAAAAATAGAGTATCTGTGTGTCTGTGTATGTGTGTTTGTGTTTAAAAGACTATACACAGCAACCAACTAGGATTTGTCTCGGGAATGCAAAGTGTTCAACATAAGAAAATCAATAAATGTAATATATCATATCAATAAGGGACAAATCTCACATGCTAATTTCAACAGACACAGAAAAAAGCACTTGACAAATCCAAACCCTTACAGGATAAAAATATTCAACAAAATAAACATAGGAGGGAACATCCTCAACCTAATAAAGGCATCTATGGAAACCCCACAATTAACATCATACTTAATGGTGAAAGACTGAAAATTTCCTCCCTAATATCAGGATCAGGACAATAATGTCTGCTTTCTCCACTTGCATGCAACATTTTACTGGAGGTTCTAGCCATGGAAATCAGATAAGAAGAAGAAACAAAAGGTACCCAGATTAGAAAGGAAGAAGTAAAACTATCTCTATTTGTAGAGGACACGTCATTGTATATAAAAAATACTAAGGAATCCACAAGAAAACTATTAAGCTAATAAAGTTCAGCAATGTTGTAGGACACAAGATCAATATACAAAAATCAGTTGTATTTCTATAAAGTAGCAATGAACAATCTGAAAATAAAATTAAGAAAACAGTTCTATTTACAATAGCATAAATTGAATAAGCTTCTTAGGAATAAATTTAACAAAAGTAGCACAAGACTTATGCACTGAAAACTAGCAAAAAAAAAAAAAGAAATTAAAGAACATCTAACTAAATAAAATGATATCCTGTCTTCATGGGTTAGAAGATTTAATATTGATGGCAATACTCCCCAAATTATGTACAGATTCACTACAATCCCTACAAAATTGACTTTTTCCCCCACAAATTAGCAAGCAGATCCTAAAATTCGTATGGAAATGCAAGGGAACCAAAATAGCCAAAACAATCTTGAAAAATAGGAATATAGTTTAAGGATTCACATTTCCCAACTTCAAAACTTACTACAAAGCTACTGTAATCCAGACTAGGTGATACTGGCATAAGGACAGACATATAAATCAGCAGAGTAGAATTGAGACTCCAGAAATAAATCCAATCATTATGGGCAGCTGATTTTTTTTTTTTTTTTTTGCGGTACGCGGGCCTCTCACTGTTGTGGCCTCTCCCGTTGCAGAGCACAGGCTCCGGACGCGCAGGCTCAGCGGCCATGGCCCACGGGCCTAGCCGCTCCGCGGCATGTGGGATCTTCCCGGACCGGGGCACGGACCCATGTCCCCTGCATTGGCAGGTGGACTCTCAACCACTGCACCACCTGGGAAACCCTGGGCAGCTGATTTTTGACAAGGGTTCTAAAACAATGCAAAAAGAGAAGAGTCTTTTCACAAATACTGATGGGACAACTATATATCCTCACGTGCAAAATAATGAAGTTGGACCTCTACCTCACACTATCTACAAAAGATGGATGAAAGACCTAAGTGTAAGAGCTAAACCTATGGAACTCTTAGAAGAAAATATAAGCATAAACCTTTGTGATCTTGGATTAGTCAATGATTCCTTAGATATGCTACCTAAAGCACAAGCAACCAAAGAAAAATATAGATAACCTGAACTTAATAAAAAAAATTGTGCTTCAAAGGATGCTATCAAGAAAGTGAAAAAAAAACACAAAAAAACAACAACACCTGAGTGGAAGAAAACATTTGCAAATCATATATTTGATAAGAGTCTAGCATCCAGAATACATAAAAAACTCTTACAAGTCTACAGTAAAAACACAAATATCCCAAACACAAATTTCTCCAAAGAAGATATACAAATGGCCAACAAGCAAGTGAAAAAATGCTCAACATCATTGGTTATTAGGAAAATACAAATAAAAACCAGAGTGAGATACCACTAGGATGGTTGGAATAAAAAAGATGGTTAATAACACATGTTGGTAAGGATGTGGAGAAATTGGAATCTCATACATTTCTGGTGGGAATGTAAACTGTTGCAGTTGCAGCTACTTTGGACAACAATGTGGCAACTCCTCAAAAAGTTAAACATAGTTAACATATGATCCAGCAATTCCACTCCTACAAATACAGCAAAGAAAATTGAAAACATAATTTCACACAAAATCTTGTACATGAGTGTTCATAGCAGCATTCGTCAGAGTCAAAAAGTGGAAACAAATGTCTATCACCTGATGAATGGATAAACAAAATGAGGTATATCTGTATAGCAGAATATTATTCAGCCATAAAATGGAATGAGTACTAATGCATGTTACAACATGGATGAACCTTAAAAACATTATGCTACATGAAAGAAGTCAGACACAAAATGTCACATATGTATGATTTCATTTATATGAAATGTCCAGACTAGGAAAATTCACAGTAATAGAAAGTATGTTAGTGGGTGTCAGGGGCTGGGGCGAGAAGGGAATGGCGAGTGAGTGCTAATTGGTATTGGATCTTATGGAGTGTGTTGAAAATATTCTGGTTTAGATAGTAGTGTTGGTTGCAGTCTTGTGGACATATTAAAAATCTTGTGAATATATGAAAAACAACTTAATGTACACATTAAAAGGGGAAATTTTATGGTATGTGAATTATATCTCAATTTAAAACATGAACATTTGACCATACTTGTGTTGGTCTATTCATGGACTCTATTCTATTCCATTGATTTATGGGTCTATTTGTCTGCCAGTATCACACTGTCTTGATTACTATAGATATATACAACTCCATAAAATTGGGTAGGGTGATTCTTCAAACTTTATTCTTCATTTTCAAAACTTTTAAAAATAACTGTTCCAGTTTCTTTGCCTTCCCACAAAATCTGATAATCAGTCTATAGACATCTACACAAAATACTATAGGTATTTTGTTGATAGTGTCGTTCTTCCATACCCTTGCTGCTTTTATCTGGTGGTTCTATCGATGACTGTGAGATGAGTGTCAAAATCCCTGCCTATAATTGAATATGTGTCTGCTTCTCTTTTCAGTCCTATCAGTTCTGTTTTTTGGTGCATACACATTTTGGATTATATTTTCTTAGTGAATCGACCCTTTCATCATTATCATCTCTCTCTTTGACGCTGGTAATTTTCTTTGTTCTGAAGTCCATTTTGTCTCACATTAATATAACCACTCCGGCTTTCTGTGATTAATGATATTAATCACAGAAATCACAATAATGATATTACTGTTTTAATGACATATTTTTAGAGGAAACTTTAAAATTTAGAATAGTTTTAGATTTACAGAAAAATTGCAAAGATAATACAGCTTGCATATACCTCACATCTAGTTTCTTCTATTAACATTTTGTATTAGTATGGCATATTTGTGACAATTAATAAATGAATATTAATACATTATTATTGACTAAAGTCCACACTTTATTCAGGTTTCCTTCGTTCTTTAAAAATTAATTAATTTATTATTTATTTATTATTTTTGACTGCATTTGGTCCCCGTTGCTGTGCGCAGGCTTCCTCTAGTTGCAGTGAGCGGGGGCTACTCTTCATTGCAGTGTGTGGGCTTCTCATTGCGGTGGTTTCTCTTGTTGTGGAGCGCAGGCCCCAAGCACACGGGCTTCAGTAGTTGTGGCACACGGACTCAGCAGTTGTGGCTCATGGGCTCTAGAGCACAGGCTCAGTAGCTGTGGCACACAGGCCCAGCTACCCCGCGGCATGTGGGATCTTCCTGGACCAGGGCTTGAACCCTTATCCCCCACACTGGCAGGCGGACTCCCAACCACTGCACCACCAGGGAAGTCCCTAGATTTCCTTAGTTTTTACCTAAAGTGTTTTTTCTGTTTCTAGTATTCTGTCTAAGATACCAAGTTACATTTAGTCTCCTTAGGCTCCTCTTGGCTGAACTGTTTCTCAGACTTTCCTTGGTTTTGAAGACCTTGACAGTATTGAGGAGTGTTGGTCACCTATTTTGTAGAATGTACCCTATTTGGGATTTGCCTGATGTTTCCTCATGATTAGATGGAAGTTATAGGATTTGGGGAGGAAGACCACAGATGTAAAGTGCCATCTCTTCACGTATCAATGGTACATACTATCAACATGACTTATCCTTAGTGACGTTGACCTTAGTCTCCTGGCTGAGGTGGACTCCTGTCAAATTTCTTCACTGTATAGTCTGTTTATTCCCTTTCCATATTGTCCTCTTTGACAGTATGACACAATGTACAGCCCACAGTTAAAAAGTGGGGAGTTATACTGCACCTCCTGAGAGCAGAGTACCTATATAGGTTATTGGGAATTCTTCTGTAAAGGATACTTTCTATTATCCTTCCTTCCTTCCTTCCTTCCTTCCTTCCTTCCTTCCTTCCTTCCTTCCTTCCTTTCTTTCTTTCCTTCTTTCTTTCTTTCTTTCTTTCTCATTTATTTATTAATATGGATTCATGGATATTTATTTTATTCTTTGGGTTATAACCCAATACTACATTATTTATTTTCTTGGTCAAATTGCTTCAGCTTTAGCCATTGGAAGCTCTTTTTGTTGGCTCATGTAGACCTTATTTATTTATTTAGAAGTTTCTTTTTTATTTTTTTGAAAGTCTGTCTTTAATATTTTATATATTCATTTTTCTTTTTTTAAAAAAATCTTTTTTGGAGTATAATTGCTTTACTCCAATAATGATGTTAGTTTCTGCTTTATAACAAAGTGAATCAGCTATACATATACATATATCCCCATACATCCTCCCTCTTGCATCTCCCTCACACCCTCACCATCCAACCCCTCTAGGTGGTCACAAAGCACCAAGCTGATCTCCCTGTGCTATGTGGCTGCTTTCCACTAGCTATCTATTTTACATTTGGTAGTGTATATATGTCCATGTCACTCTCTCACTTCATCCTAGCTTACCCTTGCCCCTCCCCATGTCCTCAAGTCCATCCTCTATATCTGCGTCTTTATTCCTGTCATGCCCCTAGGTTTTTCAGAACTTTTTTTTTTTAGATTCTATATATATATGTGTTAGCATACGGTATTTGTTTTTCTCTTTCTGACTTACTTCACTCTGTATGACAGACTCTAGGTCCATCCATCTCACTACAAATAACTCAATTTCATTTCTTTTTATGGCTGAGTAATATTCCATTGTATATATGTGCCACATCTTCTTTATCCATTCATCGGTCGATGGACACTTAGGTTGCTTCCATGTCCTGCTTACTGTAAATAGAGCTGCAATGAATATTGTGGTACATGACTCTTTTTGAATTATGGTTTTCTCAGGGTATATGTCCAGTAGGGGGATTGCTGGGTCATATGGTAGTTCTATTTTTAGTTTTTTAAGGTACCTCTATACTGTTCTCCATAGTGGCTGTATCAATTTATATTCCCACCAACAGTGCAAGAGAGTTCCCTTTACTCTGCACCCTCTCCAGCATTTATGGTTTGTAGATTTTTGATGATGGCCATTCTGACCGGTGTGAGATGATACCTCACTGTAGTTTTGATTTGCATTTCCTTAATGGTTAGTGATGGTTGAGCATCTTTTCGTGTGTTTATTGGCAATCTGTATATCGTCATTGGAGAAACGTCTATTTAGGTCTTCTGTCCATTTTTGGATTGGGTTGTTTGTTTTTTTGGTATTGAGGTGCATGAGCTGCTTGTAAATTTTGGAGATTAATCCTTTATCACTTGCTTCATTTGCAAATATTTTCTCCCATTCTGAGGGTTGTCTTTTCATCTGGTTTATGGTTTCAATTGCTGTGCAAAAGCTTTTAAGTTTCACTAGTTCCCATTTGTTTATTTTTGTTTTTATTTCCATTTCTCTAGGAGGTGGGTCAAAAAGGATCTTGCTGTGATTTATGTCGTAGAGTGTTCTGCCTGTGTTTTCCTCTAAGACTTTTATAGTGTCCAGTCTTACTTTTAGGTCTCGAATTCATTTTGAGTTTATTTTTTTTATGGTGTTAGGGAGTGTTCTAATTTCATTCTTTTACATGTAGCTGTCCAGTTTTCCCAGCACCACTTATTGAAGAGGCTGTCTTTTCTACATTGTATACTCTTGCCTCCTTTATCAAAAATAAAGTGACCATATGCACTTGGGTTTATCTCTTGGCTTTCTATCCTGTTACATTGATCTAAATTTCTGTTTTGGTGCCAGTACCATACTGTCTTGATTACTGTAGCTTTGTAGTACAGTCGGAAGTCCAAGAGCCTGATTCCTCCAGTTCTGATTTTCTTTTCTTTTTCTTGAATTTTTGAATTTTATTTAATTTATATTTTATACAGCAGATTCTTATTAGTTATCCATTTTATACATATTAGTTTATATATGTATCAATTCCAATCTGCCAATTCATGACACCACCCCCACAACCCCTGCTGCTCTGCCCCTTGGTGGCCATATGTTTGTTCTGTACATCTGTGTCTCAATTTCTGCCCTGCAAACTGGTTCATCTGTACCATTTTTCTAGGTTCCACATATATGCGCTTATATATGATATTTGTTTTTCTCTTTCTGACTTACTTCACTCTGTATGACAGTCTCTAGATCCATCCACGTCTCTACATATGACCCAATTTCGTTCCTTTTTATGGCAGAGTAATATTCCATTGTATATATGGACCACATCTTCTTTATCCATTTGTCTGTTGATGGCATTTAGGTTGCTTCCATGACCTGTCTATTGTAAATAGTGCTGCAATGAACATTGGGGTGCATGTGTCTTTTTGAATTAGGGTTTTCTATGGGTATATGCCCAGTAGTGGGATTGCTGGGTCATATGGTAATTCTATATTTAGTTTTTTAAGGAACCTCCATACTGTCCTCCATAGTGGCTGTATCAATTTACATTCCCACCAACAGTACAAGAGGGTTCCCTTTTCTCCGCACCCTCTCCAGCATTTTTTGTTTGTAGATTTTCTGGTGATGCCCTTTCTAACTGGTGTGAGGTGACACCTCACTGTAGTTTTGATTTGCATTTCTCTAATAATTAGTGATGTTGAGCAGTTTTTCATATACTTCTTGGCCATCTGTATGTCTTCTTTGGAGAAATGTCTGTTTAGGTCTTCTGCCCATTTTTGGATTGGGTAGCTTGTTTTTTTAATATTGAGCTGCATGAGCTATTTATATATTTTGGAGATTAATCCTTTGTCAGTTAATTCATTGGCAAATGATGTGATCTATCCTGGAGAATGTTCCGTGCACACTTGAGAAGAAAGTGTAATCTGCTGTTTTTGTATGGAATGTCCTGTAAATATCAATTAAACCTATCTGGTCTATTGTGTTATTAAAGCTTGTGTTTCCTTATTAATTTTCTGTTTGGATGATCTGTCCATTGGTATAAGTGAGGTGTCCCTCACTTATAGTCCCTCACTATTATTGTGTTACTGTTGATTTCGTCTTTTATAGCTGTTAGCAGTTGCCTTCTGTATTGAGGTCCTCCTGTGTTGGGTGCATATATATTTATAATTGTTATATCTTCTTCTTGGACTGATCCCTTGATCATTATGTAGTGTCCTTCCTTGTCTCTAGTAACATTCTTTATTTTAAAGTCCATTTTATCTGATATGAGTATTTCCACTCCAGCTTTCTTTTGATTTCCATTTGCATGGAATATCTTTTTCCATCCCCTCACTTTCAGTGTGTATGTGTCCTTAGGTCTGAAGTGGGTCTCTTGTAGACAGCATATATATGGGTCTTGTTTTTGCATCCATTCCGCAAGCCTGCGTCTTTTGGCTGGAGCATTTAATCCATTCACATTTAAGGTAATTATCGATATGTATGTTCCTATTACCATTTTATTAATTGTTTTGGGTTTGTTTTTGCAGGTCCTTTTATTCTCTTCTGTTTCCCACTTAGAGAGTTCTTTTAACATTTCTTGTAGAGCTGGTTTGGTGGCTCTGAATTCTCTTAGCTTTTGCTTGTCTGTAAAGCTTTTCATTTCTCCATCGAATCTGAATGAGATCCTTGCTGGGTAGAGTAATCCCGGTTGTAGGTTCTTTCCTTTCATCACTTTAAATATGTCATGCCACTCCCTTCTGACTTGTAGAGTTTCTGCTGAGAAATCAGCTGTTAACCTTATGGGAATACCCTTGTATGTTATTTGTCATTCTTCCCTTGCTGCTTTCAATAATTTTTCTTTGTCTTTAATTTTTGCCTGTTTGATTACTATGCATCTCGGCATGTTTCTCCTTGGGTTTATCCTGTATGGGACTCTCTGTGCTTCCTGGACGTGGGTGACTATTTCCCTTCCCACGTTAGGGAAGTTTTCGTCTATAATCTATTCAAATATTTTCTCAGGTCTTTTCTCTCTCTCTTCTCCTTCTGCGACCCCTATAATGCGAATATTGTTGCATTTAATGTTGTCCCAGAGGTCTCTTAGGCTGTCTTCATTTCTTTTCATTCTTTATTCTTTAGTCTGTTCCACAGCAGTGAATTCCACCATGCTGTCTTCCAGGTCACTCACCATTTTTCTGCCTCAGTTTTTCTGCTATTGATTCCTTCTAGTGTATTTTTCATTTCAGTTACTGCATTGTTCATCTCTGTTTGTTTGTCCTTTAATTCTTCTAGGTCTTTGTTAAACATATCTTGCATCTTCTCAATCTTTGCCCCATTCTTTTTCCAAAGTCCTTGATCATCTTCACTGTCATTATTCTGAATTCTTTTTCTGGAAGGTTGCCTATTTCCACTTCATTTAGTTGTTTTCCTGGGGTTTTATCTTGTTCCTTCATCTGGTACATAGCCCTCTGACTTTTCATGTTGTCTATCTTTCTGTGAATGTAGTTTTTGTTCCACAGGCTGCAGGATTGTAGTTTTTCTTCCTTCTGCTGTCTGCCCTCTGGTGGATGAGATTATCTATGAGGTTTGTGCAAGTTTCCTGATGGGAGGGGCTGGTCTAGCTCCGTTTTTCTGTCTCAAGATTACTTTGGCTATTCGGGATCTTTTGTGTTTCCATACAAATCGTGAATTTTTTTGTTCTAGTTCTGTGAAAAATGCCATTGGTAGTTTGACATGGATTGCATTGAATGTGTAGATTGTTTTGGGTAGTATAGTCATTTTCACAATGTTGATTCTTCTAATCCAAGGACATGGTATATCTCTCCCTCTGTTTGTATCATCTTTAATTTCTTTCATCAGTGTCTTATAGTTTACTGCATACAGGTCTTTTGTCTCCTTAGGTAGGTTTATTCCTAGGTATTTTATTCTTTATGTTGCAATGGTAAATGGGAGTGTTTCCTTAATTTCTCTTTCAGAGTTTTCATCATTAGTGTATAGGAATGCAAGGAATCTCTGCATTAATTTTGTATCCTGATTTTTTAGCAGTTTCTTGCTTTCTATTTTAAATATTGTTTGTTTTAAATGTTATCTGAATACATTGAGAACTACTTCAAACAACGCTATAATTTATTTTTGTTTTTCAGTATCAAGCAATTTTTAAAACCTCAGTGGAGAATAATCTAGTATCCTCACCAAATATTAACCCTTTCTATTCTTCTTTTTCACTCTTGACATTCCCTGCTTCCTTCTGTTATCATTCCCCTTCTGTCTCAAGAACTTCCTTTAGGAATTTTCAAATTAAGTCTGCTGGCAACAAATTCACTCAGTTTTCCTTCATCTGAGAGTGTCTTCATTTCACTTTCATTTCTGTAGGATATTCTCCCTGGATATAGAATTCTGTTCATAGTTCCTTTCTCTTAGCACTTGAAAAATGTTGTGCTATTTCCTTCTGGCCTCCATGGCTTCTAATGAGAAATCACAGGAATTAGAGACATTCTGCCCCAGGAGGCAATGTGTCATCTCTCTATGGATGCGTTCAGGAAGGTTTTTTTTTGGTTTGGGTTTTTTTTTTTTGCTTTTTTTCCCTTTAGTTTTCAGTAATTTGATTATGCTGTTTCTGGGCATTATGATGTTTGGGGGCTTATTCTTACTCAGCTTCTTGAATCTGTAGGTTATGCCTTTCCCCAAATTTGTGAAGCTTCCAGTCATTATTTATTCAAATATTATTTTTCAGCCTTGCCCTTTTCCTCCTCTCCTAAATGTTAGATCTACTGTTATTTTCCTACCAGCCCTTCATGTTCTGTTTATTTTTAATTTTTTTTATTTAAATAGTTTTAATTGTGGAAAAGAACACATATAAAATTTACCATTTGAACTATTTCTAAGTGTACAGTTCAATAGTGTTAAGTATATTTACAGTATTGTGCAACCAATATCCAGAAGTTTTCATCTTGTAAAACTGAAACTCTGTACTCATTAAAAAACAGCACCTCATTTCGTCCTCCCTCCAGGCCCCAGCAACCATCAATCTAATTTCTGTTGATATAAATTTGACTTCTCTACATATTTCATTTAAGTGGAATCATACAGCATTTTTCTTTTTGTGACCTGCTTATTTCACTTAGCATAATGTCCTCAAGGTTCATTCACATTGTAGAATGTGTCAGAATTTTCTTCCTTTTTAAGAATGAATAGTATTCCATTGCATGTATATACTGCATTTTGTTTATTCATTTCTCTGTCTATGGACACTTGGGTTGCTTCTTCCTCTTGCCTATTGTGAACAGTGTTACTATGAAAATGGGTGTGCAAATATCTCTTCAAGATCCTGCTGTTAATTCTTTTGATATATACCCAGAAGTGGAATTACTGGATCAAAGAGTAATTCTATTTTTAATTTGTGAGTAACTGCTATATTTTTTTCCATAGCAGAAGCACCATTTTACATTATTTTGTGTCAAGTTTCTTTGCTGAACATTGTGTTTGGGATTCATCCATGTTGTTGCTAGTAGTTATGCTTTGTTTATTCTCATTACCGTGTAGCACTCCATTAGGTAAAAATCCCACAATTTATTTATTTATTCTACTATAGACTTTGGGGTTGTTTCCAGGTTTGGACTATTAAAAAGAGTGCTGCTATGAATATTCTTGTGTGTTTCTGGTGAATATATATATATATTTACACATTTCTGCCAATTTAAATTCCTAGGAGTGGAATGATTCTGGTGATTATAGTAATATTGTATTATGGTTTTGATTTGAAATTTCCTGACGACTAGTGGAGTTAGCACAGACCTTTTCAAATGGTTATGGGCCATTTGGGTGTCACCTTTTGTGAAGTGTCTATCACAGGTTTTGCCAATTTTTCTGAAGGTTTGCTTCTTCTTTATGATTTTGTAAGAGTTCTTTATAAGTTCTGGATATGAGTGCTTTGTCAGATACATGTGTTACAATACCACGTCCCATTTTGTGGCTTTGCTTTTCACTCTCTAAATGGTTTCTTTTGATGAACAGATGTTCTTAGTAATGACGAAGTCCGACTTCTAATTTTTATTTCCCTTTTAGTATTTTCTGTAACCTCATTTAGAAAATCCTTACCTAACCCAAAGTCATTAAGATATCATGTTTTCTTCTAAGAGCTTCATTGTTTACCTTTTATATTTAGGTATGCAGTCCATCTGGAATCAATTTTCATTTATGATTTGAGATTTGGGTCAATAGACATTTCTTCCTCATATGACTTTTCAAATGACCCGTACTATTTTTTGAAGACCATCCTTTCCAATTCCACCACTGTGTCTACCCTCACCATTTATAATAGCTGTAAAGCATGTCATTCTAAGTTACTCTCATAACTTATTCAGCCACTCTTCCATGGGATATTTGGGTTATTGTCTGGCCTCTGCCATCATCAAACAGGGTGAACATCTTTGTATGGACATTAAGGCCTTCTTCTGAAGTTGTTAGAACAAAGTAGAATTTCTGAGCCTGAAAATTCTTACATATTTTAAGAATTAGTAAATAATACAGTTCACATCTCAAAGAATACGAAGAGCCCCAGTGAAACATCTGTCTCCTACCCTGTCCGCAACCCTCCCAGTCCCTTCACCAAGTAAGCACAGTCATGAAATCTTGAGTATTTTCCAGATATCCTGTAATGCACAAAAATTCATTCTTTATATTCTTTTCTTCTTTTCTTTTTATGTGGCTAGTGGTACTCTATATGCTCTGTTGTTCATCTTGCCTTTCTAAATTAACAAAACATCTTAGAAATCTTCCGATTACTGTAATAAAAAAGCAACCTTGT